>NC_044330.1:71121382-71430775 GCF_007399415.2 Gopherus evgoodei | reverse complement strand
AGAACATGTGAACTCAGCATGGCCTTGGAGCAGGAGATTGATAGACTGGAGGTGACAAGAGACTGTGATAAGGACTGGCCTCACAGAGGTATAACAGCTCTCAGTTGGGACTGACAAATGTACAGAGTAAGACAGAGACAGAGCCGAAATGGATTCTACAGCAGCAGGGCTTGGTTGGGGCCTTAGCTGCACCCAGTCTGAACTCTCTCTTAACTTTAGCTTCTCTTTGATAACCTAAGGACTTCCTGATGCTGTATTCCAATGGACTAATAAACCCTACTCTATTCTGAAAAGGATGCATGGAGTTGCTGCATGAACTTGCTGAAATGTTGATCCCTGAAAGGGGTAAAAGTCTTTGAACAGGAGTTTTCCTTAGCTGGACTCCACTGGGCAAAGCTCACAGTGAGGAAACAGGAATGCAGTCTTGGAGGCATTGAAATCATGTGGCCAGCCCTTGAGGAAAAGTTTGACCTCTTGAGGTATCTGGAACATTAAAAGGTTACTCCTGGGAGACTGTCTGTAGGCTGGGGCATAGCACATATTCTGTAAATCTGTGGCCCCCTATAAGGGGAATGTTAGTTCTTGGTGGTTGGGATAGAGATGTAACTTGCAAACGTTTTGAAATGCATTTGTTGAAAGTATTAAAAAGCATCACCTGTGAATGAGTGTCCACAGTGATAAGAGTTATACACAGAATGGAAATTCCATTTCATGGAGGTTTTGAGGCTAAGAAATTGTGCTTTAATTTCAATTAGGAATAAAGCTTAGCAATGAAATTACCAATTCAGAATGAAAGTAAAATTCAGCTCCATTGAAATATTTGGTTCAATTTAGACTTGTTTTATAATATAATTTTGAAACAAAGCTGTTATAAACAGAAAAATCAAAATATGTCCTTCAGAAAATGTCAAATGTGCTTTTCAACATTATTAGAACTGTTTTGCCTTTTTTTCCTCTGATCATTTTGGCAAATTGACATGATTTCAAAAAGCATTTGATTTTGATGCAACTCCATTCTCCAATAGAAAGTTGTTCCATCGACGTTTTTTTCTGACCAGCTCTAATAGTGAGTCACCTTTGGAGGAAGTCTACACTGTTAGCTTGTTGCAAAACCCATATTTCCATGATCATTTCTGGTTACCTAGCCAAGGGAATTGTTTACCTTCCACACCACTGTAATATCTAAGTACTGCATAAGTAAATTAGATCTTCATTGCAAGGTCCATAATGGAATTCTTAACCGAAAGACCATGACTCCTGAAGGAACAGGACTAGTCAATATGTAAGCACTAAAGGGCAAAAACAAAGATCTTAGTCAATATTAACTTACATCCTCCTTCTGCAATGTGGATTCAATAAGAATAGGTTCTGTGGGCGAAACTGCTGGTGAGTCCCTGGCAACCAAACTGTATTTTAGCCATGTATAACTAATTGAGCCGTACATTACCTAGAAGGTGTGGTCAGGAGGCCATGTGTAGGGCACACCTTTATTCTGGAATATGTTCCATACTCAGGTCCAGGAATTTAAAGTATTGAATCCTCTGTTCCATGACTAAGTACATCTTATCCCTCAACCACTGAAAGGAAGTGATCTGGAGAATGCCATTAACCTTGCAGAATTACCTTTCACCTCTCTAATTTTTTTAAGTGTAGCTCACAATCGCATGCAATTTTTAAGTGGATGTGTCTCAGTGTCTGACTAGAAAGTGAAATCATTGCTGCTTTACTACAAATGGACCAGAACCCAAGAGTTGCTTATCTCCTTCTGACCTGTATTATGTGGCAGTGTTTAATATGTCTGATGCCAAGTGGCAACTTTAATTTTCTAGCTATGGTTTATATCTGGATTAAGAACTACCTCAGTAAAAAGTCAGGGATTTTGCATAGTTTAATGATTGAGGGTTTTTTTAGTCTAATGGGAATTTGTATGACAAAAGTTTTAGGTTTATAATACTACCAGATAAATTATTATCTGCTAGTTCTACACAAGAAGAAAGGAGTTCCTCTGAACAATATTGCCACAAGAGTAATTGGAGGATTTATAACTTTGGCAGAAGAGTTTAATATTAATCTGAGATGCAGAATTAGATGGGATGGCTAGGAATAAAACAGGATTAATTTGCAGATGGGAAAGCTCTGACTTCTAAATGTTGAGATTCCCTCTGACACCTCTTTCCACTTGGCTTCCCAAGAACTCAGTTCAACTCCAGACATTGTCACTCTAATATCTTTATTTGGCATAGAGCAATGAGTTGACCAGACTCAAATGCAAGGGGTTGGTGCAGGGTATATCACAGATCCAAAGTTAAATAGGAACCTTCACCCTATGTATACATTTACATATCTCATTGCATTTACTATACATTGGATCACACATTTGGGGGTTGGCTTGGTTACTTTATAGGAACCAATCCTTGTACAGCATGCTCTGTCCATGCACTGTCCATGTTCTATCTACTTTTTTACCTCATCTTTATGTTCCTGACTTATCTTGTCCATTGATATCTTCTTCTTTGCAAATGGTTCCTGGGAGGTTCCCTCCCCTCCCCTAATCTTAGCTAGTTCAGACATTCTGTCTCTTGGCTTACTGACCCATTTACATATCTTAGTTAACACAAACCTCCTGTTTTCAGCCTGCTGATCTATTTACCTCTCTAATTCTGTCTGCCAAGAAATGAAGGCTCCCATGTTAAATTACTCATATCAAACTGGGCTTATAGTGCACTGTCTTTGTTTTTCTTTTTAATATTAGCATTTGTTTCATTTGCATCATATTCCTGTCTTTCTGTGCTTTCTTTTTTAACTTTATTACCCAGCAACATATTCCCAAGACTACAGTATTTGTAAACATTAGAACCACCATTAATTTTAGGCTTGAAATATGAACCAGGGGATTCAAGCTCACCTCCTCTGGTACAGGCCACCAAGGTGTTTTCATTGCCTGTACAGTATTGTCCCCAATTTTCTGTTGCTCAGCTATTAGTGTAACAATGGGTACCAATCGCTTTGTTTTCCATTGTACTAAATCATTCACCCTTTTTTAGTTAGGATTTTATTTTCTCAACCTGTCCTACTGCCACTAGAAGATGAGAAATGTGAAACTTCTGATTCATGTCCAGTTGGGTGCACAATTTTGACAACTGCCCCTGCGCCCAAATTTTCTCTCATTGTCTGAGTCAATAATTTTAGGCACTTCCCATCTGCAGAACAGATTGTAGAACATCTGCAGAACAGAGTCATATTTTAATGGGGAAGGCCTTCATCCAATGTGAAAAAGCATTTATAACAACCAGCATATATTTGTTACCTCTTGGTGTTAAGGGCAACTACCAAATATAGCTGATTTGAATTTGTTTCTATGGACCTTTTGGGTTTCTGTTTTATCAGAGCTCCTCTGTTTTCTGTTAGCTGGATTGTGTCTGGGTCAGATTAAGCAAGCATTAAAATGCTTGTTTAGGTCTCTTTCCCATTTGTGCCACTACCCCATTTTTGCCAAACTGTTTTTGGCCTCTGCTTGCTTGGGGATGAGCATCCACAGTGGACCCTGGCACCCATAATAGCAGATTTTTCCCCTCATAAGTTGTGATAATACCCCTGCCACACCATCTTCAGATTTTACACATAAGAGTTCTTGCTTTATTATTAAGTAAATTTTCATTATTTACATTGACTTCCTGGTTACAGGCTTGCTTTTAAAGCACCTTTAGCTCCATATGCTGTTTTTTGAATTGCTTTGCATTTGCTCTGCTTTAGTTTATTGTGATTGTTTCTGACCTTGAGTGAGAATTGCTACTGGGATAGTTTTTAAAGCAGTTTTCTATGGCCAGAGCTGTTCAGTAACTGTTGCATTTTTGACAGATTTTTCTTTCAGTAGGCTCCCTTTTTCCAGTGTGCCCAAATATTAATTTTGTTTGTTTTTTTGTCAAACTGGCAATATCATCCAGCATCTGCCACATCGTACTGAATTTGATCTCTTCTCCATGAGTAGCTCAATAGTAGCAGGCTAGCATTAACACAGCTTCCCTGGCTACTCAGTTTGAGGGTTTGTCTTCATGTATAGCATTGCAGCAGTAGTGCTTTAGTGAAGATGCTACTATGCTGATGGGAGAGCTTCTCCCATTGTCGTAGTTAATCCACCTCCCTGAGAGGCAGTAACTTTATCGACAGGAGATGCTCTCCAATCAACATAGCGCTGTCTACACAGGGGGCTAGGTTGGTTTAACTACCTCGGTCAAGGGTATGGATTTTTCACACCCTGAGTGACATATTTACACCAGTATAGGTCTGTAGTGTAGACCTGGCCTGAGTCTAGAACTACGGTAAACTTAGAATGAGATTTATTTTATTAGCACACTAATTGCTTCCAATTTTGCATACTGAACTGACTTACTTCGACACTTATACTGTAAAGTATTTGACTGTTCTGTCCCTTAGTTTTACTGCTGTCAGAGTTCCTTTCCTTTATCCTTGTGCATACAGATTACTGCCATTTGTACACCAAATCTGCTCATCTTATTTAACTTTGTTGGCATGTAGTTGCTTAAAGACTGGATGCTGGGTGCTAGAAGAGCTACCTTTACATTTATGCGGCATTTTTATTCAGTTTTTTGCGGTTTGTCTTTGTGTTTTCAGCCTCTACATTTTCTCCTGGCAAAGTCAGAATCTGTTTCTGAATTCTTTCATTGTTTACTTGACCAGCTGATCCTTTCCTTTCTAGCTGTACCTTAAGTGGGGTATAGTGACTAACAATAAATATTTTTTGGCCTCCGACCAAGTATTTGTGCTTGATATTGGCCCACTATATTGCCAACATGATTTTTTAAAAACCATTTATACTTTAGTTTCACATTCTGTGTCAGTGAGGAGGCAAATGACACCAGTAGATCTTGAATTTCATTTTTTTTGTGACCACTACAACCGAAATATTTGGTGTTATCACAAGGTACACAGAAGAAGATTTACTTTTATTCAGACTAGCCAATATTGGCGCACTCTCCAAAAGCCTTTTCAATTTAACCACTGCCAATCCTAGTGAGATGCCCTTACCAATTCATACAACAAGCTTGCTGTTTTAGCATTCGGGGAGAGAATTTCTTGCAAAACCCTGTTATTCCCAGAAAAGATTATAAACAAATAAGCATTATAAAGATAGGCAGTTTGGAAATTAATTATACCCTATTGTGATTGATACTTTGCCCTTCTTAACTTGTGGAAGTCCCTAAGAAGATAACTCTCTCTTTTTTTAACTGTGCTTCTTTACTATTTATTTTTAATTCAGCTTGCTGCAGACACTGCAAAGCCTTAAACAAATCCTGTTTGTTTCTTGTTTATAAAGATTGTATTAATAATATCTTTACATAATGGATGAGCCTATTTGGCTGAGGAAAGTCCCTGAGACACTACCTCTTGTGGGCATGGAAAATGGTGGGGCTATTTTTGTTCTTCTGGGGCAGTATGGTCCCTGCCATGAGAGCCATTCTGGATTAGCACCCTGGCCCAAGGGGGAGGGACCAGAACCCATGACTAACATCCAGCACCAAAACCCACTTTATTTTAGGAGAGATTTTTTCAATTATTTTTGGATAGGCTGCCACTATAGAAGCCATAGATTTTGTTCTATCATTTATGCTCCTATGTTTATGGCCAGTCTTCACCCCTCTCCTGGCTTCTGCAATGCTCACACTGTGGAATTACACATCAAGGACATTGGCTTTATCATGTCTTGCCCTAACATTGCCTCCACTACCTTCTGAATTGGACTCATGTATGTTTTATGTAACAGATACTGCCACTGCTTCTCCTTCAAGTAAAATTTGGGTTTTCATTGACCACATTCTAGTGTGGTCTTTACCACCAAAAAAATCGTTACTAATTGGGAAACCCATGCAGGCTTCTCCTGTCCATATTGTATAGCTACTTTCTGTGAATTTTTATTTGATCTCACAGCTGTGGCCCTGGGCACAAGATCTCCTTCCTGGTTTTCCCCAAAGCATCACATTAGCTTTTGCATTTCCTGGCTTTTAGGTGTTTTAATATTTGTTTAAAATAGGTTGTTTATTTTTTGTGTAGACATGTACTTGGTTTCTCTTTTTGTATTTAAATGTTTCCTATTCTAATTAAATATTCTTTGCTTGCTAACTAATGAAATAGAATCAGTCCATAGAAATGAATTTGAAGTAGTGCATAGCTTTTTATTTTCTGATACATAATGCTTCTATGTGACCAATTCAGTTATTGTATATGTGTACTTCTTTATGTTAGTTGAAAATTTTGAAAGGAATAATTTCATCCAGAAAAAAAGTACTATCCCAAAAGATTCTAGTGTCCCTAATATAACTAAATCTCTTTGCACCTTTCTTTTAGAATGGTGATTTGTGTGAAGGTGATATTGGTATTAGATTATTTTGAATTCAGAAAGATAAGGGGTAAAGGCAAAACTTTGAAGTGTACATGCCTAAAATTAGGCAGACAGATTATACTGAGGTACTTAAATTAGAGGCCAGCCTTTCATTTATGCTTTGTGCAAACAGTTGTCACCAAAATAATTGAGATCTTGACATTATGGGACTTTATAAATAGCAATTGGAGGAAGTGTCCTTTACAGGGTCTATCTGTCAAACATTCGGTGAATTTTTGCTAACCTCTAAGTTCCCTTAGTATTATTTCACAGCGCAATAAACTTGTGAAGCCATAACTGGTTCAACTCCATTGAACAAAGGGAAGTTCCATCTACTTGCACCAATTTGGCTTATGATGTAGTGTTTTTTGTTTTTTCTTTTTAAAAGTTCTTTTGGTGCTGCTAGCAGCGGTTACATTTTGTGTTGCTTTTCCATTCTACATCTAATATGCATTTAGTCTTGATAGTGTCTTGAAGTAAAGATTTGTTCAAGGTTTGTGTAGGTTTTTTTTTAAAAAAACAAAAATTGATTATGATAGTGGTTGCTTTGGGAGTCTTTTCTCCTGCCACTTAAACCCCGTGCAGGTCTGCTTGTAGCATAATGTGAACAATACAGCTGTGTTACACAGCGCTGTGTCCCTCTCCTCTTCCCTCGTTCAAATTACACAGGATCAATATTCTGTTGCTCCAGACTACCTTGCACCCTGGGCAATTTTTGATTATCACAAAGGAGATGCATATCATAACAAGGAAGCAGGAGAGGCCTAAATGGGTGAGATGTAATAACTTGTCTAAATTATTAAGTTCCATGAATTTTCTTCTAGTAGGTAGGCATTTTGAGGGATGTGATTTAGAAACTTCTCTGGGCCCCATTCGTCCCTCTAAGGAAAGTGAATACATAATGCATTATGCAGTGAAAGCAGTACATAAAATTTCAACCTACATTTGAATCAGAATTAAACTAAAAATTACCATTAAACTTGCACACTCCTCCTTTTAAAGTCATCTTACATACATGAATGAGACATAACAAAAGTTGTTCCTCTGCCCCCAGCATCTCCACCCTGCCCCCATACATATAGACTATATCCAAACTTTATCATTTTTATGTATCATTTTGATAAACTAGGATATCCTTAATTCTATCCCCTGCCCACATTACCCATGCAACTAATACGTAAGGTGGAAAAGCTTGTACATATTCATAAGTGCATATGATATAGGGGTACAGTAAATCTATGTTACTTGAAAAGAAAATCCCATATAATTTTCAGCACTGTGCTTTGCAGATGTTGAATGGAAAGCACCATGGGGATTTTCTGTCTACAATAAAACACAATACTGAAATGTTGTACTTCTCCCATTCTACTCCAAGCACATTTGTCTAGTTTCCAATTCTCTCTCCTCAGTTTTTCTCTTCCATGGTTACTGTAAAGTAGAGTTCAAACATGAGCTCTGCTGGTAGAATCATCTCTGCAATTTGCATTGTAATAAGCAACTCTCATTCTGATTCTTAAATCGATGGAGAGCGCAGGATATAAATATAAAAGTACAGTCTGCAACTCATAATTTAATGTTACCTGCTAATCCAAATAATTTACATAAAAGTATAATAGAATATACTAACTGGAAGAACAGTCAGGGTTTATTCCATGTAATTTTTCCAAGGAGAGATGTGGTTTCTTTGCAAATAATTAAACTGAATAATTTGTACCTAGAATTACTGAAATGGTATGAATCAGCTCCATTACCTGCTGCCATATCTCACTGTCAATATCTGTCCCCGAGTCAGTTTCCTATATTTTAAATACCCAATTGACCCAAATGAGTGCACCACAGAAACTTCAAATGATCCCTTCAGAGCTCTTTTGATCTAAAATAATTGTCTCCAGAGGAGAGTAGTAATTAATAATTCTTTAACTGTGGCATACAATGATGATGGACATTATCATTTCTTTCTCATTAGCAATCACATTGATACTGAGGAGAACTTGGTAGCTTGGGGGGCAGTCCCAGTATGGATGAAAGTGAGGAAATGAAGGGAGTGAAAATACTGGATAAAGCTGGCCCAAGTCAATAGCTTTTTTCCTTTTTCTTTTGGAATAAAAATGAAAATTTATAAATGTTTCCTATTGATTTTTTGTGTGTTTGTGTGTGAGAGTGCTCACTCCTATGGTTTTGTGGAGGTTAGTCTGAAGGGGAGAGAAGTCAAAGATGAGATCAAAGTTCAACTGTTCATGGACATGGAAATAGAAGTCACTGAGCATATTGGGAACTTTTGAAACTCTCGCCTCACCTATGAGATCTGAACTGCTGAAAATATCTCTGTGTGGCTATAAATCTCTCTGTGTGGCAGTACTTCTGAAATACATTGGGCTAATCATTGTTGATCAGCTTGAGGCACCTTACGGAGGGTCCTCTTCTTATTCTGATCTAATGGAATTGTAGTAAGTGTGGTTTGGATGTTTCTGTATAAAATGAGAATTTAAACACATTATCACAGGAATTTCTGCAGTTTGGAGTGCTGTGTACATTGCTCTTGATATATTAGCAGACTTGGCAGTGTTCTGCACACTGGTAAGGTTTTTATCTCCTTGTCAGTGTCTAATATGGAAATGTTTAGTCTGATAGGTATTTTTTTCACTAGCTGACACTGCTCAAGGAAGGATCTCACTTTTTGTCACTATCAGACTTAGGCCTTGCTCATTAAAGTTGATGACAACAACCAAAGAACATATTGATTTTCTTTTAATTTAATACATTGCCATCATTAGTTTTAAGTGTCACAGTTATTTCAGAGGTTTCTTCTGCTTTAGCAGGTATTATCAAAAACCTGCCTTATGTTATTACCTTGTTCTTAAAATTTATATTTGGGATAGAACAGCTGTATTTATCATTATTAAAATAAATTTAATAAATACTGTTGTTTGGGTGTTGTGCAATAGTGTGCTCTGATCTGCATGGTTTTATTTTGAAGGTTAAAATGCAAGTGGATCCTTGTTTTCAGAGGGATTTTACAAATTGGTTAGACAGCAGTTCAAAAGAGACATACACTTTAACAAAATTATTAATTTCTCTTTATAGTAATTATTTTAAAGTTGCTTCTCAAAATAGAGGGGATCTTTTCTTGTTCATTGTTAATACAATCATTTAATATTGGCTGGTGGAGAACAATGATATTATATGCTAGACTTTATAGGAAGTTTATTATTGTAGACATTAATTTTGCAGATAATGGCTTATTAAAAGTTGGTTGCTTTCCTCTTCTTTCCCTATGCTTCCACCCCTACTTTGCTGTTGTGTATGTTTACATTAACAATTTAAAATGTATGGTAATGTAAAATTCACATGCTACTGTTAACTTATGGTTAGTTTTACGTTGTGCTCCTAATACTGCTGTACTGAGGTAATAAATTCCTGTTCTGCTATTATGCATTGTAGTCGAAATTACCTGGTGACATATGAGAACTGGCATAATGCATTTCTCTTATTTTCAGTCAGTCAGTTCTGCATTCTTTAATTTTAGACATATCTAGAGAACTACTAGTTAAGGCAGTTTGGAAGGGATTTGGAAATGAAGGGCTGGGATACAGCATACAATGAAAGCAAAAGAGTAAAAAGTACTATTCTCTGCTACTTAAGAAATTTAGAAATCTTTGTGTGGTGACATCCAAGGAATTCTTTGGTTTCTCATTAACTGCTACATATCTCTCTAGATTTCATTCCACAGTCAGATTCTGCAGTATACATGTTCATACACATTAACATCACATGCCTACACTTTCTACATGATCTACAGTCACACTGTAAACAAAGATGGTTTAACTTTTTGGTGACCATTTAGTTTTGACACTTGGTGGGCCAAATCTAGCCCTCCTTATTAGCATGAGTAGCCTTATTCACTGAAATGGCACTACTCCCATGTGCAAGGATGGCTAGATTTGGGTGGTATTTTTTAACTGAGGTGTTGTGAAGAGAAATTCATTAATGTGTGAAGAATTCCTATGAGAACTGCATAATTTTGTAGTCAGTTCAGGGTTTGAATGGTGTGTTTTAAATAATGCCTGGGACCACATATTGAATTTAGTGGATAAAAATTCACTGAATGAAGCAGGGGGTTTGTGGAAGAAATAGTATGTGATCATGTAACTAAAGACTGTACTATAACACATACACATAAGGAAGCCAAATTGAGGTTGTACAGGAAACCATAATTATGGTACTTCCTAACTTTTGAGTACTTGACTTTGTGACCTTACCATTATTTAAATGTAAGGCCTTTTATGTAATGTATATGTGTAAGAATAGAAATATATATATTTACAAAATGTTAATTGTATTGCTAAATGCCAAGCAACAACACTCTCCTGCTAACAAATTACTACTGCAGTGATAACTACACTAAGGTCCTGAGCCAGTAAAGCATTTATATATGTGCTTATATGTTTAAGCAGAAGAGTAGTACTATAGTCTTTGTTGGATTGGGGGAGAAGGTCCACTTAAGAATGTGCATAACTGTCCAGTTTAAACAAGAACTGAGCCAACTCTCCTCCTGGAACTCAATGAAACCAAACTAAAACTTTCTAGAAAGTGTTGTTGTTTGTGTTTTAAAACAACAATAAGTTTAAAGAGTAGCCAAAAAATGTTTTCAGATTTCCTGGATGTGGATGGGGCTAGACAGTCATTCTGAGCTGCCATCAGAAAGGTTATTCTTGCAGTCTTCCTAGGCTACACATTAGTGAATAGTAGATATTATGATTTAGTCTTTCATTAGCAATTCCACTTCTGCAGATCTTGAGAGTTAAATCATCAGACTTACTGGATATTTGTCCAAGCAAATCCTCTGAAACGTCTAAAGATCCGTGGCATTAGTTACTAATACTAAATGTACTATTAAACTCTTAACAGAAAGAGAAGCCTCTTAAATAAACACATTTCATGGTACAGTGGGAGGTGTCTGTTTCCCATTCTGCCCACTTTCTTGCTCTTCTGCCCTTTAGGCTCTATTGCAGGATGACTATGTTTTACATTAGGAGAAGTATTTAGAGTACTTATTCGAAGAGGAATTTGGCTGTGCAAAGATTTTGAAGAACACAAGGAACAGGCTGGAGAAAATTCTGAATAGACTAAAATTCTGAAGAAGGAAGGCACTGTCAAGTTTAAATCCATTTCTGCAAACCAAAACTCTGAACTTTCTGTGACTCACCCACCACACTAGGTCTGGCTAGTATTCCTGGAATATCAACATTACCATAGCTTTAACGATCAGAGAGGTAGCCGTGTTAGTCTGGATCTGTAAAAAGCGACAGATTCCTGTGGCACCTAATAGACTAACAGATGTATTGGAGCGTAAGCTTTCGTGGGTGAATATTCACTTCGTCAGATGCATGTAGTGGAAATTTCCAGAGGCAGGTATAAATATGCAGGCAAGAATCAATGTAGAGATAATGAGGTTAGTTCAATCAGGGAGGATGAGGCCCTCTTCTTGCAATTGAGGTGTGAACACCAAGGGAGGAGTAACTGCTTTTGTAGTTGGCTAGCCATTCACAGTCTTTGTTTAATCCTGAGCTGATGGTGTCAAATTTGCAAATGAACTGAAGTTCAGCAGTTTCTCTTTGAAGTCTGGTCCTAACGTTTTTTTGCTGCAGGATGGCTACCTTTAGATCTGCTATTGTGTGTCCAGGGAGATTGAAGTATTCTCCTACAGGTTTTTGTATATTGCCATTCCTAATATCTGACTTGTGTCCATTTATCCTTTAAGTAGGGATTGTCCAGTTTGACTGATGTACATAGCGGAGGGGCATTGCTGGCACGTGATGGTGTATATTATTTTAGTGGATGTGCAGATGAATGAACCAGTGATGGTGTGGCTGATCTGGTTAGATCCTGTAATGGTGTTGCTGGTGTAAATATGTGGGCAGAGTTGGCATCGAGGTTTGTTGCATGGATTGGTTCCTGAGTTAGAGATACTATGGTGCGGTGCATGGTTGCTGGTGAGAATATGCTTAAGGTTGGTGGGTTGTCTGTGGGCAAGGACTGAGCTGCCTCCCAAGGCCTGTGAAAGTGAGAGATTGTTCTCCAGGATAGGTTGCAGATCACTGATAATGCATTGGAGAGGTTTTAGCTGAGGGCTGTAGGTAATGGCCAGTGGAGTTCTGTTGGTTTCTTTCTTGGGCTTGTCTTGCAGCAGGAGGCTTCTGGGTACACATCTGACTCTGTTGTTTTGTTGATTTCCTTTTTTCCTCATGCAGGTATTGTAGTTTTGAGAATACTTGGTGAAGATCTTGTAGGTTTTGGTTTCTGTCTAAGGGGTTGGAGCAAATGTGGTTGTACCCCAGCACTTGGCTGTAGATGATGGATTGCATGGTATGTCCGGGATGGAAGCTGGAGGCATGAAGGTAGGCATAGCGGTCAGTGGGTTTTTAGTATAAGGTGGTTTTAATGTGACTGTCACTTAGCTAAAACCTCTCCAACGCCTCAATGGAAATGGTGCAGGCCAAGGAATGTGCTGGCCGCTACTTCCCATAGCCCCCATTGGCCTGGGATGGTGAACCATGGCCAGTGGGAGCTGTGATCGGCTGAACCTGCGGATGCAGCAGGTAAACAAACCTGCTGGCCAGCCAGGGTGCTTACTCTGGTGAGCTGCGTGCCAAAGGTTGCCAGTCCCTGCACTACAGCATACTTTCCACTGACAGAATACCATTTCTTCTTCACCTCTTTGAATAGTCTCCACATCTGCCCACATAGTGATAAAATAAGGAGCTGTTAGAAACTATCTTTACCAAATTGTAACTGTCTTTTTCAGAGAGATACAGGGAAACCTAGCTAAAAAAAAAAAAAGATGCAGAGTTTGAGGAGAGAAGTGAATTTAGAAATCCATCTCACTCACAATAGGATGATATAAGTTACTGTTACATTAATCCTCACAGCACCTACATGGGGTATGTAACGATATTTCATTTTAGAGTTGGGTAAACTGATGCATAGAATTTAGGTGACTTGCACAGGGTATCCCAGTTGTTACAGGAGACCTGGAAAAGAGAGAGTGGTTGGTACCCTATTGTGCTTTTTGTCCTGCTTGTTTTTTAAATCGGAAGTTCAGATCTTCTCTGTCTCATTTTTTTAGAAGCTGCTAATGCTGACCAGAGAATTAGTAGGATATCAGATACAATGGAACTGACACATGGTTAGTTGACAAAGTGATTTGTATTCAGATAGTCTACAACTTCTTTGTTTTGACTAATACTACTTTACCTGCTTCATTTACACAGTTACAAGAAAAGCTTTTCTGTTAAAGAGTCAGTGCTCCATCTCTTCATTTTAGCGCTTTGAGTCTTCCTATGGGCTTGTCAGCACTAGAAGGTTATACTGCTTTAGCTATACTGGTATAGTTAACAAGGCACAGCCCTCTAGTCAGGACATAGTAAGGCTATGTCCACATTTGCAGTTTTTGCCCTGTCAGTTTCACTGGTGATAGGGACCTGGTAAAGCCCTGGTTTGTGTTCTCACTTACTTCCACAGGCGTCATATCATGTTCACATTTGCAGCACCTCCATTGCCATGAGAGCAGTGCACAGTGCAGCTCTCTCCTTTTTGAGCACAGGTCTTGTGGGGAGGGAGGGGCAATCACGGGGCATCCTGGGTCCCTGCATCGCCTCCTCTTCCCAAACACTGATCAGATCCAGTAGCTCAGCATTGCTCCAAGTAGGGGATCCTTTGCTCCTTGGAGCAGCCATTGTCACCTGGCCAGATAAGAGAACACTTGCCAAGAAAGCAGGAAGGGGAGTTTCAAAGTTCTTAAGACTTTACAGGGGGAGGGGGATGCCTGTTTACCTGGTGTCAGAGTAGCAGAGCTGCTGGCCAGAGTGATCACTTAGGCACTGTGGGATATCCTCCGGAGGCTAAAAGCTGTGTAAACAGGAAGAAGGTGTCTTCACTCTCATATCGCTGCAAAAGTATCACTGGTAAGAACTGTATGCCTTTTGAGGAGGTGGTTTTCTGAAACTTTTCTGAAACTTCTGAGTTTCACCACAAAAAGTCACTGACAAGTGTACACAGTCCTGCCATTTAAAGCTCAAAAAGTCCCTTTTTTGCTCAAAAACCACAAGTGTAGACATGCCCATACATTGGTATAAAGGTGCTTATCAGTGGTATAGCAATTCTTATATGGGAAAGGGAATAATTAGATTGATATAAGTCATCTTTATATTTGATCAACTGCACCCACATCAGTGTTTTTACCACTATAACTATATCAGTAAAAAAAAATCTCACCCTTAACCAGCATAGTTACACCAGTGAAAGTTTTAAATCTAGACCAGGTCTAAGTTGACTGATGCTCACTCAACAAAAACTACATTAAAATGGCAATCCATTAGTCTCTTTCTAATGCTAGTGCTCAAATCCTGCATATAGAAGAACAAGTAAGAAACCTAATAGAAATTAATTAATGGAATTTGTGATAATGCTTTCCAGGAAATGTATCCGGGAACATACATGTACCATGTATCAGAGAAAAGAAAACAAAAACCAGTACAGACCTCTCCTAAAGTAAAACATTTCTTAAGAGGGTTATATAGTTCCCAGAATGGCTATAATAGATGTAGTTTACTATTTTGTATCTCATTATCACAGAGGATAGTGATGAGGAAGGGGGAAAAAAAACATAATGGAACTTCTTTGGGGAGGGCCAGAAGACTTCATCCTTTATTATTTATTTATTTATATTATTTGTAAATTCCATGCCAATAAAAAGTGAACAAAACCCCAAGCAAGCAAACAAAAAACTTTCTGTCCTAAACTAGTCAGAATGTAATTATCTCAGACTAAGCCAGCCATACCTACTATCATAAACAGATGGTTAAGGGTTAATGTCTCTTTTAACTGTAAAGGGTTAAAAAGTTCACCTAGCCTAGCTGACACCTGACCAGAGGAACCAATGGGGGAAAAAGATGTTTCAAAAGGAAGGAGGGAAGTTTTTTTCCTTTGTTGAGAATTTCAGTTTCAGCCGGAGTGAAAAAGATCAAGCAACCAGCCTCTTATCAGAGTAGTAAGTTTTAGAAAGGAATAAATAGGTTTCTTTTCTTCTTTGTAACCTGTCTTATGCAATTAGAGGTAGAATCAAATTGGTTATTTGGGTATTTTTTTGTGTAACTAAATTTGTGCCCAGGGGAACATCCTCTGTGTTTTGAATCTGTTGTCTGTGAGAGTAGCTGGTATGCTAATCTCTCCCAAAGGGTTTTCTTTTACCTTTCTTTTCTTTAATTAAAAGCCTTTTTCTTAATGCCTGATTGATTTTTCCTTGTTTTTAGATCCAAGGGGATTGGATCTGGACTCACCAGGGATTGGTGGGGGAAAGGACGGGGGATGGTTAGTTTCTCCTTGTTTTAAGATCCAAGGGGTTTGGATCTGTGTTCACCAGGGAATTGGTGAAGTCCCTCAAAACTACCCAGGGAAAAAAGTAGTGCTTGGGGGATGGTGGCAGCGATACCAGATCTAAGCTGGTAATTAAGCTTAGAGTGTCCATGCAGGTCCCCACATCTGTACCCTAAAGTTCAGAGTGGGGAAGGAACCTTGACACCTACCTAATCATGGACAAAGTCAATCAAGCACAGTCGCTGCTTACACTCATGAAGGCAATCAGGGTTGTTGGCTGTAAGGGAATCCTACTGCTTCGCTTACAGGCATTTCTTACAGTAGGTATTAGAGACAAACAGCTGTAAGGAAGGCTGCAAAACAGTTTCTTTGCTCGCTTTCTGTTTTCGCTCATTTGTAAATGTGATGTGACTCTCCATATTCTTTATAGAAATATGCTTATATGAATATGGCATAACTAAGATATATTTTATGCAAGAGAGCTCATGTAAGATATCATTGGAAAGGTTGTGATTTACTAAATGTGATTACCCAATTTGCATGCATGTATCACTTCTGTATTTGGAGTTAGGAATATTGACTATGTAACAATTACAACTGTGGTTATACTTGGAAACACCCACCAGATGGTTAGCAATCAGTTTTAATGGACCTTTAGGAAAAAGACAATGAGTCTTTGAAGATATGGATCCCCCATCTGCCAAGAGTTCCTTCCTATGGACATTGCAAATAAACCTGTTTTCATGGTTGCTTTGACACTGCAAGGTCAGGTGATAATGTCATCTGGTAAAAAGTACCACCTTGGACACTTCTGGTACTTTTCCACTGGAAACAAAAGCTTCCCACCTTATGTAAATTCTATTTAAGGCTGGGGAGTAAGGCAAACAGGACTCTTCTCCATTGCCTTCCTGCCCAAGAAGAAAGACTGCTGAAAGCACCTGAAGAGACAAAGGAACTGAGCTGAGGGAAAGGCAAGGGCTGGGTCCAGACTAAGGGCTAGTCTGCACTGGCAACACTAAAGTGCTGCCATGGCAGTGCTTTAACATGGCTTATGTGGTCATGGCAGAGCACAGGGAGAGTTTTCCCAGGGCTCTTAAAAAAACAAACAAACAAACAAACAAACAAAACCTCCATGAGGGGCATAGCTCCCAGCACTGGTGCACTATCTACACTGCTACTTTACAGTGCTGAAACGTGCTGCACTCGGGGGTTGTTATTCACACCCCTGAGTGAGAACATTGCAGCGCTGTAAATTGCCAGTGTAGACAATCCCTAAGACAGGAGTCTAGTCTGTAAAGAGACATACCCAGAACTCTAAGCTACAGAAATTCTGCAACTTACCTGAAACAACATTTAGGATGAGAAGTTACATCTTGAAACCAGTCTCTTTAAGATCTTAAGCTTAGTATGTGTGTTTTGTTTTATTTGCTTAGTAATGTCCTTTGTTCTGTTTATAAGGGATAGAGCTCATTTAAAATTTAACTTTTATAGTTAATATATTGTTTGTATTTGTTATAAAACCTGTTTGTGCAATTTATAATGGGGGTCTGGGGGAAGAAGTTGTGCATTTCTTCCTCTGCATTGAGGAAGTGGGCAAATTTGTGAGCTTACATTATATAGATTTCTCTACAGCACAAGAAAATATTATTTTGGGTGTACTTTCCAGAATGGAGCTGCACTTGAGTGCTGGGCAATTTCCTAGCTGAATCTTCCCATAGAGAGCTGCTTGCAGTCTTTGTGCAATTCTACAGTGTGTGGGTGGCCGTGGTCGTGGCTGTGCCCGGAGAGCCTGATTCAGCAAAATAGGGAGAGGGAGCCCAGGCTAGGGGAGCAGGCAGGCTTAGTGAAACCTCAGTATACCAGGTGACATCGCAGACATGAGGGGGTCCAACTGGTCACAGTAATATCTCTCTGAAACTTTTCCATTTGGCTGAAATTCTCCATGCTTGTTGTTTCTCAGGGGCCTACATAGCGAAAGGAGTTGCGCAGGTCTGGAGATCTTGATTCTTCTGTTGTAGAAGTTGTTCTGGGACATACTTCACCGAGCCAAGAGAATTTGTTGTAAATAGTGTGATTTGATAGAACTAATATTTTTTAATTAAGTCTGATTTAATGAAGGATTCTGCAGAACACTATTTTATCTGTTTGGAAATCTGAAATTTATTTTAGTCAGTGTTTCAGTGTAAAACAAAATTCTGGAATATGTTACAGATGGTCACCAACTTGCCAATGCATTCAGTGAAGCATGAACTTCTGATCCACTGAAACTCTACTGCCCACATGCTCAAGAGACTCCTGGAATAATACAAAGCAAGAGTAAGCATGGATATGCAGACACATGATGCACACAACATATGTTATGCCACAACTTTATGTTACAGCTGAAGAGAATCCAAGGAAAAATGATTCTTTGAGGGAAATACCTTTCTATTGTCAGTTGATCCTCTTCTTTCTATTGATAAAACATAATCCTGTACTGATATAAATATTCTGCTTCAGTGATGGCGAACTTAACATTAGGATACCTGTTCTGTTAATTTTTACTTTTAGTGGCACTTTCTGGTGCTTTCATACAGATAGCAAGTCCACAAGAGCCTTTCCCCCTTCATTATACCGTCATGCTATCATGTAACTAATGCACTTATGTGTCACTGTTCTTCAAATACACACAAATACACCTACCTCGATATAACGCGACCTGATATAACACAAATTTGGATATAACGCGGTAAAGCAGTGCTCCACGGGGGCAGGGGTTGGCACTCCGGTGAATCAAAGCAAGTTCAATATAACACGGTTTCACCTATAACATGGTAAAAAAAATTTTGGCTCATGAGGACAGCGTTATATTGAGGCAGAGGTGTATAAAGGTGTTCTCAAAACTTCATCTGTACATTTAAAGACATATTGGAGTTGATAGTGGTGGATTGGATTTTGAAGGAAAATGTGTGGTTTCTGGAGTTGATACCAGAAAGAAAACTTGTTCCTTTATCCACTGGCAAAATAGCATGCAAATCTATATACACAGTGAACCTGTGAACTTGGTTGTGACCTAGAACAGTGGGTCTCAAAGCTGGTCCACTGCTTATTCAGGCCAGCACATCCCTAGGTCTGTGCCATTTCCTGCAGCCCCCATTGGCCTGGAGTGGCGAACCATGGCCAGTGGAAGCCACGATCGGCCGAACCTGCAGACGCAGCAGTTAAACAAACCGGCTTGGCCCACCACGGGCTTTCCCTGAACAAGCAGTGGACTGACTTTGAGAACCACTGACCTAGAACATAAGAAATAGTACTCGTAATCTTCCAGCACTGGCTTCTTTAGTATTTATACTCAGAAGCAAAGGCTCACATTTGCACATTGTGTGGTGTGTTGCACTGAAAAGTTTTGAAAGGTTTCTTCTTTTTTTCTCAGAAACAGGTCTTATATTAGGAATTTGGACTCTGAGGTGAAAGTTCAATGCTTTATCAACTTAACCATCTGTTTTTTTTCCATTCTCTCTTGTTTTGTATAGATAATGCTGAGTTGTTGTTTTTTCACAATGGTAGTTATTTCATGATAGCAATTTGGTACCAATGTTTGAAGTATAATAATAGAAAGTGTCACACAACTTGATTTACTGTCTAAACAGCCAAAACTCAGAGTTTGGGGTAACATTTGCATACTTTACTTTAAAAAAATACCCAGACTTTTTACATCTATTTTTATAAATGTGATCAAATCAGAGAGGAGAAAAAATACACTAAAAATGTCACTGGAAAACTCAGAAAACCTAAAACTGTAGATTTTGTATGGGCAACTTTTTTTTTGCAGTCCTGGAGGAAGATAAAAAAATGGCAAGAGAGTAGAGATACATAGAGAGAAAAAATTAAGGGCTATCTCCTGTCTTTGTTTTATACATGCTACTCCTAATTTAGTCAATAGTAGTTTTGCATACACCTCAAAAGCAAGATACAGGCTGTAATAGGGAAGAAAATATGAACAGGAAGTGAATTGCATGGGAGTTAAGAGAAGGAGGGGATGGAGAGGCAAGGATGGAAAGAAGAATAGAGGGTACTGGTGAAAGATAAATGGACTTCTTTAAGAGACTTCTGTCTTGCTTATCTTTTAAAATGGTGACAGTTACATTTATCTTGTGAGGGTATCTGCATAACTCAGGGCCTTTCATCTGAAGGTCATAATTTCAAATCTGTACTAGCTAAGTAGTGATCAAAAGGTCACTACTTTTGGAAAACTATTTGATATCATGGTCGTCAGTCCAGGTTCCAGCAGAAAGGTGTTCACTTACCAAAAGTGCAACCAATAGGATTTGCCAACAAGTGTGCCAGTTAGTGCTGTCTTAGCTAGGCCAAGAACTGAGCCAGTACAGAGACTGGGGTAGTATAGCAAGACATTTTTCTGCACTGTCTGCATAAGCTTCCACTGCTGTCTGTGTACCTAGCCTAAAGATAGGTCGTACCCTCGCCCCTCGAGTTGTCAAGCTTGGACAAACACCAAATCTACTGGAAGTGCTGTTTTGTTCTGAAAAGTGACTAATATTTTTAAGGTCCATATTCTTTAGCAGGTTTGTGAGTATTTAGAGTCAGTTCCACAGAGCTTAATGACAAAGAAGTTTTTAGAAAGTCTGTCTGCCCTAATAACTTTCAGAATTGTTGTCAGTGTTAAGCAAACACTACTATGTGTCTAATACTTTAAAACATTTTTGTGAAGGGAGAGAAAAGGATGAAATATGAACCTGTTACCATGTTCGTAGACTGAATGGTGATGTCTTTGTGGTTAAAAGCAGCTAGACTAACCAAAATAAATACTTAGTTTCCTATACATGAATTATGCTGCCATAAAAATAAAGAAAACAAAATAAATAAGCTTTATTTGAAATCTAAATAATTGTTTCTAATTTTAATGTGAAGTTGGTCCATAATAATAAATAAAAATGAACTAAATGACAATGAGTACATTATGTGCAGGAACAGACATGTTACAACATCGATATTTGATCTCCAGCTAAAGGGCAACTCACTAGTCTCTCTGGAATTGGTACCCTTTTGGAACAGCTGGCAGAAAGCATTATTGGAACAGTACAGCTGGGTCCTTCCCTCTCAGGAGAGTGTGGTGAAATACCCCTGTGCCAGACTCAGCTGGCCAGGGACCTTTAATACAAATGCACAGCCATGATCGTGTCTCCCAATTACCCGAACAATTCTTTTTGAAGCCATCTTGAATTAACTGGAATTAGTTCAATATTTTAGATGAACTAATAAAATGGCTTAATAAAGTTCTCAACATACGTTACTCATGAAAAAGGAATAGAAGTCTTCAATGTTCCACTTAAAAGCCTAAGACTTTCAAGAATTTAAAAAGCCAGTCATTTTATGGAGAATATTTGGAAAATCATCTTCAATTCATCGTTGCAGTATGCAGGACTTTTTAGGTAAAAATCTTCAGTGACACAAAAACATACAGATATTAGAGTTCGCAGCAGGGATAAAATCCTGGGATTTCAATATCAAAAGAGTTTTACACTTCCTAACTGAAGTGCTGCATCAAAGTGGAGCATTTTGTTAATTTTAATTTTAATTTTATGCCAGAATCCAGTAACAAAACAGTTTGTGACAGCTCAGCTCTTCGGCAGACTTCCAGAAGCACCAAACTCTGTTGCAACTACACCCTACTCAGCAGAACCATGCCCCTATGCAGTGTTGTAGCTGTATTCAATCTTGTATTTAGCTGTGAAGCTCTTAGTACCTTTCCCAGACCTGAAGAAGAACTGTATGTAGCTCAAAAGCTTGTCTCTCTCACTGGCAGAAGTTGGTCCAAGAAAAGATATTACCTCATCCACCTTGTCTCCCTTTGACCTAGGCAGCAGAGTTTCAAACTGTCACAGGATTGCTGGCCTCTTTCAGAGGAGTCCAGGCCCAGATGACTTGTGATGGCTAATTTAAGGGAAATGAGCTCATCTAGACATTTAATTGAATAACAAGCCCCTGAGCCTGATAAAAGGCCATCAGGGCTCAGTTGCAGGAAGGTGCTCATTGGGAGAGGCACTGGGACACACTATTGGGCAAGGAGGCCAAAATTGAAAAACACAGACCACAAGAAGGAAGGCTCTTCAGCTCCCTAACCCCCAAAAGGAACAAGACTTTATTTCAAGTTGATTTGGACTTAACAAAGTAGAACCCCTGCATGGAAATTTTGTCTTATATCTTTTTGGACTGTGCGGCATTCTTAAGGAACTCCAAGAAAACAGAAGCTGAGGCAGAGTATTTTGCAGGCCAAGCCATTGTGACAGATATTGCAACCCCATTTAGTATTTTTGGGGACCATGATATTAAATGTATGAATGACTTATTGGTGTTTTACTCCATGGGAGAGGGTTATCACTATTCCTCCTGGAACTAAAAATAGTGAGGCATAAGTAAGGCAAGAGGCTAAGACTATAGACAACATAAGAGATGAACTGCCTCCTGGGATGGATGCATATACTGGTTCTAACTGGGTTTTCCAGAGATGATAGAAAAAACTGGGGATATAAAGGCTGACTTCAAACAGAATCAGGCCCTTCTTTTGGTTCAGCAAATGGAGTGGACCTTCTGTCCAAAGAAAGGCCTCACTGTTGCTGGTGGGTTGGGAGGAGTGTTGGCTTCCCAGATTTCCATGTGGAAGGTGGGTGATTCTTGGTATTTTTAGTGAGCATTTAAATCCTTTTATTGTTTCTTATTTGTGCTTTCTGCGATGCTTTTGCCTAAAGAATAAATATACTTTGCTTTGTGAAATCTTATTGGTAACTGACATATACTTGTAGCTCCTGAGGGGAAAGAGACCTTGAGGAGCTGGATCCCAGACATACCTGCTGGGGAAATGACAGAGAGGCACAGACGGACTGCAAGCCTAAATCCTGGTGTAGAAGGAGTGAAATGAAGCTTTCTATCCAAAGGGGTGATGACTGGAAGCCTGAAACCTTAAGTGGGTGCCCTCAAAGCAGGCCGGGGGCGAGGGGAGGGGAATCTAAGGTGCAGCTATCCCTGAAACTGTGACAGTCATGACACAAGTGGCTATGATCAAGGGTGTCACATTTCTACACAGACCTTACAATGAAAAGGGTGTTGGAAAATATAACTTGACATTCCATCCAACTCTGAGTGAAATAGATGCTTTAGGCCCTCACAGTCTATTTTTACAATAATGTACAATTTCTAATTTTTGAGTTCTACATCCACATTATGAAGAAAAAACACATTGCCATCATTGGCATTATTGACATTCTCAATGAAGAGATGAAAAGACAGGGAGAATAAGATGCTAGAGATGATTCCAGGTACCAAGTCTGAGGCATATTGACAGAGTGGTAGTAAGAAGTCTGCATTGATATTTCTTACCCTGTATCTTAAATAGGGCATTAGAGCACAGCAGTATCCATGTTACACTCTTCACCTGCACTAAGTTAACTAAAATATTTTAGGTAAAAGACTCACAATTTCTATTAAACTTAATCCTACGGTTTGCCAGTGGAAAAGATTGTATTATGTAAAACTTTGTAAATGTGTCCAGTGGAATATGCTACCTTTTTTGCTTTGTGAATATCTATCAGCCAAGATTTAGAACTTGCATTACAAAAGGATTTGAAGTAAGCTAACACATTATATCCCTTGATCTTTTTAGTCATAGAGTAGATAAATCCTTGGCTAACACTTGTAACTGTTGCTCACTATGAGTTGGGTGCTGATGTGGCTTCCACTGCTTTATTGTTCATTTGCAATGATGTCTATTTTTGTCTTTAACAAATGATTTAATAATGAAAAGTTTTGGAGTGAGTGGTATTGATGCAGATGCCACAGTGTGTGGGTGGCGGTGGTGGTGATATTAGTAGTAGCATCCTGCCTCCTCAATTACAGTACTACTAACTTCAAATGAAAAATTCTGCTCAGTAGATTTGGAGTAGAGTAAAATAGATACTACTCAATAAAGTTGTTTTTGCTTACATAACAGTAGTGCCTACAGGCTGTCACCAAAATTGAGGGCTTATAATATTGGGGAGCATGAACACAGTAAAAAAGTTTTTTGCCCCAAAAATAGACAATACAAATGGAAGGTCAGAATAGGAAATAGAGGCACAACTCCCTTGGGTCACCTAAGAAGTCATTGGCAAATTAAGAATTGAAGCCAGATCTCCCACATCCTAATCTAGCATGTTAAGACCAAGACTAGCCTTCCACTAAATTATCATGTCTTATCACCATTGCATTTGCAAACCAACAGTTTCATTTGCATCTGTCACATCGCTCCCAACAGTCTCCTCCTCCTGCAACGAAATAATTTAAATACATGTATATACCCAGTCTAGAAGACAGCCTTACTTACCCCTGACAAACTCTCAGATGCCAAAATCAATCAAATACATGTTGATAGATAGTATTTGTGCTTATCCAATTCTCTAGGGCAGCTGTACTAGTAGTAATAATAAAAATCAATACACTTAAGACAACAGTTGAATCTACATTTCTGAGTGTAGATGGAAGGAAACTGTCGATCTCAGAGGGAATGTCTTCAGTCATTGAAAGATTATTTAGACATGGTGATGAGTCCCCCGATTAAATCACGTAGTTACCCTGATCTTCCAGCACTGCCTCCAAAAATCAGTTCCATTTGACTTCAAACTGGGATTTGCATTTACTCTAAAGTATTGGTTCTGGGTGGAAGAGATCAGAAAGACTCAGAATGAAAAAGATGTCAGCCATAAAGAATTGTGTGTGCTAAGATCTGTATCTAACAAGTTTAAAAGAATCTACCACTTAGATACTACAGAGCAGGCCACCGTAAATGAAGCTAATACAGATTTGAAATAAATATTTGGATAATTGCAAGTGCCACTAAACCAAAAATCACCTCCCTTCAGTCTTCCTGCATTCCTATTTGGGTTTCCATAAGTAAATTATACATCTACACTATCTATGTAGATATCTAGATGTACACCAGCTAACATCACTTAATCTTAGTTTACCAAGACTAAAAATTATGTTCCTTTGGTAGAACTGAAAGGATATCAGTATTCGACTTTCTAAATAAGAGGCATTAGATTTGTGTATTTAAAAACACCTCTGGGAGCACATATGCTGCATTCCCCTGTCACAAATCTCTCAATGTGATGTCTCTTTGAATGGACCTCTGAGTCAGCCAAAAGATCTTTGCAGTCATTAAATTGGATTGACAGGAACAGTCTTGAGACAATGGAAGGGTTTTCTATTGTGCAGCTTTGAGATCATAAGGCAGAAAGAACTGTTGTTCTTTAAGAATATCATTCCCAAGACTTGATGTTGTATTTGCATACCAAGCAAATTCACTTAATTAGAAAGAAAGATGAAATCAAGTTGTAAAATGTCTTTTCACTAAAACTCAGGAACCTTGTTGCATCATCTCCACCAGCAGCACTACAGTGAAAGGTTATCTCTTATTGTGAAAACTATTGGCCTCATAGTCAGTTATATAGTGTGAACTGAACCCAAACACTTTTCCTTCAATTTCACTGCACTTTAAAAGGTCAAATGTAAAATAATAGTACTAGCAAGTCTATTGTACCTGCCAATAAATGTTACTTCATCTTCTTTAGCATTATGAAATCTTGACCTCTTTCTCTGCATCTCTGCCACTAGGGAGTTAATTGCCTGTAAACCTAGATGACCACTTAAACAAAAAGACATGCACTTGCATATTTGTGTACCTTATTTATTAGGACATTGTCATAAACAGATAGCTAAGGGTTAATGTCTCTTTCACCTGGAGCACCTGACCAGAGGACCAATCAGGAAACCGGATTTTTTCAACTTTGGGTGGAGGGAATTGTGTGTCTGGGGTCTTTGTTTTCTGGCTGCCTGCTTTCTCTGAGCTTTGGAGAAGTAGTTCTGTTTTCTAATCTTCTGTTTCTAAGTGTAAGGACCAAGAGATCAGATAGTAAGTTATATGGTTTCTTTTCTTTGGTATTTGCATGAATATAAGTGCTGGAGTGCTTTGATTTGTATTCTTTTTGAATAAGGCTGTTTATTCATATTTCTTTTAAGCAATTGACCCTGTATTGTATCATCTTAATACAGAGAGACCAGTTGTATTTTTTCTTTCTTTTTTATATAAAGCTTTCTTTTAAGACCTGTTGGAGTTTTTCTTTACTTCAGGGAAATTGAGTCTGTACTCACCAGGGAATTGGTGGGAGGAAGAAATCAGGGGAGATCGGTGTGTGTTGAATTGGCTAGCCTGATTTTGCATTCCCTCTGGGGGAATAGGAAAGTCCTTTTTGTTCCAGGACCGGGAACGGAGAGGGGGAGTCACTCTGTTTGGATTCACAGAGCTTGTGTCTGTGTATCTCTCCAGGAGCACCTGGAGGGGGGGGGAGGGAAAAAGGATTATTTCCCTCTGTTGTGAGACTCAAGGGATTTGGGTCTTGGGGTCCCCAGGGAAGGTTTTTCAGTGGGACCAGAGTGCCCCAAAGCACTCTAATTTTTTGGGTGGTGGCAGCAGGTACCAGGTCCAAGCTGGTGACTAAGCTTGGAGGTTTTCATGCTAACCCCCATATTTTGGACGCTGAGGTCCAAATCTGGGACTAAGGTTATGATATGGTGTAGCAGCGGGTGGGATATAGACAGAATCCAGAAGCCAGTAGGAATATTATATTTTTCTTTTCTCTGCTAAGGGCTTTTTAGCAGAGAGGAACAGTTGGTTTTAAAAGGGAACCAGAGAGAATTTTTTTTTCTGCTCTCTCTGGCAGTTTGTGGCTTGCATGTTAAGCAAGAAGCCATTTACCAGACTGTTAAGGGTCTTTTGTCACACAATAACACTCCCATTGAGAGTCATACCAGCACTATATAAATGCAAATAAAGTGGTTTTTCAGGTTTACTTGACATTGAAGATTAGCTAAAGGCACTGTTGCTAGGCAGACTTCAGGAGGCAACAGAGAACCTGCAGTTCAGAGGATAAACACCGGAGGGCACCCCAACACAAGAAAACAGGAATCATGACTTCTAAGGCAAAAATTAAGGTCGAAGAGCAATTCAAAGAAGCTGAACACAGGCGACAAATGGAGATGAAAGAAAGAGAAGAACAAATCAAAGACGCAGCACACAAAAGAAAACTAGAAGAAGAAGAGGCAGCCCACAGAAGACAGATAGAACTCCAGAGGGAAGCCCACCAACAGGCCATGGAATTAGAAAAGGCTAAGCAACAGACTCCAGCCAATCCTAACAACCCATCGCCCATTATTGCTCCACAGCACAGAAAATTTCCCACCTACAAGGCAGGTGATGACACCGAGGCCTTCTTGGAAAATTTTGAAAGAGCCTGTCTTGGGTACAGCATCCCCGAAGACCAGTACATGGTAGAATTAAGGCCACAACTCAGTGGACCTTTAGCAGAGGTGGCAGCTGAAATGCCTAAGCAGCAAATGAATGACTATAAACTTTTTCAAACCAAGGCCAGATACAGAATGGGGATAACCCCAGATCATGCCCGTCGGCGTTTCAGAACCCAAAACTGGAAACCAGAGGTGTCATTTCCCAAACACGCCTACTACATTGCAAAAAACTATGAGGCCTGGATAACAGGAAACAACATTCAAACCTTGGAAGAACTGAACCTCCTCATACAAATGGAGCAGTTCTTGGATGGTGTTCCTGAAGACATCACACGGTACATACAAGATGGAAATCCCAAAGATATCGCTGAGGCGGGGGAGATTGGAGCCAAATGGATGGAACTGGCAAAAAGCAAGAAAGCTACTGTCAAGGGGAACGATTACCACAGGGGGCACACAGACCATAAACCCTACAACCGAGGACAGCCAAAGACCCCACATACCACCCAAGTAAAGCCACAGATACCCTACCCTTCAACCTCACCAGTCTCCAGTAACTCACCTCGGCCCAGTGACCCATCAGATGGAAGATGCTTTAAGTGTAATGAACTGGGACATATCAAGGCCAACTGTCCCAAGAACACCATGCGAGTGCAATTCATTACACCACCATCACACCAAAGATCCCCAGGCCCAGATGCCTCTCAAATACCCTTGGAGCGAAGGGAAAATTTGAGAGTGGGCGGAAAAAAGGTTACTGCGTGGAGAGACACGGGGGCACAAGTGTCAGCTATCCACCAATCCTTCGTTGACCCCAAATTCATCAACCCAAAGGCCAAAGTTACAATTTACCCCTTCATGTCACAAGCTGTAGACTTGCCTACAGCTCAACTGCCTGTCCAGTACAAAGGCTGGTCAGGAATGTGGACTTTTGCAGTCTATGACAATTATCCTATCCCCATGCTACTGGGGGAAGACTTGGCCAACCAGGTGAGGCGGGCCAAGAGAGTGGGAATGGTTACACGTAGCCAAACCAGGCAAGCTTCCAGACCCATTCCTGTTCCTGAGCCGTCCACAGAGGCCCCGTCTGTGTTACCAGAGACCCAGACAGAGGTAGTGGACCCGGATTCCATGCATACCACTGAAACAGCCACCGCATCTCCAGTCCCAGGCCCGGAACTGGAACAGCAACCAGCACCAGCAAGTGCAACCACATCTTCAACCGCAACGCCAGAGGGCGCCAGCGAGCCAGAACTGGCCGAAGCAAAAGACAGCCATACCCAAAAGGCTCAGCCAGAGCCTGAAATACCCTCAGGTGCACCAGCGGAGAGCGGTTCACCAGCAACGGAAACAACCCCATCACCTACATCGCTTCCAGAGGGACCAAGCCCAAGTCCACAGTCTGAGGAAGAACTGGTGACCCCAGCCTCAAGGGAACAGTTCCAGACTGAGCAAGAAGCAGATGACAGCCTTCAGAAAGCTTGGGCGGCGGCACGGAGCACCCCACCGCCTCTCAGCTCTTCTAATCGATCCCGGTTTGTTATAGACCCAGGACTTTTATACAAGGAAATTCTTTCTGGTGGACACCGGGAAGAATGGCAGCCGCAAAAACAGTTGGTGGTTCCAACTAAGTACCGGGGGAAGCTCTTAAGCTTAGCCCATGATCATCCCAGTAGCCATGCTGGGGTGAACAGAACCAAGGACTGGTTGGGGAAGTCCTTCCACTGGGAGGGGATGGGCAAGGATGTTGCCAAGTATGTCCGGTCTTGTGAGGTATGCCAAAGAGTGGGTAAGCCTCAAGACCAGGTCAAGGCCCCTCTCCAGCCACTCCCCATAATTGAGGTCCCATTTCAGCGAGTAGCTGTGGATATTCTGGGCCCTTTCCCAAAAAAGACGCCCAGAGGAAAGCAGTACGTACTGACTTTAGTGGACTTTGCTACCCGATGGCCAGAAGCAGTAGCTCTAGGCAACACCAGGGCTAACTAACACTGTGTGCCTGGCCCTAACAGACATCTTTGCCAGGGTAGGTTGGCCCTCTGACATCCTTACAGATTCAGGGTCTAATTTCCTGGCAGGGACCATGGAAAAACTGTGGGAAACTCATGGGGTGAATCACTTGGTTGCCACCCCGTACCACCATCAAACCAATGGCCTGGTGGAAAGGTTCAATGGAACTTTGGGGGCCATGATACGAAAATTCATCAACGAATTCTCCAATAATTGGGACCTAGTGTTGCAGCAGTTGCTGTTTGCCTACAGGGCTGTACCACATCCCAGTTTAGGGTTTTCACCATTTGAACTTGTGTATGGTCACGAGGTTAAGGGGCCATTACAGTTGGTGAAGCAGCAATGGGAGGGGTTTACGCCTTCTCCAGGAACTAACATTCTGGACTTTGTAAGCAACCTACAAAGCACCCTCCAACACTCTTTAGCCCTTGCTAGAGAGAACCTAAAGGATGCTCAGGAAGAGCAAAAGGCCTGGTATGACAGACATGCCAGAGAACGTTCTTTCAGGGTAGGAGACCAGGTTATGGTCTTAAAGGCGCAACAGGCCCATAAGATGGAAGCATCATGGGAAGGGCCATTCACGGTCCAAGAGCGCCTGGGAACTGTAAACTACCTCATAGCATTTCCCAATTCCTCACTAAAGCCTAAAGTGTACCATGTTAATTCTCTCAAGCCTTTCTATTCCAGAGATTTACAGGTTTGTCAGTTTACAGTCCAGGGAGATGATGCGGAGTGGCCTGACGGTGTCTACTACGACGGGAAAAAAGACGGTGGCGTGGAAGAGGTGAACCTCTCAACCACCCTGGAACATCTGCAGTGGCAACAAATTAAGGAGCTGTGCACTAGCTTCGCCCCATTGTTCTCAGCCACCCCAGGACGGACTGAACGGGCATACCACTCCATTGATACAGGTAATGCTCACCCAATCAGAACCCCACCCTACCGGGTGTCTCCTCATGCCCAAGCTGCTATAGAACGGGAGATCCAGAACATGCTACAGATGGGTATAATCCGCCCATCTACCAGTGCATGGGCATCTCCAGTGGTTCTGGTACCCAAACCAGATGGGGAAATACGCTTTTGCGTGGACTACCGTAAACTAAATGCTGTAACTCGTCCAGACAACTATCCAATGCCACATACTGATGAGCTATTGGAGAAGTTGGGACGTGACCAGTTCATCTCTACAATAGACTTAACCAAGGGGTACTGGCAAGTACCGCTAGATGAACCTGCCAAGGAGAGGTCAGCATTCGTCACCCATGCGGGGGTGTATGAATTCAATGTCCTTCCTTTTGGCCTTCGAAATGCACCCGCCACCTTCCAGAGGCTGGTAGATGGTCTACTAGCTGGACTGGGAGAATTTGCAGTTGCCTACCTCGATGATGTGGCCATTTTTTCAGACTCCTGGCCCGAACACCTACTACACCTGGAAAAGGTCTTTGAGCGCATCAGGCAGGCAGGACTAACTGTTAAGGCCAAAAAGTGTCAAGTAGGCCAAAACAGAGTGACTTACCTGGGGCACCAGGTGGGTCGAGGAACCATAAACCCCCTACAGGCCAAGGTGGATGCTATCCAAAAGTGGCCTGTCCCAAGGTCAAAGAAACAGGTCCAATCCTTCTTAGGCTTGGCCGGATACTACAGGCGATTTGTACCACACTACAGCCAAATCGCTGCCCCATTGACCGACCTGACCAAAAAGACCAAGCCAAATGCAGTTAAGTGGACTGATGAGTGTCAAAAGGCCTTTACCCAGCTTAAGGCGATGCTCATGTCTGACCCTGTGCTCAGGGCCCCGGACTTTGACAAGCCATTCCTAGTAACCACAGATGCATCTGAGCGTGGTATAGGAGCAGTGCTCATGCAGGAAGCAACAGATCACAACTTCCATCCTGTCGTGTTTCTCAACAAGAAACTGTCTGAGAGGGAAAGTCACTGGTCAGTCAGTGAAAAGGAATGCTATGCCATTGTGTACGCCCTGGAAAAGCTACGCCCATATGTTTGGGGACGGCGGTTCAAACTACAAACTGACCATGCTGCACTAAAGTGGCTTCATACTGCCAAGGGGAACAACAAAAAACTTCTTCGTTGGAGTTTAGCTCTCCAAGATTTTGATTTTGAAATTCAACACATCACAGGAGCTTCTAACAAAGTAGCTGATGCACTCTCCCATCAGAGTTTCCCACAATTCAGTAGTTAAAAAGTGTTCTTAAAATGTAGAAGTCTGTTAGTTATATACTTAGGGGTATATGTAAAGGTGCATGTGTTGTATTAATCTGTTTATTTTCAAGTTCTAGAAGGAAATCTCCGCCAGTGAGCTTCCCCACTGTCTGCAATTTGGGGGGCGTGTCATAAACAGATAGCTAAGGGTTAATGTCTCTTTCACCTGGAGCACCTGACCAGAGGACCAATCAGGAAACCGGATTTTTTCAACTTTGGGTGGAGGGAATTGTGTGTCTGGGGTCTTTGTTTTCTGGCTGCCTGCTTTCTCTGAGCTTTGGAGAAGTAGTTCTGTTTTCTAATCTTCTGTTTCTAAGTGTAAGGACCAAGAGATCAGATAGTAAGTTATATGGTTTCTTTTCTTTGGTATTTGCATGAATATAAGTGCTGGAGTGCTTTGATTTGTATTCTTTTTTGAATAAGGCTGTTTATTCATATTTCTTTTAAGCAATTGACCCTGTATTGTATCATCTTAATACAGAGAGACCAGTTGTATTTTTTCTTTCTTTTTTATATAAAGCTTTCTTTTAAGACCTGTTGGAGTTTTTCTTTACTTCAGGGAAACTGAGTCTGTACTCACCAGGGAATTGGTGGGAGGAAGAAATCAGGGGAGATCGGTGTGTGTTGAATTGGCTAGCCTGATTTTGCATTCCCTCTGGGGGAATAGGAAAGTCCTTTTTGTTCCAGGACCGGGAACGGAGAGGGGGAGTCACTCTGTTTGGATTCACAGAGCTTGTGTCTGTGTATCTCTCCAGGAGCACCTGGAGGGGGGGGAGGGAAAAAGGATTATTTCCCTCTGTTGTGAGACTCAAGGGATTTGGGTCTTGGGGTCCCCAGGGAAGGTTTTTCAGTGGGACCAGAGTGCCCCAAAGCACTCTAATTTTTTGGGTGGTGGCAGCAGGTACCCCAGGTCCAAGCTGGTGACTAAGCTTGGAGGTTTTCATGCTAACCCCCATATTTTGGACGCTAAGGTCCAAATCTGGGACTAAGGTTATGATAGACATGCCAATTCCTAAAAACATAATGACAGAGAGCCATTGTGACTCTGACAGACCAGGTGCCATCTCATGCATAGGTCCCTATGTCTCAGTTGAACACTGATAAACAAATAGCTGGAATCAGTCTGGCTCACCTGTGTGTTAATATTGTTAAAATAGATATTAGAATTATAAGAATGTTTAGCCTTCATTGAATACCTGTGAGTTTCTGCATGCATTAATTGCACTTACGGCATCTGTATCCCATACTGTAAGGTAATATTTGAGAAGCTGTATTGTGCACCTCTGTGACTTGTGTAAATTATCAGACAGGAGAGAGATGTTAATTAGTGTGAGGGGCTGATTTTTCAACAGAAAGCATTACTTCCTTCCCAAAAGGAAAGGTCCCAAAATAATCCATCTGGTATTGATGGACATTGCAGCTGTAATTTCCCTACATACCATCAACAAGAGGACAAAATACTTTTGTTGTTCTGTGCTCCTCCCTGTGAAGATGAATGATGCAAGTGGATTCTTTACTGCTCAGAACGCATGGCGAGGGTCGAGGGGGACTTGGGATCTCTGTGCTGCTCTGATTCTGGGTGGTAAAGTGTTCATAGGCGTAAGGAAGAGATCCTCACCTAGTTAGCTTGGGTTAGTCCTAAGGGACATATAGAGTTTGCTTGTTATAGAAGCTTCTATTACCTTTTGAAACTTAAGATTGTAACGTGTGTATGTCTGTTTGCCTACTTTAACCTTGTAACTAACTCTCGTTTCCTTTTCCTGTGAAATACATCTTTTTATATAGTTTATTATAGGCATGGCAACAAGTGCCTTAGATGCAGTTGACCTGGGGCAAGTGACTGGTATTTTGGGCCTGGGAGTAACCTGAATACTGCTGTGATTCTTGCTGTAAGGGATCATCTGTCACAAAGGTACACTCACCTGTGTGGTGAGATAGATTGGATAATGCAAGGGGACTGTCTGTGCTCCTAGTTAAGGCTGTTCTAGTGTCTGAGGAGTTAACACTTGATGCTTGGTTGGTGAAATCTAAATTTAGAACTCAAACCAGTTTGGGGTTTGTGCCCTGGTTCCTAACAGTCTGCCCTGAGGTTGGTACTCTTGAGTCACTGCAAGCAGTGTTACAGCCTTAGTACAGATGTCAAATAATCAGCCAGAGTATGGAAAGATAGGTCTGACCTATATCATTGTCTGACCTAGAAGTAGATGCCTCATATCGGTGCAGCGGAGGAGAGCTGCTATCAGTTCATCAGGTATGGCCCACCTTCTTCAACTAAAGGTTAGAACTAGATTTATGCTAGTATTTGAATAGCAGCAATCTGGAGCCCTGGGTATATGTTTGCATAGGCATCCTATCCTCTTACCACACCCTGCTTGGGGAGGTAGTAGAAAGGGCTACTTACAAAAAAATCTAGGAATATATATAACATATTAATTAAAGCTCAAATTCTAGTACCAGCAGGCAATCCCAGGAGCTGATGCATTCAGTACATCCATAATGTACCTTAATCCACTCCTATGTTCATGTTGTGTTACTAGATCTGGTTGGAAATTTTCCACAAAGATTTTTTTTCGTTGGAAAATTATGGTTTAATTGAAATAAATAATTTCCATGAAATAAATATTGATTTCAACTATTTTTTTCAATTTTTCTGAAGCATCATTTGGAATGAACTGCAATGTTTAGTTCTGAAATGTCATTTTAAGTTGAAATGTCAATTTGAAATGAAATATTTCTTTTCAAAACTTTTTTCCACAAGTTTTTTTTTAATTTTGATTTAGGATGAACACATGTGGAAATAACAATTTCCTGTAGATTAGAGATTTCATTTTCTGACTAGTTGTAGTTTTTACTTATCTGTATAATAATTTTCCCCTTGCATAGATCTTAGTTGTGATTCAGGATGCCATTATATCACAAGTGTAAGTCATGGGGGCCTGTGTGAAAAAAAGTTGTTGGTTCTTAGTGCATCTCTGTCTGTGGAGATGGAGGCTAGTGAACTGTCATGGTGATTAAATAAATTGCCCTCCAGCCCCCTACAAATGGTTTCTTCAGTTCAGGACAGACACTGCTATTTTATCTCTTCTGTAACTAAACAAATTTATCAGTGTCTAGGGATTTCAATCTGGCAACTTTTACAAGCAGCATATTAATATGAAAATATTAAAAACAAATTGATAAAATGTGCATTGACTTTAGCAACACATACACACACTAACACAGATTCCTGTGAAATTCCTGGGTTCATTGCATACAACCAGCATAGCATTCTCTGTTATAGGGAACTTGAGGGGTATTTCTTTTTCATTTTGGTACAGTTTCATATGGAGACAGAAACACTTCAGGCACTAGAACACGGAATGTCTGCATGAACAGATTTTCAGTTGCTATGTACCACAAAGTGTTCAGTCAAGGTTGGGATGTGCACGAATTCCTTCACATATTTAGTAAAGGGTACTATTACTTCCCTATGTCATGTGTGGTGTTGTAGTGAATGGACTTGTTTAGTTTTCCACAGCTTGGTTCACTGTGGGTATAAGACTATTTGGAAATGTGAAGCCAGTGCAGACTGCAGCTGCCTTTTTGTAAATCATGTATTTCTCTGAAAATGCAAAATATTCATATAAATATAATCTGTGTTGGCTGTCCATTAGTTTCCTTGAGATGTTGGTTTTGACCTAAAAGGCCTATATGGTTTAGGTCTGCCTACCAGAGAGACTGCCTCTCTCCCAAGGCTTGTCCTCTATTATTTTTTTTCAAAAAGCTTTTTTTAAACCTCTGGGTAACTAATACATGTGAGCTATCATGAAGTAAAAACACAGTGAAGGCAAGGCATTTTAGTTTTACCCTGTTGCCTTCACAGTGTTTATACCTTTGATGAATAGCTCATATACATTAGTTTTTTAGTAGTGAAGACAAGCCCTAGAGTGATATTACCACAGCTGTAGTCAGCAGAGATGTTAAAGTTATCTATAACCTGGCTTACAGGGCTTTAGTGGTAGAACACTTTCAGTGAGGAGCCTCTTAACTCCCACTTAATTTCAAAATAGTATGCATTTGTTGGCCTTCAGGATATATTTCAGTGTTCATTTATTGTCTCGAGATTTTGAGTGGGAATCAGATGGTTGGAATGGTATTTCTAGAATTCTGTTATCCAGATGCTTGGTTTGTTTTTGTTATGTAGGTTGAGGATGTACCTGTCTGGACTTCCTATTTTCATTACTATGTACTAATTGTTTTTTTTAAATGTAGAAGTGTATAGGGATTTAGGAATAGATGATGGTTACAAGCTGAAATATATTAATAGAGTTTGTAGATCTGATTCCCTGATTCTCTGTATTTCTTCTAAGATAGATTATGGTTGAGTAAAAATGTTTGTATTGATGTTTGAAAAATTGTTTCTTTTGAATTCTGGGAAAAATTGACAGCTTTGAAACCCTTGACTGAAAATCATTGCAAAAATTGGCAACCTTTCTCTATTTAGAAGTTTTATTAAAGCATATTTTTCAAAATTTTTATTTGTTTTTAATTAAAAAAACCTCTTTTCAGCATTGTTGTGCAATAAGCTATTGTAAAAAACTAGAATGCATTGTCTACCCAGGTACAGGAACATAAAACCACTCATGAGTTTGAGCATAAAATTAGAGTATGTAGAAATCCATGACACAAATGTGTAATAGATTGTGTGTAAAAGTGCATGTATTGACTTGGCTTTGGTCAGCATCAAGATGCATTGTTCCTTGAGGTAAATATTGGTCTTTGCCTCAATCAATGGGTCCATTTTTGTTCAATGCATTGTGATCTTGACTGAAACAGAAGTCAATATCTGCTTAATGTTGCCCTTTATCAATGTTTTCTGTATCTTAACAGCTGGAGTCAAAAGTAAAAGTCTATTGTTACTATGTAGAAACTATTTTCATCAGCTTCCAGCCTTCATTAACTCCCTCTGCTATTGGCTCCTTATTCAATTTCAGTAAATTCATGCAAGTCTTTCACACTGAAAACTGGATCCTGCCTGCTTTTCTCATATTATTAGTCCTATTGACTGCAATATGACAGCTTGTTTGAGAAAGTTAGTCAGGTTGTGATCCTTTACATGACACTTTAGCACATCTAGCTGAAGAAGCCAAAATAAAAGTGAACTTTCTCTATTTAGCTAGTGCTTCATCTTGTGAAATCCTGGTTACTTTGGTTCATCATTGCTGTAGCTTGATTGAAGGCAGGGATCAGGTGTCAATCTGACCTGTAAAACTCTCTAGGGGCCTTTCGGGAAATATCCAAAACATCTTTGATCTAAACTATACTTACCCACTTTCAATGAGCTTATTTCTTTTTTAAATTCTGCTTGTGTGATGTCTTTGTATGTAAACTTTTTATTGAAATGGAATGATACTGTGAGATGCCTAGAAATAGGAAGTTGTCATTCTAGTCATATCAGCTAAAATATATGGAAATATATTTGAATATTTTACTCATAAATACACAGCTCATTGGCAAAATATATGTTTAAACATTGTCACATACACTGTTGAAAATACGTTGTTTTATATATTTGTTCCCAAGGGATAATGTTATCATCACTTTAATAAATAAACAGTAGATTCAAATGTGATTGTTCTATAGAAATGGTGTCAGGATTATTGCATCAATTCACAAGCCTTTTCTTAGCTTCCTAGATGAATCTATTATATTAAAATTGTAGGGTTCCCCTCAACCTCCTCCTCTCACTTACTTTTTAAACACTACACTCTTGTTGTACTGCTCCAGTATGATAGCAAAGAAAACATTATTTCTGAGAGCCAAGTCTACACCCAGTTTTGGTACTGGCATAACCATTTCAGTTGTGGTTTTTTTTTAACTGTTATGGTTATACTGTGGAAACTGCTAAATTGCTGTAAATATGCCTTATACCCACATAGCTTATTTCCGTTCTCATATGGGAATAGCTATATTGATATAAAGCACCTTTCTGCTAATATGTTTCCATGCTGAGGGATGGGGTGAGGGGTGGAGGGGAGGATTTTATGCTAAGCAATTAGGTAAAAGGATAAATACAAATGTTTTTCTTTGAGATAAGAATATATTTTTCTTCCAAGATGCAGTTCTAGTGGACTCTGTGGTCCTGATCCTGCAAGGAACTCCATGCGGGTCAACTCCTACATCCATGTAGAGCCCTTCTGAAGTAAAATGGGTTTTCTCCCACAATGTGTAATACTGGGTGTGACGAGTTTCCCCTGGGGTGCTACCTGGAACTTGGGTACCACTGAGCCCCCGATCCACCAGACTGGGCTCCCCTCTCACACTGTGCTGCTGTGACAAGCTACAAAGCCCTCCAAATTCGCACTTTTACCAGCATTCACACAGGTAGGGATGCACCCAGCTGCAGTTACATGCAGGCTCTCTAACCACTAGCCTGGGACCCCAGAGCAGTACCATCCTGCCCTGGCCAGTATATGGGTTTAATACTCAGTCTGCCTGTCCCTCAATGTGAAGTATCAGGGGGTAGCCGTGTTAGTCCATATCCACAAAAACAGCAAGGAGTCCAGTGGCATCTTAAAGACTAACAGATTTATTCGGGCATAAGCTTTCATGGGTAAAAAACCTCATTTCTCATGCATCTGAAAAAGTGGTTTTTTTACTAATGAAAGCTTATGCCCGAATAAATCTGTTAGTCTTTAAGGTGCCACCAAACTCCTTATTTTTGCCTCAATGTGAAGAAGACTGTGCACAATTGTAGTAACCAAGCTGAGATTTTCCACACACACTTTAAATGCACACTGGTTTGGATTAAAACATAAAATAAGTTATTAACTACAAAAGGATAGATTTTAAGTGATTATAAGTGATAGGAAACAGATCAAAGCAGATTACCTAGTAAATAAACAAAACTGCAAACTGAGTTTAACACACTAGATAGGTAGAATATGAATTAGCAAATTCTCACACTGAGTGATAAACAGACTGGCAGATTCTTAAGGCACAAGCTGCCTTTGCTTTGCAGCTTGGGGTTCCTGGGTTTTCATACACAGGCTAGAAATCCTTTTAGTCTGGGACTATCACTTCTCCCAGTTTAGTCTTTGTTCCTCAGGTATTTCCATGTGTGTTGTTGTACGGAGAATGTGGTACCATCATAATGTCATTTTCCCCTTTTATATCTTCTTTCCATTTGCTGGAAAACTCTTCTGCTGTGGCCTGGGTCAAACAGTTCCCTCTGTGTAGTGCTGTCTCTGAGAGGTTTCTACTGTAGGCAATAATCCTTGCCCTTATGTGCATTTCCTCAATAAGCCATTAACATTGTTTGGCCTTTTCACTGTTGTACCTGAAGGGCTGTTTTCAACCTCACAACATGTTTAAGTAACACATGCGTAGCCAAATTCATAACTTCACATACAATGATAGCGCATACAATCCAATGAGATATAATGATACCTAATGTCTAATGTCTAGCAGATCAAGATGTTTAGAATGATACCTCACAAGGCTTACTTTGTGCAAACATATTTAATTATATGATAGCGGGTATAAAGGGGTGCCGTGGTGTCATACTCGGGTATGTTGATCTGATTGCTTTTGTTTTTAATCTTGCCTGTTGTGTATATGTACATATTTGCAGTAATTTCATAGTTGGTGTGGATTGTCTTTCATCTGTTCTTTATTTTTATATCTCTGAACTGAATGGAAACATTTTGGTCAGATATTGGCTCTTATTCACTTTCAGCCAAATGTTACCTAACTATTTAAGCCTCTGTTAACGATTCTAATTTTCTATTTACTTTACTCTGTTTAATACTTAGTTCTGTTCAGCTTATGTTTATTTATAGAGCACCTTTCATCCCAAGATCTCAGTGATATTACATATCAATAAGAATTCATTGCTACTTTCATTGTAACTAATATTTAAAAAAAAAATCAGAACAATATCTCTTCAGAACCTAGCAGGATCCTAACTGTTCCAATGTTGTTGGTGATATTTCCTTTTTTACTGTAAGGTAAGGGCTCTCAGACTGTGTTCTTGAATCTTGATTGTATGATGAAGACAAACTGTACCTGGGGCTTTTGGAGGTGCTGAATATAAGATTTGTAAGGTAACAGAACAAGCAAAATATAATTGCTCATGTCCTCTGCTCACCACTTACAAGCTACCACATACTAATTGTGTTTTCTTGTGCGTAAATGGATTATTTTTATATTATATGAGTCTCATTTCCCTTTAAGCCCGCATACAAATGAGATTGTGTATGTTTTTCCTGGAGAGGTAACTTTATAGTTAAATAAAATCTATTTTTCATCTTCAGAAAACATTATATTCAAATCTTTTTCTTTATCTTTCTGTTACTGGTAGTGTTGGTTAGTGCATTGCTTATGCAGCTGTGGGAAGATAACAACTTTCCAAAACAGCTTGAGCTAGACATTCCATATTATTAGTAATTATTCCTTTCAGTAACAACTAAGGAATTTGAACAGGATGTGATGCTGTATGGAATCTGGGGGACCCTTGAGGATATTATGAATATTCATATTGTAAAATTGCAGTGAGTTGTGCCAGATATGCCATGTAAGGTATCTACAAAAATGTTATGATTTGCCAAAGATGTTATAATTTATATATTTCTTTCACATTTCTACTGAGTTATAGATATGTATGTCTGTCTATATTTCAGACTTGTACTATGCTTCTGGGTGACACCCCCAGACAGTTTGGCATCAGTACTGCTTAGCCTGCTTGATGGCCCATTAAGGACCATCAGCTATACAACTGACCCTTGAAAGAAAGCAGAGGATACACCTTATGACTCAGCAAGGCATGCATGACCATGCTTATGGACAGAAAAGGCTTTCAAGCCATGCACTGGGCAGCTTGTGTTGGAAACAAAGGAAGCAAAGTATCTGGGGGTAGCTGTGTTAGTCTGTATCCACAAAAACAACAAGGAGTCCGGTGGCACCTTAAAGACTAACATGCATCTGAAGAAGTGAGGTTTTTTACCTATGAAATAAAGGAAGCAAAGGCTGCATTGCAAAAGATTATAAAAGGTAGCTGCATCTTCTCCATTTTATCTTCAATCCTGCCTCTTACTTCTGGAGGAACTTTGCTACAAACTGAAGCTCGGAACAAAGGATTGAATGACCCATCCAAGCTGTGGATGTATTCCGGAGGGACTTTCAAGCCAGCAAACTCATCAATACTGCTAAAAACCTAATATATGGACTTAGAAGTATGTATGTATGTGACTGTTTTACCATTTTACATCTCTTCTTGTTCTTTCCTTTTTCTTGATAATAAACCTTTAGTTTTAGACACTAAAGGATTGGCTGGCAGAGTGATATTTTGGGTAAGATCAAACCTATACTGACCTGGTGACGTGGCTGACCCTTTGGGGTCAGAAGAACATTTCTGTATATGTGAGCAGAGTTTATAATAACTTCTCACTGTACTGGACCTTGCTGATTTGGGGGCCAGAGAACAGGAATGCAATAAAAGGGGCTGTGTGATTTATTTTTTGCTTCTTGATAACCAGTGTGGGGAATCAGAAGCACATTTTGTGACTAGTTGAGGAGAATAACTTCAGTGTTACCCAGCAGTCTTGAGAGATCTGCTCTCCCTTTTGCCTGCCCTGATCTTGGCATTTCCAGTGAGGGCTGCCCTGGGTACCATGGGTTACTCAGGGATTATGGACCCCTTGTACTATATGATGTATAAACAAATAATTGAAAGTCCTAGGAGCTACAGATTCTCTATACCAAGAAGGTTTCTAAGCTAGCAAAAAGCCAGTGCCAGCAAGCCCAAGAGCAGAAAGGTTGAAACTGGCATTAATCAGGGAACTGTTATTAATTTAATTTATTCTTTCTGTTCCTTTTTGAGTTCTCCACCATAGCAACGACCACCTGAATGTAAAGCATTGGGCTTCCTCATCTGTTGTTGACATCTTTTACTGGAAAAATTAATGGGTATTTTATTACTGGACACCAAAAATGTGGATCATATGATGCTATGCATAGCCAGCAGACTTACATGATAAGTAAGAACAGTTATAGAACCTCCATGATAATTGTACTTGGGCTTAAGAGAAATCCATGGTATTTATAGCCTTTAACTCAAGGCATTAAGTTTAATTCTGAAATCAAAGGAAGCCCTGCAGCATTTTCACTGGTAGAAAACTTCTTCTAAGATGCAGTCTCTGGAATCAGTAATATGTTTCTAAAGAGAGGGATGCGGGTTGGCATGGCAACACTGCTTAACTCATATTTGTCAAGGTCACTATAATTAACATTCTTCCTGTGACCTGTCTTTTTGGTATCAGAAGCCAGAAGTTTCCAGATAGACTTCTAGTCAAATTGCACTTTTTAATTTTTCTCTCTTACACTTGTAACAGCAAGAACTCATAGAGGGCCTCAACACCTCTGCTGAGATTTTTGGTGCTGATCTTATTCCAGAGTGGGAATTTTAGGTTCAGCAAGGCAAATTGTGTCTTTCACTGCTTTCCATGTTGAAATGTCTGGAGGGGTGTATAGGAGGAGGAGATTGCTTATATGGGAAGTGAGAAGTTGGCTGTGAATAAAAGTTGCAAAATTTACTATCTTCCACCTGAGTTGTTCACCATCCAACAACAAATATCAGAGTACAAGTTCAGTGCTGCACGTAACATTGAAAGAGAGAATGGCACACTGCAGCCAAAATTGAGAACTTTTACGTTGTTTTCTTTGTAAATATAAATATTAAGGAATGCTCATCTGGAAGTCACGGTTTAATATCTAGTGCAATTTGGTAGAATAATGGAGCATCATTATCACTTGAAGATTGCTTGGCCTATGTGGAATAATTTGGTGGTCTCTGTCCATTTGCTGGCCACATAATGCAGTAAAGCAGTGCTCTGGTGGGGGCAGGGCTGCACACTCCGGTGGATCAAAACAAGTTCAATATAATGCACTTAGATTTTTTGGCTCCCGAGGACATCGTTATAGCGAGGTAGAGGTGTACTTTAATTAAAAATATGATTCTTTTTAAATGTCTATATTATACAGTGTATATATCTGAATCAATTTTCACCTAGGAGGATGGATAGATAACAAAACATTTATGGGCATTTCTTCCCATTTTCTTGTAATCTAAAACAATTTGATTGGCTAGATAACATCAAAATCAGAATATTAGGTCTCAACTACTAGATGTACTGCTGAATTGATATGCAAAACACACCACATGTTAATTGTTCGACTTCCACGATGTACTACAAAGAGGTTCAGTTGGAGAGAGATTCCATAGCACAATTTATAACCGACTTCTCTGTTTTGGCCATAAGCCATATTGCCTTATGCTGTGATGCTTTCACTTGCCATTACTCAAGCAGGGTTGGTCTGGATCTGTGCTTGAAGAGGAGACCGTCACAGAACACGTATGATCTGCAGCCTGTGGCATTAGAGTCCGATTTACTGAGCCACATTCTTCAAAGTCTGTAATGAAACTACGCTCAACATTGTGTTCAGCGATGATGATGGTGGAGTTACTGTCTTTAGATAAGATTTAAAAAATATCCAGACCACACTAATAATTCCATATCACTTATGTTAAAAGGAGGGATATCAGTGGCACTGTCCTGGCCAGATTCTAAGTTAGGAATTTTTTATGCTTTTTGGCTTACATTCTGCCTGCAGTTTAAGTTGGATTTAGTATTCTGTTTCTTTTCTTAAACTGCTGCATACACTTATTATAAAATGACCTCTATATACTATTGCATATAGTTGTTGGAAACCTAACTTGTTTTCATAAAGCACTTGGGGGTCCTCAAATGTGAGGCACTATAGATTTCCAAAGTATTTGATTTCCACTTCTATTTTCTTCTTTGCATTATGGTAGGCTTCTCTTGCTGACCCATTGTGTTCACACATGTTGGAATCCCACAGGGATTTGCTGAAGTGATTCTTGCTGATTCATTGTGGTAGGTGCAGCTTGTTAACTTCACCTTGGATATAGAGGACGGGAGTGGATCCTTAAACAGAGGGAAGTGGGATCTGGAAGAGAGAGGTATTGTCTGGCTATACTGAAAGAATGATGGGAGACACTTTGTATGGATTTTAATCAGGCTGGAACTTTATTATATAAATGTCTGGGACTACCCAGCGGATAAAGTGTACAGTGCAGGCAAATCCATGTTTATTCAAATCATTACCTGGGGTTTCCACCAGCCCCCCCTCATTTTCTATCCAGGTACCCCAGACAACCCATGGCTTGGACTTCACCATCCACCCCCCTCGTAGGAGGGTTAAAGTGGGCTATAAGAACAATGGTGATGGGGAGTTTGGCGCTCTGCCATACTAATCATAGGAGTCACCAGCCCCGCCCCGCCCCGCCATTCTCTTCCTTTATCCAGCACCTCCTTTTAAGTCCTTTACCAGGCCATTCATCTGGTCACTGGCTGCCTTCCCTATGGAGTACCTGCACTGGACATCCACCACAAGGAGGTGCCAACAATTAGCTTGGCCACCTGGCCCCCAACCCTCAACCCAGTCGGGGTCCCAGACATCTCCCTCTTTTATAGTAGCCCAAATAGGTGAAGCCCCATTCTCCCAGAAGAACCCATTGTCCCTTGCACTATGCCAGGATCATCAAGGACGGCAGCAGCTGGGTTGTCAATGACCAGGTACCGCAAAAGCTGCCACTCTCTGGTAGGTAATATCGGTGACCAGCATTCTAGATCCTGAAAGTGGAAGAACTAATTAAAACTTCCTTTAGAGCTCAGCTGTGTTCCCAGAGCCAAGAATCACCATGCCACTGACATCACATGCCAAGGCTCCATAGAGCCAGCGACATCTGCTTGAGTTTGTTGCTAGCTCCTGATGCAGGCTTACGAAATCTATCAAACTGAAAATAAGACAATGCGTCTGCTATGCCATTATCCATCCCCAGCATGTGCTTGGAAAAAAACCAGCTGTTAAGGTTCAAACATTGTAGAACAAATGCCCTCACTAACTTCCTAACCCTGTGTGATCTGGAAGTTTGGCAATTGATAACCTGTACCATTGCCATATTGTTGCACCAGAAACACAACCTTTTCTTAGCCAACGCTGGTCCCCAAATAACCACTGCAACTAAAATGAGGAAAAATTCCAGGAAAATCATATGATACATGACCCCATTTTGCATGCAGATGGCAGACCGTTTCTGTGTACACCAACTGCCTTGATAAAAACACCCCACAACCTGTACACCCTGAAGCATTTGAACAAATTTTAAACCCTCCTGTAATAACCATTCCTCTTTCCACAATGACACCTCATTAAATTGATGCAAAAAACATTCCCACACCTTCAAGTCTTCTCATCTCTCTATTAATTCATATGTAATGGTGTGGCTTGGTTATGCCTGCTGTTGCTGCTTCAAGATGGGCACAAAATGCCCACCCCTGGGCAACAACTCTACAGGCAAAGTTCGGGTGCCCTAGAATATATTGCAGGTCTTGCAGCGTGAGTTTTTTGGCTCCTAAAGCTATCTTGAGTAATCTCAATAGCTCCTGAAGATTATCCCAAAGGAGTCATGATATGCCTGCCCTGGTGGCCAGCTCTATCCCCAGATAGGTCAATATAGTGGAAGGGTCCTCTGTTTTTTCTTCCACTAGAGGTTCCCCTAACTGTTTAGTCAGGACCTGAAATGTGTCCAACAGATGAACACACTCATCTGACCCAGCTCATCCTGCAAACAAAAAGTCATCTAAATAATGCACTACTTGGTATAATCCAGCTGCCCGCCCCAACATTGTACTACATTTTTCAAATGCTGTAGAGGATACCAAACAGCCCACAGGCATAGCTTTCTCAAAATAAAGTCCAATGGATGCACTGACAACAGTCAAAAATCAGACTTGATATCACACTTAACCATTAGTGCCACCAGGACATAAGACCTATCCATATGAACAGCTTCATAAATGGAGGAATAATGCATGGAACATAGCACTGGGTCTATCCCATCAACACGGTCTATCCCGGGTACAACAGGTGATGAATTAATCGGTATTTCCCTGGAGTCTTCTTGGGGCCAAACCCAGGGGAAACTCTTGAGTTCGTTATAGGTAATTGATCAAATGGCTTTTACATCCTCCCCTCATGCAATTCCTGTGTAATCTTTTCTTGAAGAATATGTCTCATCCCAAACACTGACTTCAAATTTTTGACATCACATGGGTCCTACTCCCCGAAAAAGGGATCTGAAATCCCACAGTAAACCCTTCCACAAATATACCCCATCTGTTTTTTTAGGGTAATCCCATAGGAGAACCCTTAACACTTCCAGCTAACTGGCATTGGTGCCCATGCCCAATGCACTGCCCTCAGCTCACCCCATCCCCTGCTTCTGTTCTGTGTCTCATAACCTGTTCCAACTGAGCCAAACCTGCAGTTGGCACTTGGGTCACCACCAATCCTGTTTCCTCCTTGTCATCATTCCCTATCGCTCTGGCAAGAATGGGCTGGATCAGTCCCAAAACATGTCTCGCGGTCATAACTGAATTTACAGGTGGTGTAAAAGCAATCACTGTCGTTAAATGCACAGCAAGTATCATTATGTGACTCAGGCCCCTCCTGAGCTTGCTGTGGGATGAACAAGCCACTCTCCGTGTGAAAGCCTGGTCCCCTCAGAGTCATCCACTCCAACCACAGCGTGTGATTAGGTATGTCCCACCGGATCCCAGTTTGTGTTGCTGCTCTCAAGCAAAACTGCTAATCATAGTTAAACCAGGCCATGCCCCGAACATATTGTGTGTCCACCTGATTACGTTCATATGCTTAAACAAGGCAGGGCTTGCGACTTTATAGCTTTCTGACCTCACATTCCCGGGGTGTGAGTCAGTGCTGCAACCCTGACTCACCACTCACCTTTTGCAGCAGTTTCTGACCTCCTTTCTCTCCCCCCGCCTCCCATAAAACACTGCTGCCTTCTTTCCGCAGGCCCAGACAATGTTCCCCCCGCTTCAGGTGTGGTGCAGTCATTTGCATGGAAGACTCCCTAGGGAAAGCCAATATTAGGATGTGAATTTTCTGTGTGAGTTATGGATAAAGCCAAAGGTCAAAAAGGACATAAAGTTTGGCTGCATACAGTGGGCTAGATCTTCAATCAGTGTAAACAGGCATAACTTCTTGAAAGTCAGTGGAGCTACACTAATTTACACCATGCTGAGAATCTGGGCGAGTGCGTGTGTAATGCTGCTGAGAGAAAGGTGGGAACACCACTTTCTGAATAGTCACCTAGTTAACTAACACAGCAAATTATTTAAGTAACAGTTCCAAAATAAAAATTCAGTAATTTTCCTGCTTGGGCGAAGAAGCAAAATAACAAGGCAGTGTGAGTTCACACCTCTCTGAGGATACTAATTGAAAATGGAAAGTCAAAACAACATAGTTCAGTTGATCTCTCATAGGTAATGGAAAATACATATCACTGTAACAAAAGCAAAGTTCACCACTTGTGGGATTGGCTTATCTGTTTTCCTGATATCCTTTTAAAACAAGTTCCATCAGAAGTGTTTGTCTTATTATTGGGTCATGGAGAAATCTTTTTGTGTTTTTAGCAGGAATATTTCACTAATCTCATATGATATTTGCTAAAAATAAAATAGCTCTAAATTTTAGTCTTTTGCATTGTCTGGTCAGATTTACTTTGACATGTAACATGCCTAACAAATGTAAACTGGGAACTCTATAAGTGATGGGTGTTATCTGTGAGAAAGCTTGCTGAAAGGCAGCTGTTTCATATAGTGTAAAATTCTCTGTGAGCGCGCGCACATATACAAGGGAGAGTCGCTGCTTTAAAGATCACACACAATTCTGACATCATTAATACCATCCTGTTTATCATCTTCTTATCTGGACTCTGCAAACAGAAAGGACTTGTTTGATCTGCCTGCATAAAATTGAAGGAGACCTTGAAAAGTGAATGAGGCCAGTAGGAAAAATATCCATTGCAGTGTAAAAAAAAAAAAATTGTATCTTTAGAGTATAAGTACAAAAGCAATAAAACCACAATCTAGTATATTATGGTGCAGCCTATTGCCTGGAGGTTCTCAAACAATTCTGGGAAAAGCCTGGGCTTTGATTTTTGTTTTGTTGCTGTTATTGGCATGTTTTGCCTTTTCATGTATTTATGACTTGATGTCTTTCTGGCTGTCATAGTCAATAAGAGTTATGGCTTAGTACTACTGATACTATAGTTTTATTTTCACTGTGGGATAAATTAAAATTAAAGGGATTCAGGAGCCAGACTGAAGGAATGCTCAGTGGTAGAGCCTTCACAGGTGCATCATAACAACGTGCATGTTTATGAACATTGAGGCTGTGATAACTGAAGTGGGGGGGGGTAGCCTCGTTTTATAAACATCCACCCAGCCAGTTAGCTGTAAAATCCCTCTTCGTGTTTGTTCTTTGCTTGCTTGTTTTACCTGTAAAGGTTTAACCCCACAGGTAAAAGAAAAGGAGTGGGCACCTGACCAAAAGAGCCAATGGGAAGGCTAGAACTTTTAAAATTGGGAAAGAAACTTTCCCTTTGTCTGTTGTTCTCTGGGCTGGAGGGGATGGGGCAGCAATGCTATAAGCAGGAGTGCCGTGTAAGGTTTGAACCAGGTATGAAAAAGTATCTTACATACCTAGAAAAAATAATTTGGATAGAGAATGTTTAGTTAGATGCTATCAGGTTTATTTTTTATTTTGGCTTGTGAATCTCCTCTGTACTAACCCGATGCTTTTGTTTGCTTGTGACCTTTAAGCTGAACCCCAAAAAAAGTTAGTTTGGGTGCTTAATTTTTGGAATTGCTCTTTTAAAATGTAGCAAAAGCCTAAATTCCAGATATATATTTTCCTGTTTGTTCTTAATAAAATTTACCTTTTTAAAGAACAGGATTGGATTTTTGGTGTCCTAAGAGGTTTATGTATGTTGTTTGATTAGCTGGTAGCACAGCTAATTTCTTTTGTTTTCTTTCTCAGCTCTTCCTCGAAGGGGGAATTAAAGGGCTTGAGAAGGGGTTCTCAGACTTTTGAACTGGTGACCTCTTTCACACAGCAACCTCTGAATGTGACCCCCCTCTTATACATTAAAAACACGTTTCTTATATAGTTAACACCGTTAGAAATGCTGGCAGTGAAGCAGGGTTTGGAGTGGAAATTGACAGCTCACGACCTCCCATGTAATAACCCGACCCCCAGGTTGAGAACTTGGCTTGAAGCTACCCCACAGTGGGGAATTCCCAAATGTTCCTTCCTGGGTCCAAGGGTGGTTTATTTTTTTTTGTATTTGGGTGGTGGCAGAGTTTAATACAAGCGTTTAGTACAGGAGTGGCATGTGTTAATTTTTAGAATCCTTGCAGGCCCCCACCTTTTGTACTTGAAGTGCCAAAGTGGGGATTCAGCCTCAACAGAGGCGCTAGTTGGCCTTTTAGCCAGTCAAGTATTTTTTTGCTGCCACACCACTGTTTTTGTGCAAATGATGACTGCATGTTTTCCTTGAAGTACTTTTTATAAAAAAAATTAAGCAATAACTACTTCTTGGAACTTTCCTTCCTTCTTCTTCCTCTGGAAAGTGGAACATTTATCACTTTCAGTAGAATACAGTATCTGGAACTTGCACTTTGCATTTTTGCTTTAAGAATAAGGACCACGTCCTCTACTGATATGAATCTTTATAATTCCATTGAGTTCAACTGGACCACACTGCCTTACACCAGCTGAGAATCTCATAGACTCATAGACTTTAGGGTCAGAAGGGACCAATGTGATCATCTAGTCTGACCTCCTGCACAAAGCAGGCCACAGAACCCTACCCATCCACTTCTATAACAAACCCCTAACCTACGTCCAAGTTATTGAAGTCTTCAAATTGTGATTTGAAGACCTCAGGCTGTAGAGAATCCATCAGCAATTGACCCATGCCCCACACTGCAGAGGAAGGTGAAAAACCTCCAGGGCCTCTGCCAATCTGCCCTGGAGGAAATTCCTTCCCGACCCCAAAATCAGCTAAACCCTGAGCATGTGGGCAAGACTCACCAGCCAGCACTCAGGAAAGAATTCTTTGCAGTAACTCAGATCCCATCCCATCCCACATCCCATCACCGACCACTGGGCATACTTATCTGCTGGTAATCAAAGATCAGTTGCCAAAATTAAGCTATCCCATCATACCATCCCTTCCATAAACTTATCAAGCTTAGTCTTAAAGCCAGATATGTCTTTTGCCCCCACTACTCCACTTGGAAGGCTGTTCCAGAACTTCACTCCTCTAATGGTTAGAAACTTTCGTTTAATTTCAAGTCTAAACTTCCGAGTGTCCAGTTTATACCCATTCATTCTTGTGTCTACATTGGTACTAAGCTTAAATAATTCCTCTCCCTCCCTAATATTAATCCCTCTGATATATTTATAAAGAACAAGCATATCCCCCCTCAGCCTTCTTTTGGCTAGACTAAACAAGCCAAGCTCTTTGAGTCTCCTTTCATATGACAAGTTTTCCATTCCTCGGATCATCCTAGTAGCCCGTCTCTGAACCTGTTCCAGTTTGACCTTAAATTGCCAGTTTATTCCTGTTGCCTTTAAGTTAGTAGCTACTACTGGAGCTGGAGGTGTAATTTCTAGCTTGGCTAGACATATGCATATTAGTTTTGATTGAGATAGCACACTAAAAATAGTATCAGGGCCACAGCAGTGCAGGCAGCAGGATAGACTAAATGCCTGAGTAAGTTCTTAGGTTCTCAGCTAGCCTGCCACTGTAGGTGTGCTGCTATTTTTAATGTGCTAACTAGATAAAAGCTAGTGAGTGTATATCTTCCTGAGCTGGAAATTACACCTCTAGCTTCAGTGTAGATGTGAGGTGCTCAGATACTATGTGAGGTGCTCAGGTACTATGTGAGGTGCTCAGATACTATGGTGTATTAGAATCATTTTAATATAACTTTGGGTTTTTTTTCAAATAGTGATGAAATGCCCATTGCAGACATACAGGGCAAAGCTTATTCATGAGATAGCACCAGTAATTCAGCCATGCTACCAGGGACAAATTTCTGTCTATTCTTGTCATTTTGTAACTAGAGATGTACTTGCCTCAATGTATTTTTTTCTGATATCTATATGTACTGTTTTTTGCAAAGATTTATTTTTCTTATTAATGATACAATGTAGGAGTTGCTAAGAGGATCAGAAGAGAAATCAGGTTGGATGTAGGACATAGAAAATATTGTTCCAGTAGATTGATGTACATTTCACATCTTATTTGTGACCTTTACACTGTGTTATAGAAATAATGGTCTGTAATCCTCAAGTGTGAAACTGTGTTTCTGATCTGCACACTTGTTCTAATACCATCTTCTTGTGGACTATGCTGCAGTGAAGCTCCTTGTGTTTTAAACATTATATTTTCTTTTTAAAATGCTTTGTGACAGCTAGATAGAATCACTCTAATATTCTTGCAGGTTTTCCTTCTATGCCATTGCTGTTAATACTGGTTTCACAATATCACTATTAAACAACAGTGGGGCATAGGGTATATGTTTCTGTGTAATAATCATTCCCACATGAGCAATTTTAGGGTCTGTTCCAAAATCACTATTGTTATTTATTATTTCTTACATGTCAGTGTTGTACAAGACACAAAAGAAGACATGATCTCTGCTATCTGTGTTAATTGATAACTTACTGTTTATGATGATGTAATTTAAACAGAAATGTTGTTTGTTGTAATTACTATGTAATTTATAGACAAAATTATTATCTTTGAAGTTGTGAGAATGTGTTCATTCCAAGCCAAACAAAATGCTCCACAGTGGATAGGAATAAGAACAAGACTTAATTCAGCCTGTGCACAGTGTTTGGGGATTGCTCCATTTCAGCTTTCTACCCAAAAACATCCTTCACTTTATCTCTCTGTGCTTCCTTTTGAAGAAGACTGGAGAAAGTCACTGTGCCACTCCACAGTTGACCCTGTCCTAGTTGCTTGCAGCTCACTGCAGTAAGGGCAGACAGCTATGGTCCTTTTATACAGAAGCAGGTAAGTGTTCACTTCTCCAAGGATGGGAGTGAGTCTTCTGTACTGGCAAAAGGAACCCTGCAGTATGCATCCGATGAAGTGGGTATTCACCCACGAAAGCTCATGCTCCAATACGTCTGTTAGGGTATGTCTACACTACAGGATTATTCCGATTTTACATAAACCGGTTTTGTAAAACAGATTGTATTGAGTTGAGTGCAAGCGGCCACACTAAGCACATTAATTCGGTGGTGTGCGTCCATGGTCTGAGGCTAGCTTTGATTTCTGGAGCGTTGCACTGTGGGTAGCTATCCCATAGCTATCCCATAGTTCCCGCAGTCTCCCCCGCCCATTGGAATTCTGGGTTGAGACCCCAATGCATGATGGTGCAAAAACAGTGTCGCGGGTGATTCTGGGTAAATGTCCTCACTCATTCCTTCCTCCGGGAAAGCAACAGCAGGCAATCATTTCGCACCCTTTTTCCCTGGATTGCCCTGGCAGACGCCATAGCACGGTAACCATGGAGCCCGTTCAGCATTTTTTTACTGTTACCGTATGTCTACTGGATGTTGCTAACAGACGCGGTACTGCAGCGCTACACAGCAGCATTCATTTGCCTTTGCAAGATAGCAGAGATGGTTATCAGTCATTCTGTACCGTCTGCTGTGCCACTGTAAATTGGCGATGCAATGACGGTTATCAGTTGTTCTGCACTGTCTGCTGCTGTCATGGGTGCCCCTAGCTGAGGTCGGCCAGGGGCGCAAAGGCAAAAATGGGAATGACTCCCTGAGTCAACCCCTCCTTTATGGTATCTAAAAATAGAGTCAGTCCTGCCTAGAATATGGGGCAAGTGTACTAGAGAACCAGAGAGCACAACTGCTCTGTGTCAGATCCCGCAGAAATGTTGAGCTACATGCCATTCTAAGGGGTGCCCCTGCAACAACCCCACCCATTGCTTCCCTGCTTCCCCAACCCTCCTGGGCTACCATTGCAGTGTTCCCCCATTTGTGTGATGAAGTAATAAAGAATGCAGGAATAAGAAACACTGACTTGTTAGTGAGATAAAATGAGGCGGGGGCAGCCTCCAGCTGCTATGATAGTCCAGGCAGGACATTAAACGGTGTAGGGGAGAGGAGCCCAGCATCCCGCTGCTATGATAGTCCAGGCAGTACAGAATCTTTTCTTAACACATGAAAGGGAGGGGGCTGATGGAGCTCAGCTCCCAGTTACTATGATGAAGACGGTTACCAGCCATTCTGTACCATCTACTGGGAATGACCGGGAGTCATTCCTATTTTTACCCAGGCTCCCCTGGCTGACCTCACCTGAGGCCAGCCACGAGCACTCACGGGATGATGACAAGGATGGTTACCAGTCCTATTGCACTGTACAGTCTGCCACCGGGGAAGGACGGAGAGAGGATGCTGCTGTTCATTGCCCCAGCACCGTGTCTACCAGCAGCATGCAGTAGACATACGATGACATTGAAAAAAGTCAACAAACGATTTTTTTCCCTTTTCTTTCATGGGGGGGTGGAGGGGGAGTAAAGATGAGCTATACCCTGAACCACCCCGGACAATGTGTTTGACCCTACGGGCATTGGGAGCTCAGCCAAGAATGCAAATACTTTTCGGAGACTGCTGGGGACTATGGGATAGCTGGAGTCCTCAATACCCCCTCCCTCCCTCCCTCCATGAGCGTCCATTTGATTCTTTGGCTTTCCGTTACGCTTGTCACGCAGCACTGTGCTGTGGACTCTGTATCATAGCCTGGAGATTTTTTTAAAATGCTTTGGCATTTCGTCTTCTGTAACGGAGCTCTGATAGAACAGATTTGTCTCCCTATACAGTGGTCAGATCCAGTATGTCCCGTACGGTCCATGCTGGAGCTCTTTTTGGATTTGGGACTGCATGGCCACCTGTGCTCATCAGAGCTCCATGCTGGGCAAACAGGAAATGAAATTCCAAAGTTCGCAGGGCTTTTCCTTTCTACCTGGCCAGTGCATCCGAGTTCAGATTGCTGTTCAGAGTGGTCACAATGGTGCACTGTGGGATACCATTCGGAGGCCAATACCGTCGATTTGTGGCCATACTAACCCTAATCAGATATGGTAATGCCGATTTCAGCACTACTCCTCTCGTCGCGGAGGAGTATAGAAGCCGGTTTAAAGAGCCCTTTATATGGATATAAAGGGCCTCGTTGTGTGGATGAGTGCAGCGTTAAATCAGTTTAACGCTGCTAAAATAGGTCTAAACGCGTAGTGTAGACCAGGCCTAAGTCTATAAGGTGCCACAGGACTCTTTGCTGCTTTTACAGATCCGGACTAACATGACTACCCCTCTGATACCTTGAATATGCAGTTTTAGGATAATCTATACTGAAAAATATCTATCTAAAGTTACTTACATGACCCCCATTACCATAGCATCTGAAGGTCTTAGAATTACCCCTATTTTACAGATGGGAAACTGAGTCACAGAGAAAATAACTAGTGTAAGGTCACAACCCTGCCCCGCCCCTCCCCAAAAAAAATTAAAACCAAAAAACTGGTGGAGCAGAAAATTGAACCCAGGTCTCCAAAGTCCAAGGGTGGTTTTTTTATCTATTTCATCATCCTCACTCCTAAGCTAATGTTTTAACCACTCAATTAACAAGCATAGCAAGTACAGTTTACAGTGTATGCACTATGGATAGTCTAGTTCTGAGGACATTCTGTGCCAAAAATTAAAAATTCTACTCTAAAAAATAAAAATTCTGTGCCCAATATTTTAAAATTCTGCAAATGTTATTTGTCAAATAAATGTGGAGGCTCCAGCATGGCATTGGGGAGCACAGGCCACTGGCTGCACAGAGGTGGGAGATCACTGTGTAGCTCCCTCCTGGGACATGGACTTAGTGGTGAGGCTGCACCCAACCCTGACACAGCGCAAGGACCAGGCCTGCCCCAGAAACAGCCCTGGGCTCTGCTCCTCCATGCCAGGTGCACCAGGTATGGGCAGGCAGGCTCAGCAAGGCAGGATCCAAGTGTGGGGAGGGATCTAGGTGTGGGTTGAGAGGGTTTTGTGTGGAGTAATCTGCTTAAACAACACCCACTCTCATTCCTTTTCCCTTATTTTCTCATGGCTATTTTTCCTTCCCAATTAGCTGGATCCCTATAAAATATCTATGGAAAGCAGAAACACTCTAATTTCTTCCAAGGGAAAAGTTTTTAACTCTGTCTCTGCCAAATGTGTGAAGCTTAAATACTGTGGCCCTGTTTTTTATAGATGCTGAACTCTTGCAAATCCAGTGGAAGTCAATGGGAGCTGTAGTTGGTCAGCTCTTCAGGAAATCAGGTCTCCTCTCCTGTCACACTATGGTATTTAACAAGCTCTTGATTGTATTTTAACAGTAGTTATGCATGTAACTTGTCTTATATTGTGTGTCCTGTCATAAATACTGACATAATTTGACAACTTTTGCCTTTTGTACTAAGGCCATGCAACAAAAGACTTATACTTAGCTTATATTTTTTAGCTACAATGCTTTTCAAACAATTTGCATTTAAAACATTGCTTACTTATATTAATTGCCTACAGGTAGCAGGTAACTTAGATTACATATAAAATAAATCTTCACCTGGAATGGTTTTCGCTGTGAGTTGGGGTGAAGTGCTGAGGGAATGAATGGTGGGGGAGAGAGTACACTATATTTAGCCAAAGTGATAAATGCAAATCCTTTTCTTACCTTGAATTTAAGAAGTGCTCCCCTAAAGGGTTAGTCTAACAGAGGTTAAGTTACAGTGTCAAGTGGAAAATCTTTAATGGAGAGAAATTGTCTCCACTAATCTCTTTGTCAGTGGGAGGGGAAGCAGCAACTACTCCATATAACTTGGTCAGAAACTGAGAGGTTTTGCCCTTCTGCAAAAGAACAAAATAACACAACACTGAATGATGGTTTTAACTCTAGTTTTGAATTAGAAATCCAATTTGTTTTTACCAGCTCCCTCTCCATTCCTTGCCACCCTCTCAATTCTGCTGGATGACATGATCTGTAATGAGACTGGGAGAATTTAAAGGGGAGAAATATATGGAGCTTTTGCTTAAAGCTGGACTGAAACATATCCAAAATATTGACTGAAATGTATATTGCTTTCATGAATAAGCACCAACTATTTAACATTCAAGGATAATTGTGCTTTATGCTTACAGATATGTTCAATGCAAATGCCAGATAGCATTTCCTGTATAATTAGTGTTACCTGCAGTTGAAGTTGAAATATGGAATTGTTATGCTAACTGAATACAGTATTGTGCAGTGATTACTGTAACAGGCAATAAACACAGAGTTGTTAAGGTGAGGGAGAGAGAGAGAGAGAGAGAGAGAGACTCTTAAAATAAGAGATTTACACTTTATGCTCATGGATTTATCAGCTGGCTTGTTTATTTAAAATTTGTTTTAGGTAAGTTGGAGCCAGGCTCAGACAACAACATATGCTGTACAAGAGTTACTCAATAATTAAAAGCAATTTTTGAAGTGGGACATGCCTTGCCCTGCAAAAAGATAATGTTTTTGTTTATCATCCTGCCCATGGGAGGTGGTGGTGAATGTATTGGGGCCTTACTTAGTTTATGAGAAAGCCATGCAAAGTAGACTGCTGCATAGTGTATCCTTCATGAACATGATTTGGCCACAAAAGATAGCTAAACAAAACCTATTATGTTGCTTTGAAAATGATATTTTTTTCAGGAGAAAAACTGTTTATCTGAGGAATGATAAAAATAACGCATCTGCATTATGATCTGAATTCATCTCTAAATGACAGGGCTGATTTGCCATCAGTTTTGTGGTAAGTTACATTTTTGTGCATTTTTTAAAAAAGTTCCTGCAACACAGCAGTATGTATTTGGTATTCTCTCATCAAGATTATTGTGTGCAATGCAGGTCATGTAACATATACCCAGAACACAAAAAGTAACCCAAAAAGAAATGAGATCAAGTTGAGTGTGAGAGAAGACTTCAGCATTTGGCACATGTTCTCCAGCTTCTGGTCTTTGCTTCTATTTGGGTTCATTGGGAGTAGTGGGGAGGGTGTGTCAAGATTTATTATTTTTATTATTAAAAGATTAGGGGAAGGAAGACTAGGGAAATATAATAATGGGAGAAGCAATGATTGCTGTAGATTAGGTTTTTGTTTTGACCCCATGTTTTTAGATATGCCTGACCATGTCTCAGCTGCAGGAAAGTGGAAGGGAGAGCTACTTTGCATTTTAAGTGCACTGGACAATGCCTTGCAGTTATGCGTGCTGGTAGAAAAGTAACTACTTCAGTTGCATAGTTTCTAAATGTTACAGGTGAAGCACTCCCACTTAAGAGTTTTGCGGAGTGGGGAGCATTGTCCAGATAAATATTTTAGCTTATGACATTTGCAATTATGTGAAGATACATTTTAATTGTAACCTAGCAAATCTTTGAAGTCTTTGCAAGACCAATACATTCTGTGTATTTCTGATAACATGTGGTCTCTCAAAGAACTGTATAGCTCCACAGCTAACAGTCACAGCTGACCCACCAGTTCTTGAACTGGCTGACAGAGGCAACTCCTTCTCTTTCTTTTCCTCATGGAGTCTCCCGCAGACAGTCTCTTCTCTATTTTAGAGTTTTTACAGCAAAATCTTCCAAATATTCTGCATAGCACTCATTAGCACACCGAGGTTGTCCTAGTGAAACTCTCCTGCTGTTCCCGGTTTCTGTCATCCTTCATCTAATGTGGCGTTCAGAAACATTGCCCTCAGTCTTGAATCCACTAAAGGCCATCCTGTGATTCTTTGATATTCTAGTTCTAAGAACCTCTAGCAGATTATAAGGAAAAGTAGGGAGGGGAGGGGAGCAAGGAACAACCTTATTAAACACGTTAGCATTATGCTCATGTGTGGACAGATGGTAATATCATTCATGTCACTGAGTAGTACCTCATTCCATGAATGGTTCCATTGGTTTCAGTAGGAAAATTCATGGTGTAATACCCTTACTCACTATCAGCAGTGAGTCAGAATCCTACCCTTTGGAAGTTGTGCTGCACCTAAATCTCTTCATGATGTTTAAGTGTAGGAGTTTCATCTTTTCCTCATTTACTTCATCTTAGTTAGTCCTGGATTCAGCTGTACTATCTGTCTTTCTACCATTTCTAATCGGAAAAGAAAAAAACAACCTTAAAATATGTGGAAAATACACCTGAAGAAGCTAGTCTGAGATACTTCTCACTGGAGACTTTTAAAATTTCATAACTTTATATTATCTTACAAACCAACACCATCTTGACCCCATCTCCCATATTCCTAATTACACTGCATCACTAAGTGGTCACTATCAGAGATAGTCTTTGTTAGTTCATAGTTCTAATTAGCCTCATCCTACTGTACATTAATGCCATTAATTTTAGTTTATACTTATGTTTTTTCTGAAATCTATTAATATTTATGACATAGTTGCATGTATAGCTCTAGTAGCACCAAGACTCTGGCTCTCAATGCTAGCATTACAGTTCAAAGGGGAAGAAGACACTGGGTCATATCTCCATCTCATGTGTATTAATGTAGCTCCATCAACTTCAACGTCCTTTATAGCAGCTCAGGATCAGGTGCATTCTCTCCAGTTGAAACTACAGGGGAAATATAGGAAGGCACAAAATAATTATAGAGCTGGAGGGTGGCAAGCGTACTTGGATGAAGTGCCTTGGAAACTTGGTGAAGACCTATCTGTCTTCTTACCCTAAACACAACACCTCCGACAGTACAATACTTCCAGAGCCCTTTAGCCTACAGATGTATCTTCACTGCACACTTAACCCTGGGTTCTTCTCCATGTTTAAGTGCAAACCCCTTTGTCATCCACCTTTTACCCAAGTGTAACATGATTCTGGGGACACCCAGAGCTGTGAACCACTGTGTTACCTCTCTGCCTTAGCAAGAGTGAGCTTTGCTGGGGTTATACTATGTGTCAGCTCATTGACGCACCAGCCTGTCTTTCTCACCAGCCAATGCCTCAAGGCTCTCTCAGATCAGAATTTCCCTAGCAGGTAACAATCCGTGAACTCCAGCCCCTAAACTCCTCAGAGATGTATCTCTGCAATGTACTCCCCCATCACTGTACATTCGTAGAAGATATTAAGTTCACTGCTCTTTTACGGAGTCAGTACATCACAGCTTATTAACTTAATTGGGGTAAATACAGTCTTCCTTTCAAACATAGTACAGCATTGGTTCGCAGTAAAAAGTTAAACAAATTTGCTAACAAAAGGGTATAAGTTAAGTGATACCAAGTAGAAGGAATAAAGATAGAAATGGTTATAAGCAAACAAAGTACAATATACTTTCTAATGGCTAAGACCTAACTTAACAAGCTACAGTCTTTGTTCAAGATAGTTTCTTAACAATCTTCCCTTTCCCAGTAATAGCTAGCTAACTTTTCACCAGGATCCCCACGGAGTCCAAGGCTGTGGTTTTCTTTTTCTTCTCAGGAGACTGACAAGGCATATTTTGTACCACTATCATTGTAGTAGTATGGAGAGTTTGAAAACAGGGATGCCTAGGGTCACATGAGGTTTGAAGATGCTTTAAGCCCAGGCTAGCTGATCCAGCTGTGGGTCTAGATTAGAAGATGGGATCTGCTTATACTCAGGCTGAGGCTTGCCCACTTTGCAGTGGGAATGTAAGCAAAAATCACCTGAGTGTTGATAGTGCTCCACAGTTCCTTTTCTAGGACAGATGAGTTCCTTCTGAAAGACGGATAAGTTCTGCCACAGTTGACATTGTTGACTGAGAAAGAATCCTAGAACATTTCAGAAAAGAACTAGGGATATGCCTCCTCCACATACAAGTGAGTGCAGAAACAGTGATGATTCAATAATATATGTAGGAATTTGCTGTGGGAACATTTGCTCCTGGTCTAGGCTCAGATCCAAGGACTAGTCACCTGGGTTAACTATGCAGTGAACTGAGTTAACTTGGTCAATGACTAAGGGAGAAGAGCACATCTTAGTGAATCATCGGTGATGCTATTATAGACCAGCAAATAATGAGGTCTGGAAAGGAACTTCTGAGTTATGTAGTCACAATACCTAGACCTAGATACCAGAGTGATGAGTACAGCTGAACGAATAATTGATTTTTCAGTTTGGACCTTACTCTGAAAAAATTGGAAAAAACTCATTTTGGTTCCAACTGAAATTGATTTTTTTTCTCTCTCAAATGAAAAATTAAACAACTTTTTTTGGGAGGTTGAACAAAACTTTTCATTTGACCCAATGCAATATTTGTCCGGTGGCACCTTAAAGGCTAACAGATTTATTTGGGTGTATGTTTTTGTGGGTTAAAAAACCCACTTTTTCAGATGCATGGAGTGAAAATTATAGATGGTTCACTTTAACTTTAAAAAAAAATCAGTCTCTCCCCAAAAACTATTCACTATATTCACAAATAGTTTTGGAGCCCTGAAAAAAGCAAAAAAGGTGAGGAAGGGCAGCCAGGAAGGCTAGTCTCAGGTTGCAGGGGAGGAGCCAGGTGGACAAGCCATACTATAAAAGGGTTTGATGTGATGATAGTCACTGGCCCGTGGAGCCCTCCATTGTCATGAGGACCGTTATTGGTCCATACTATCTATAAAATTGGGATTCTGATGTTTAACTTTTCCACATGGGTGTTGAGACCAATTGGGTTAAACTTTTGGAAATCTTTTTCACTTTGAAATCCTCTGACAAAGTGGTTATAGAATGTGCAAATTATTAAATTATACTTTGTTTGCAGGTGAAAATTACATAAGTAGATATAGGTACAGTCACCTTGCAGTCTGTTAGCTCAGATCTGGCACAACCAGTATGTAAGATACTTTCTAAAGATAAGGTCATGCATGATAAATTTGTTGGGGAAATAATTTGCAGAGTCTTATCAAAATTTGATGTGGCTGGGCATTAACCAAAGTTAGTATTAATAAATCATTATTACCAAATTTACAAAGTAAGCATTAAGCAAAGTTAGTATTAATAAACCATTTCATTTTTATAAATTTCTTACCTAATTTAATGGAATTACATCCTTATTGTAAAAACAACGAGGAATCCTTGTGGCACCTTAGACACTAACAAATGTACTTGGGCATAAGCTTTCGTGGGCTAAAACCCACTTCATCAGATGCGTAGAGTGAAAAATACAGTAAGCAGTATATATATATTACAGCACATGAAAAGATGGGAATTGCCTCACCAAATGTGGGGTCAGGCTAACAAAGCCAATTCAGTTAAGGTGGAAGTGGCCTCTTCTCAACAGTTGACAAGAAGGGGTGAATATCAACAGAGGGAAAATTACTTTTTATAGTGACCCATCCATTCCCAGTCTTTATTCAGGCCTAATTTGATCGTGTCCAGTTTGCAAATAAATTCCAATTCTGCAGTTTCTCACTGAAGTTTGTTCTTGAAGTTTTTTTATTGAAGAATTGCCACTTTCAAGTCTTATTGAGTGTGCAGGGAGATTGACGTGTTCTCTTACTGGTTTTTTCAATGTTACAATCCTTGATGTCTGATTTGTGTCCATTTATTCTTCCTCATAGAGACTGTCCAGTTTGGCCAATGTACATGACAGAGGGGCCTTGCTGGCATATATCACATTGGTAGATGTACAGGTGAACGAGCCCCTGATGGTGTGGCTGATGTTGGGTCCAGTGATGAGCTGTCAAAATCTTAACAACCAGTTCCCTACTGGGTCTTCGGTGGCGGGACCTTCACTTGCTCCAGGTCTTCTGTGGCACTTCGGTGGCGAGTCCTTCAGTGCTGCCGAAGACCCAGAGTGAGTGAAGGACCCACCACCGAAGACTCAGAGCGCTGCCCAGTGAGTACAAGCCCCACATGCCTCCCAAAACAGCCTGTCCCCCCATCTGACCTCCACCCACGTCCTGCTCCTTTAGAACCTGCAACCCATTAACTCCCCCCTTGTCCCCTAACCACCTCCGCCTGAGACCCCCCACCCTAACTGTCCCCCAGGACTCCACCCCCACCCAACTTGCCCCGCTCCCCAACCCCATCCACCACCACCCTGACAGACCACCAGAACTCGCCTGCCTACCCAACCTCCCCATTCCCTGACTGTCCCCCTCAGAACCTCTGCCCCCTCTAACCACTCCCTGACCCTTACCCAACCCCTCCTCCCAGCCCTGGCCCAGCCCCCTTACCATGCTGCTCAAGGCAGCATGCATGGATGCTGCGTGGCCTGCTGGAGCTCACAGCCTCACCTCCTTACCATGCTGCTCAAAGTGGCAGGAGCTGCCCAGCTGCCCAGGAGTGGTCCAAAGCACTGGTGCTGGCGGCACATTACACTGAGGCTCTATGAGGGGGGAGGGAGGTGGGAAAGGGGCCGGCGGAGACTCCCCATCCAGGAGCTCGGGCAGGCTGGACAGGACGGTCTCGCGGGCTGGAGTTTGCCCACCCCTTTAATAACCGGTTCTAAACCAGCTTCTAAATTTAACAACCAGTTCACGCAAACTGGTGCGAATGGGCTCCAGCTCACCACTGGTTAGGTCCCATGATGGTGTCCACATATTTATTCAAGGGACAGAGTTGGCAATGAGGTTTTTTGCAGGGATTGGTTCCTGGGTTAGTGTTTTTGTTGTGTGGTGTGTAGTTGCTGGTGAGTATTTGCTTCAGGTTCGGGGGGCTGTCTGGAAGCAAGGACTGGCTTGCCTCCCAAGGTTTGTGAGAGTGAGGGATCGTCCTCCTTGATGATGCACTGGAGAGGTTTTAGCTGTTGATGACAGTTAGTGGCATTCTGTTAATTTCTTTGTTGGACCTGTCCTGTAGTGAGTGACTTCTGGGTACCCTTCTGGCTCTGTCAATCTGTTTCTTCACTTCTCAAGGTGGGTATTGTAGTTTTAAGAATGCTTGATAGAGATCCTGTAGGTGTTTGTCTCTGTCTGAGGGATTAGAGCAAATGCATTTGTATCTTAGAGCTTGGCTGTAGACAATGGATTGTGTAATGTGGTCTGGATGAAAGCTGGAGGTATGTGGGTAAGTATAGCAGTCAGTAGGTTTCTGGTATAGGGTGGTGTTTATGTGACCATTGCTTATTTGCACTGTAGTGTCCAGGAAGTGGATCTCTTGTGTGGTCTGGTCCAGGCTGAGGTTGATGATGGGGTGGAAATTGTTGAAATCATGGTGGAATTCCTCAAGGGTCTCCTTCCCATGGGTCCAGCTGATGAAGATGTCATCAATGAAGCGCAAGTAGAGTAGGGGCGCTAGGGGACGAGAGCTGAGGAAGCGTTGTTCTAAGTGAGCAATAAAAATGTTGGCATACTGAGGGGCCATGTGAGTACCCATAGCAGTGCCGCTGACTTGAAGGTATAAAATGTCCCCAAATCTGAAATAGTTGTGGGTGAGGAGAAAGTCACAAAGTTCAGCCACAAGGTTTGCCGTGACATTTTTGGGGATACTGTTCCTGACGGCTTGTAGTCCATCTTTGTGTGGAATGTTGGTGTAGAGGGCTTCTACATCCATAGTGGCCAGGATGGTGTTTTCTGGTAGATCACCAAAGGATTGTAGTTTCCTCAGGAAGTCAGTGGTGTCTCGAAGGTAGCTAGGAGTGCTCATAGACTCATAGACTCATAGACTCTAGGACTGGAAGGGACCTCGAGAGGTCATCGAGTCCAGTCCCCTGCCCTCATGGCAGGACCAAATACTGTCTAAACCATCCCTAATAGACATTTATCTAACCTACTCTTAAATATCTCCAGAGATGGAGATTCCACAACTTCCCTAGGCAATCTAATCCAATGTTTAACTACCCTGACAGTTAGGAACTTTTTCCTAATGTCCAACCTAAATCTCCCTTGCTGCAGTTTAAGCCCATTGCTTCTTGTTCTATCATTGGAGGCTAAGGTGAACAAGTTTTCTCCCTCCTCCTGATGACACCCTTTTAGATACCTGAAAACTGCTATCATGTCCCCTCTCAGTCTTCTCTTTTCCAAACTAAACAAACCCAATTCCTTCAGCCTTCCTTCATAGGTCATGTTCTCAAGACCTTTAATCATTCTCGTTGCTCTTCTCTGGACCCTCTCCAGTTTCTCCACATCTTTCTTGAAATGCGGTGCCCAGAACTGGACACAATACTCCAGTTGAGGCCTAACCAGCGCAGAGTAAAGCGGAAGAATGACTTCTCGTGTCTTGTTTACAACACACCTGTTAATGCATCCCAGAATCACATTTGCTTTTTTTGCAACATTATCACACTGTTGACTCATATTAAGCTTGTGGTCTACTATGACCCCTAGATCTCTTTCTGCCATACTCCTTCCTAGACAGTCTCCTCCCATTCTGTATGTGTGAAACTGATTGTTCCTTCCTAAGTGGAGCATTTTACATTTATCTTTATTGAACTTCATCCTGTTTACCTCAGACCATTTCTCCAATTTGTCCAGATCATTTTGAATTTTGACCCTGTCCTCCAAAGCAGTTGCAATCCCTCCCAGTTTGGTATCGTCCGCAAACTTAATAAGCGTACTTTCTATGCCAACATCTAAATCGTTGATGAAGATATTGAACAGAGCCGGTCCCAAAACAGACCCCTGCGGAACCCCACTTGTTATACCTTTCCAGCAGGATTGGGAGCCATTAATAACTACTCTCTGAGTATGGTATCCAGCCAGTTATGCACCCACCTTATAGTAGCCCCATCTAAATTGTACTTTCCTAGTTTATCTATAAGAATATCATGCGAGACCTTATCAAATGCCTTACTAAAGTCTAGGTATATCACATCCACCGCTTCTCCCTTATCCACAAGGCTTGTTATCCTATCAAAGAATGCTATCAGATTAGTTTGACACGATTTGTTCTTTACAAATCCATGCTGGCTATTCCCTATCACCTTACCACCTTCCAAGTGTTTGCAGATGATTTCTTTAATTATCTGCTCCATTATCTTCCCTGGCACAGAAGTTAAACTAACTGGTCTGTAGTTTCCTGGGTTGTTCTTATTTCCCTTTTTATAGATGGGCACTATATTTGCCCCCTTCCAGTCTTCTGGAATCTCCATCGTCTCCCATGATTTCCCAAAGATAATAGCTAGAGGCTCAGATACCTCCTCTATTAAATCCTTGAGTATTCTAGGATGCATTTATCAGGCCCTGGTGACTTGCAGGCATCTAACTTTTCTAAGTGATTTTTTACTTGCTCTTTTTTTATTTTATCTTCTAAACCTACCATCTTCCCGTAAGCATTCACTATATTAGACATTCCTTCAGACTTCTCAGTGAAGACTGAAACAAAGAAGTCATTAAGCATCTCTGCCATTTCCAAGTCTCCCGTTACTGTTTCCCCCTCCTCACTGAGCAGTGGGCCTACCCTGTCCTTGGTCTTCCTCTTGCTTCTAATGTATTGATAAAAAGTCTTTTTGTTTCCCTTTATTCCCATAGCTAGTTTGAGTTGGTAGCGTACAGCCTGAGAAGAGAGTCTACATAGTCAGACAATCCTGCTGTCAGAGTGCCAATGCCTGAGATGATGGAGGCGTCCAGCATTCACAGGTTTATGGATCTTTGGTAGCAGATAGAATACCCCTGGTTAGGGCTCTAGGGGTGTGTCTGTGTAGATTTGTTCCTGTGCTTCCTTAGGGAGTTTCTTGAGCAGATAGTGCAGTTTCTTTTGGTAACCCCCAGTGGGATCAGAGGATAATGGTTTGTAGAATGTGGTGTCAGAGAGTTGCCTAGCAGCCTCTCATTCATATTCAGTGAATCCCGTGACGTGTGATTATGAGGCAGCCAAAATTTGATCCTAAAGCTGAAGTTCTTTAAACCATTCAGAATTTATATTGGGTGCCATGTAAAAAACGTGTGCAATTAGAGACCAGATTTGAACATTCTTGCTGAAAATATTAAAATATGATGGGATTTCTGGGAAAGGGAGAGAGAAAAGATTAACATCATTCGTATATGTTACATAATATGTCTTATTTGAAGGACATTTCAAAGAGGGAAAACAACTTGGCTGTGAATTGGTCAGGTGGCAGTGAAGAGAATTATCTTGAGGCACTGGAAAGACAAAGCCGAATGTTTTTCAATCTGTTTTAAATGGGGACATATTAAAGAGTTATCTGTAGAATACAGAAAAGTATTTATTTGAGTAGATATGGAAACCATTTATGGATTATCTTCAGAAGGATTAAAATATAGTCTAAAATTAACGATATGTAACTTGGGTTGGGTATGGAGGTTTTGATTTAGAAGGGACACTAACCTTCAAGCGATTTCTCCCTTTCCTTTCTTTATAAGCAGTTTTGCTTGGTGGGTATCTGTAGGGGGAGACATGAATATAATTTTGTGTAATCAGAAAAAATTAAAATATATTTTCTTGGGTTTCTTTTTTTTGCTAGTAGATGCTTTAAAAAGCCACAAATATATGTTGCAAAAAAGGAGTAGTCTCAGAATAATGACTCATAATGCAGAATTTCAGCTGTTGAACTCTGAAATGAAGGACAGCGCTCAGGCTCGCAGCTTCTCAGAGAATTTCTTGAAACAGAATTTTGAAGAAAAAGGGTTTGGGGAAACAGCATGAAATTTGTCTTCCATTTTCTAGCTATATCAATTTAGAATAAAGACAGACAAAAGATTTCAAACAAGGCTGGGTCTGTAATAATAAAAAGGCATCAGTATCTACATACTTTTTTTTGAATAAATGTATCCCAACTTCTAATAAAATATCATATTATTTTCCCCTTAACATGCCAGATCTAATTAAGAAACTATTGATGCAAAATTAGAATAAGAAGCATGCTCTGCTCCCATGCACTGTAATTAATGTTTTATTTCTTTTTAAAGTAGCCTTTAATCTATCACCATATTCTACCCTGGGAATCATTTATTCATTATTTGAAACAGGAACCTGTAATGTGGAAATTTATATTTTGGAAAATCTACATATAGTTTGTCATAGAGGCATTTTCATTGTATCAGTTTAAAAACATCAGAAAATTAATAAAAACAGAGATTCTTTTAAATCCCATCTGATTATGCTCTATTATTTCATTACTATACATGCTCACTTTTTATTGGATTCTCTGTATTGTGTCCATTGTTTTACAAGTTATTATACTGTCACATTTGTAATACTATATTTGAGACACTGACAGCATTTCAAGCACAGAGCTACAATTTCAGTAGTTTATAACTTCATGAAGAGAGGAAAAATTGTACTTGCCTATAAGTTGACTTGGCTTGCAAGCATATATTTGTATACATTGAAAAGTGGTATTACTTTATGAATTAGGACCCCATATTAGCAAAATACAAGCATGTTTCACATTAAGCACATGCTTAAGTCAATCCCTATTCAGCAAACCATTTAAGTATGTCCCATTGCAATCAGTGGATTAAAATTAAGCATGTTTTTTCCAAATAGAGAGTAAAAAAAACACACATTGATTTGACTGTTTATTTTGCTTTCCCAAATCAGACGAATGTTTTAATAGCAGGCACTCACTGCTTATGCCAAGGCCTTTGATCTGTTGAAAGAAATACAGTACAAACTGCTTTGATTCAGTTGAGACATTGTTTGCATTCCCAAAGTTGTTGTTGTATGTGTGCTGTTACTGCTTTCCCCTAGCATTCTGGTGGATCAAGAGTTCATTGTAACTGATACCAGTAATAGCAGAAGCTCTCTTACACTGGAATTTCCCCATCCATCCATCCTCAGTGACCCTAGGTTCAGGTCTAAATGAGCCAATTCAGTCCTAATAAAAGACCCATCTTTTGTATCAGCCTTTGTAAATGTTTATTTTCTCACAGATTCTCAATGAGATTAGAATGGTCATATTTACATAGTTGGGGACAAAGACCCTGATTTTATGTTTATGCTTTGAAACTGAGGCCTCTTTGTTTGGTTTTTACCAAGATCTTATGTGAATGTTTGCATCCTTCCATTCTGTTTCACTTTGGTTAAAATGTTCATGAATTTAAGGATGACCTGCAAAGTGGCCGGGGGCAGGAGGGAAGCTTGGAGGGGTGGATAGGGGAAGGATATGTGTGTTTCCTTTTTGCTGCTTTTGAATGTGTCAGTCTGTGGAGTTTTTCTCTTTGAATTTAAAAATATTAGGTGTTTGACTTTTTGCTTTTTGCTGCAAGTCTCCTTGGAGAAATGGAGAGAGAATTAATGATATCACAGAAGACTGAAACGATTCAGAAGGGAATCGTTGCATCCGATGAACTGGGTATTCACCCACGAAAGCTCATGCTCCAAAACTTCTGTTAGTCTAAGGTGCCACAGGACTCTTTGCTGCTTTTTCAGAAGGAAAGACATTTTTATTCACGTTGCTTCCAACTTGGCTTGTATTTGTCTGATAACACCTGTTTAATATAAAGGCTTAAGATGAAAGTTCTATTTGTGAAAAACTCACTTAAGAAAGCTGCCATCTAGATCTTCCACCCCTTCGAGGAGTCCACCTGCAAAAAAAAAAAAACAAAAAAAAGGGAAGGCAAGACTTAATATTTCTGATGTTTCTAAGGTGAGGAAGGTTAGGGGAAAGATCCCTCAACTTTCAGCTGTGATCAATATATTCTAAAGCAGTTTCCCAAACTTAGGATGCCGCTTGTGTAGGGAAAGCGCCAGGCGGGCCGGGCCGGTTTGTTTACCTGCCCCATCCACAGGCTCGGCCGATAGCAGCTCCCACTGCTCCAGGCCAATGGGGGCGGTGAGAAGCAGCGCAGACCGAAGGACATACTGGCTGCCACTTCTAGCAGCTCCCATTGGCCTGGAGCAGCAAACTTCAGCCAGTGGGAGCTGTGATTGGCTGAACCTGTGGACGGGGCAGGTAAACAAACTGGGCTGGCCCGCCAGGAGCTTTCTGTACACAAATGGAGTCCCAAGTTTGGGAAACACTGTTCTAAAGAAACAAAAGACCAACTCCCCACTCTCCACAAAAAAAACAAACAATAATTTTCCCCTTCTGATTTCACCTTTAAATAGTATTTTTGCTTACACTTGATGGTTCCAGTTTTGTACTGCAAACTGAAGAGAAATTTCCATTCAAATATATTAGGCCCTAATATAAATTCTATTCTGAGTTATAAACATTTTAGATGTCTGTCCTCTGTCCATTCTGACAGCATCCCTGATGCTATTAGTTACAAAGTCAGACAGCATGGAATCTGTGTTCTCTCTCAGAAGCCCAGGTTCTGGACAATTTTTGTGACCTTGCCTGGGCTTACCTGCATGATGGAAGGCAACGTTCCCTGAATGAATCTCTTAGCAGATGCACACAATATGAATTATATGCAGTGTTTTGCCATCATCACTAACTTCATTTCTCTATTTCTTTTGTAATTTCTATAGTCTTCTACTGATCTCTCCTTGAAAGCTTTATGGAATTACTTTTAATATGTTTATTATTATTATGTTTAGCTTCCCCCTATGACTAGTGAAGTGGTCACCTTGAAGTATGTGTTAACTACTTATGCTAAACTCTCTGCTTCACCTTATAGTTAGCTGTGACACTCTGAATATGTTTTCCAGACCTGGAAAAGAGCTCTATGTAAGCTCAAAAGCTTGTCTCTCTCACCAGCAGAACTTGGTCCAATAAAAGATATGATCTCACCAATCTTGTCACCTATTTTTGTAGCTATATAGATCCACTGTCACTATTAAACAATGGTCCCTGTTCCAGCACCATGTTTGTTTTCCATCGTTTAATAAAAGATACTACCCTGTGCTCAGACATCACCACAGCATTCTCCTCTTCCCCTGGTATCCTGGGCCAGGTTCAGGTCCTCCTCCTCTCCTACATCAAGCCCTTCTGACCTCTGCTGCCTGGCTGTCCTATGCTAGCCATTAATCCTACTCTCTTCACTCCCCTTATGCAAGGCTCATGAACTGCTTGTTTTCTCACAATTCTCTAAGACAGCATGAAGAGGTAATGTAGCCCAGGATAGTGAAGCAGAAGACAGGAAAGTGCATGATACTTGGTGTGGGGAGCCATAGACTCATAGACTCATAGACTCTAGGACTGGAAGGGACCTCGAGAGGTCATCGAGTCCAGTCCCCTGCCCTCATGGCAGGACCAAATACTGTCTAGACCATCCCTGATAGACATTTATCTAACCTACTCTTAAATATCTCCAGCGATGGAGATTCCACAACTTCCCTAGGCAATCTATTCCAGTGTTTAACTACCCTGACAGTTAGGAACTTTTTCCTAATGTCCAACCTAAATCTCCCTTGCTGCAGTTTAAGCCCATTGGAGCTAGATCCAATGGAGATGAGAGAAGTTTCAGGAGAGCAAGAGAGACGGAAGAAGGGACTACGACTCATAATAGAAGAGCAAAAAATTGAAAAACAGGAAGTTTCAGTGATGTACCTAAGGAAAAAACCAAATGAGCAGCAGAGCTGAGAACTAACACATTTCTTGTCTCCCAATCCTGTGCTCATTAGATATACAAGGTCCAATTCTTCATTGCCCTACAATTTTAGTCAATTTCACTAATGCAAAGTGTGTGCAAATCATTACCATTTGTCTTTGTGCCATTTACTCCCAATTTGTACACACTTGGCAGTGGGATGAAATGACTGCACAGACTCCCCTGTCACAAAGACATGTGTGAGTTTTGTAGTTCAGCCCAAATAAGTGCCATTAAAAGTTTTATATCACATCATCAGATATTTTGTTTATGCTACACAATTTGAAGAGAAGAGTTTTTTAGAGTTTTATTTATTCGCTGGTATTTTCTTTATCCCTTCTGCTAGGGCCTAGGCCACTGACATGGCCATAATCACTACAGCAAATGAACTGTGCAACCACTGTAGCACAAGAGTTGAGTTAGAACTAATATACTTTTTAAAAACTCTTAAATTTTTAAATCCAGATCTTATATGAATCTGAACCATAAAATGTTTAATTCTGATCTCTTGTGTCCTGCTTTCTGAATCCTGGGATTCCCAGCTCTGAATGTTATAAAGAATTGATTTATAATTTTGGTGCTTTGCAGATATTAAATATTAGTCCTGGAATAATAACCAGTTTTAAACTAACTCAGCTCTGATCTGATTCAAGCTTACACATATGAGAGAAAGAAGGAAAAGCATGGGCTGGGAATTTGGTGCTTCTGAGGTTTGTTTAGGTGGTTTTGAGAAAAATGATGGGACTGGAATATTAAGAGTAATCCTGTTGCAGTTAGAATAGTGGGCAAAGTCAAAGGCATCAAAGAAATGTAATGTATTCCATTGTTTGCAGAATTAAGAATCTATTCCCTGATTATCATGATCACTCATCTTAGCCCTGATTCAGAAAAGCATCCCTATTTAGAATAGCATTTAAGTGTGAGCTTAATTTATAAGTAGAGAAGTAACTAGTGGGAATGTCACAGTTAAATCCCATTACAGTGCACTGAAGGGAGATGGAATTAAGCACATGCTTAAGTTCTTTCCTGATTGAAACCATGATCAGTCTGTGATCCTGATAGTCACAGGGTAAAACAAAGAATCAACTTGTAAGGCGTAAAGGGTTTTTGGCATCAATTTAAGATAACCACTTTTGCAACTCATGAACTGAGAAGTTAATCTGAAAAAAGTAGCAATAAATCTTTATAAAATACAGTATTATCATGTATTCTGTATTATATATTTGAGCACACCATTGGCTGATAAGGAATATGTGTTTCTTTTGAAACTATTATACAGAGTATTAGATCTACTATTAATGTATGTGTGAATTTATTTAGTTAGATGCATGTAATTTCTATTGCAACTTCTAGGCATTGCAAATTAAAATTAACAAAATACAAATGTCAAAATCAAGTACCACACACAGGGTGTGTCTACACAGGGATAAAAGACTCATAGCACAGCTGTAGCTGGCCTGGGTCAGCTGACTTGGGCTGGTAGGGCTTAGGCTGTGGGGCTAAAAATCACAGTGTAGCTGTAATTAGGAAGGCCAAAAAAGAATTTGAAGTACGGCTAGCCAAACACTTAAAAATAAAAGCAAAAATTGTTTTAAGTACATCATTAGTAGGAAGCCTGCTAAACGACCAGTGGGGCCACTGAATGGTTGAGATGCTAAAGGAGCACTCAAGGATGATAAGGCCATTGTGGAGAAACAATGAATTCTTTGCATTGGTCTTCACAGTTGAGGATGTGAGGGAGATTCCCAAACCTGAGCCATTCTTTTTAGGTGACAAATCTGAGGAACTCTCCCAGCTAGAGCTGTCATTAGAGAGATTTTAGAACAAACTGATCAACTAAACAATAAGTCACCAGGACCAGATGGAATTCACCCACGAGTTCTGAAGGATCTCAAATGTGAAATTGCAGGAATACTAACTGTCATCTGTAACCTATCGTTTAAGTCAGCTTCTGTACCAAGTGACTGGAGGATAGCTAATGTGATGGCAATTTTTAAAAAGGGCTCCATAGGTGACCCCGGCAATTACAGGCCAGTAAGCCTGACTTCAGTACTGGGCAAACTGGTTGAAACTATAGTAAAGAACAAAATTGTCAGACACATAGATGAACATAATTTATTGAGGAATAGTCAATACGTTTTTTGCAAAGGGAAATCATGCCTCACCAATCTACTAGAATTCTTTGAGGCAGCCAGCAAGCATGTGGACCAGGGGGATCCAGTGGATATAGTGTATTTAGATTTTCAGAAAGCCTTTGATAAGATCCCTCACAAAAGGCTCTTAAGTAAGCAGTCATGGTATTAGGAGGAAGGTTCTCTCATGGACTGGTAACTGGTTAAAAGATAGGAAACAAAGAGTAGGAATAAATAGTCAGTTTTTAGAATGGAGAGAGGTAAATAGCAGTGTCCCCCAGGGGTCTGTACTGGATCCAGTCCTATTTAACATATTCATAAATGATCTGAAAACAGGACTAAACAGTGAGGTGGCAAAATTAGCAGATGATACAAAACTACTCAATATAGTTAAGTCCCAGGAAGACTGTGAAGAGCTACAAAAAGATCTTTCAAAACTGGGTGACTGGGCAACAAAATAGCAGATGAAATTCAATGCTGATAAATGCTGCAAAGTAATGCACATTGGAAAACATAATCCCAACTATACTTATAAAATGATAGGGTCTAAATTAGCTGTTACCACTAGAGAAAGAGATCTTGGAGTCATTGTGGATAGTTCTCTGAAGACATCCACTCAATGTGCAGCGGCAGTCAAAAAAGCAAACAGAATGTTGAGAATCATTAAGAAAGGGATAGATAATAAGAAAGACAATATCATATTTTCTCTGTATACATCCATGGTACACCCACATCTTGAATACTGCACGCAGATGTGGTTGCCCCATCTCAAAAAAGATATATTGGAATTGAAAAAAGTTCAGAAAAGGGCAACAACATGATTAGGCGTATGGAACAGCTGCCATATGAGGAGAGATTAATAACACTGTGACTCTTCAGCTTGGAAAAGAGATGACTAAGGGGGGATATGATAGAGGTCTACAGAATCATGACTAATGTGGAGAAAGTAAAGAAGGAAGTGTTATTCACTCCTTCTCATAACACAAGAACTAGGGGCAACCAAATGAAATTAATAGGCAGCAGGTTTAAAACAAACAAAAGGAAGTATTTTTTCACACAACGCAGTTAACTTATGGAACTCCTTGCCAGAGGATGTTGTGAAGACTATAACAGGGTTCAAAAAAGAACTAGATAAATTAATGGAGGACAGGTCCATCAATGGGCAGGTCCATCAATGGACAGGTCCTGGCTATTAGCCAGGATGGGAAGGAATGGTGTCCCTAGCCTCTGTTTGCCAGAAACTGGGAATGTGCGACCGGGGATGGATCACTGATAATTGCCCTGTTCTGTTCATTCCCTGTGAAGCATCTGGCACTGGCCACTGTGAGAAGACAGGATATTGGGCTAAATGAACCATTGGTCTGACCCGGTATGGATGTTCTTATATTCTCCCATGTAAGTTAACAGTGGTTGACATAAAGCATGGAAGATCAAGATCTGATTTTAAATGCTTTTCCTTTGGTGATGCAGCACATTTTACTAAATTAATCCAGTGTTTCATGGTAGAGATCCATGCCAAACATACTTATTATAGATACATGAAAGATAATGATAATTTTCCCCATATTTTAAAATGCAGACATGACATTCCTACTAGTTACTTCTCTACTTTTCATATTGTAATTAGCAGCTTTTAAATATCTCTATTTATAGGAGGCCAGGATCTTTCATTTTCTTTCTTCCTGGGATTGATGGAGGAGATACAGACTTGTTGGCTGCTTCTGGGGTGTATTTGCATATAGAGTGCAAATAAATGCCCTCTTGTGTCTGGATCGGCTTTGACCATTTGAGGTTACTGAAGTTCTGGATTTGCTGTGCAGCTTCAGTTGTAAGCTAATGTCTAGGGAAGTACTGATTTTTCTTTTTTCCCAGAAATGGTTAATGCTCCCATACAGTATTCAAGAGTAGATGCACACAAAAATGTTTTGGTTTTTTTCATTTATTGTCAAATCAGTGCTCGACTGGGAAGGCAACAGAGTGAAATGTTTTCAATTTGAACTGCAAAAGTAATTGTTAGCTTTTTCCTTTTTCCTGGTAAGTATGTTCATAATAAAAGTGCAGTATAAAAACAAATCAGGTGACTCAGTTTAGCAGTGACAGACTATTTTTCAAATCTCTCTATAAGTAAATCAACAGATGGTGAATTATATTGCAGCTGTATAGTAATAACATAGACCGAAATGGTCACACTGGAACAAACCACTTAGCTGTCTGCTCCAGTGTCATGTATCTGACAGGGACCAATACTAGATGCTACAGATTGGAGTGAAATCCTCACAAGATACTTAGGTTTGCAATACAATATCACAACATACATTTCTACCTGAACCTACTGGTGATCATCTTATGTCCTGAAGCAAGATGATTGATAGTCCTTGTAATTGTAATCCTATCTGAATATCAGTCAATTACTAAATTGTCAAATTATGTAGGGTAAAATTTAAAAACATCTACATCCAATTTTCAAAAGTCTTGGGCACTTACGAGCCTACTCTCATTTACTTTGAGTGACTTATGCTCCTAAGTGGCTAAATTGCTTTTGAAAATGGGAGTTTAGCTCTTAAATCATGTAGGTATTTTTGATAATTTTACCCTTTATGAAACATATTAAGCTATTTTCCTCTGTAATACCCTGGAGAAGAAAATTCAGCAGATCAATTGCATACTATGCACAAAAAATAAAATATGAAACTGTGGGCTTCTACCAAACTTTGATAGTCTTTTAATTTCATTTGTGGATACTCTTGTTATTGTATTATGGGTAAATAAAAGTGCCAACTTTTCTAACTAATAATTATAAATAGAGGATTTCCAACATATCTGCTCTCAATCTCCTCCCTGAACTCTAGAATCCCAGTCAAGGGAATGCAGAGCATTCATAGTGCAATACAAATCTACTCAAATTTTATGTATTTAATTAACTCAAACTCAATTTTTGTAGAAAAAAATCTTTTAAAGCAAAACCATCTTTTTTTAAAACCTAGATTTATAGGAAAACTGACCAAGTTGACAACCAAGGCCCTGATACTGCAAAGACTTTACACGTTGTGAGTAGTCTGGTTGACTTTAACTGCTTTTGTATGTAAGCAGTGCAAAGTGGCTTTAAAGCAGCCAGAGACGGCCAATGGAACATTCCCTGTGCAGAGGAAGCCTGGCAGAGGCAGCTCTCCATCACCTGTGCCAGCTACCCCAACTCACCTGAAGCAGAAGAGGAGGGGTGTCAAGGTTCCTTCCCCACTCTGAACTTTAGGGTACAGATGTGGGGACCTGCATGGACACTAAGCTTAATTACAAGCTTAGATCTGGTATCACTGCAACCACCCCCACGTACTACTTTTTTCCCTGGGTAGTTTTGAGGGACTTCACCAATTCCCTGGTGAACACAGATCCAAACCCCTTGGATCTTAAAACAAGGAGAAATTAATTATCCCCCCGCCTTTCTCCCACCAACTCATGGTGAATCCAGATCCAACCCCCTTGGATCAAAAAAACAAGGAAAAATCAATCAGGTATTAAGAAAAAGGCTTTTAATTAAGGAAAAGAAAGGTAAAAGAAAACCCTCTGGGAGAGATTAGCATACCAGCTACTCTCACAGACAACAGGTTCAAAACACAGAGGATGCTCCTCTGGACACAAATTTAGTTACACAAAAAAAATACCCAAATACCCAATTTTGATAATTCCTTAATGGTACCAAGACAAGTTACAAAGAAAATAAACATAAACCTATGTATGCCTTTCTAAAACTTACTACTCTGATAAGAGGCTGGTTCCTTGATCTGTTTCACTCCGTCTGAAACTGAGACTCTCAACAAAGGAAAACTTCCCTCCTTCCTTTTGAAACATCTTGTTCCCCCATTGGTTCCTCTGGTCAGGCATCAGCTAGGCTAGGTGAACTTCTTAACTCTTTACAGGTAAAAGAGGCATTAACCCTTAACCATCTTTTTATGACAAGGGGGCATAGTGCAACTGAGCTCCAGTATGCCTGATTTTGATTTGCTTACTAGTGTAAGTTACCACTGGTCCTGTGTGGGTCAAACATGTGCTAAAGCAGGATGGCTGAGGATCAAGGAGTGTCAACAAGCTCCTTCTCTTCATTATCCCAGAGCAAAGCTCAGGTGGGGTGCAGATTTGATCCCCATGTATTTCCATTGGCAGAATTGCCACCACAATATTTGTTTAGGAGAAGGAGAGGAAATGGAGATACTCCTTCTTGCAAGTGGTTTGGCCCCCCTAAGCCTAAAGGTCCCCAATGATCATAGAGGTCCCATACATTCCATGGCAGCACATCTCCTTTAGGAACCATGCTGCCAATGACATCCTGTATGTTGCTATCCTGAAAGAGATGAGTCTTGGGATGGGGCAGGGTATGGTAGTATTCCTCTCAGCTGTAGGCCATGTCAGCAATGTCTTATGCAGGTATTCTTTGAGGGACTGGAGGGGATGTTGGTCCTGTGGAGAGAGGCAGGTCCTGTCATCTCCAACCCATGCATAAGTTATTCCCAACCTGCTAAACTCTCTGCCCATGATGCACCTGTGTAGCATCATGTGTCAGGTGAGAAAAGGGGACACTGGCTCATAAACACCAGTCACACTTGTTAGAGGGCTTATCTCATACCTTGGTCCTTCTTGAGTGAACAGAGAGCAGCAATATCCAAAGTCTGAAGGTGCAAACAATTAGATGTTCATTGGGGTGAACTTCCAGCAAGCAATGATTCCAATTTCCTTCTCCAGTGTCCTCCTTCCCAGCTATGATGCCACAGAGCCTTGCCTATGTCCCTGTTCCCATTCCCTGTTCCCATGCCCCGCCTTTAGCAAAATATGATTTCAATCTCCCCCCCTCGCTTATTTCCTGATTGACTGCAGACTATATGGTAAGACTTGAGTTCTGTTTAGCTATACCTTAACCAATCATTTTACTGAAATTTAACTAACCAATCCTAACATATTGTAACGTGATTATTTCATCAATTATATCCCATCACCTTAATTGGTTTACACCCACCAAAGTTAATTATACAGCAGACAGAAACAATCACAGAACCAGACAGAGAAGTGGGGACTACAGAGTTCGAACAACAAAGAAATGAGGATTTCATACCCCAGTTATTAATAAGTGAGTTCTTGCCAGATAGGATGCTATTAAACAAAGTTTTCTTTAAATCTTCTAGGCTCTTCCTTTTCTGTGGAGGTGATCGATTGGATCACCTTTATAACAGCCCAAAACTCCCTTATTTCATTGTGACTGGTGAGGATGTGACCATTCACTTCCCAGCTTATGGCTGCTCCTGCTGTTTAGCCAAAGGCCTTAGCCTTAGCCTAAGTACAAGGCCATAGACTATCATAGTGAGAGAAGGTCATACACAGGCAGACTGATTTTGTTTCTTGTTTTGTACTGTATAACTAGCTAAGTGATAAAAATACACCTACATTCTTAAAGTATAGGCCTATATTCCAACAACACTGTCTCCCACATGTGCTAAATACCAGGCCCCTGTATTTGCCCCACAAGTAAGGGATGATCTAGCCCTAATTTGTTGATAAAAATAAACAGAAATGCTGGCAGCGCAAGGAATTGTCTTGATTAAGAAGTAAGAGACTCTGTCAAATGTGCAGTACAAAAGAATGCAGCAGAGTTGTCGAAATAGTTAAGTATTCAGGCTGCTAATCTAAAATGTGATTTATTTTTAATTAGTTCATCTCATTAGTTGATCTGTCAGTCTCTTCATGAGCAGGAGCTACTCATATGATTTAAGGGCTCTCAAGCTCAGGACCTCATGCAAAAAGGCTTGCCATTTCTCATAATTTTTGGTCTTAAGAGCCACATTCCTATAACAGGTATTTATTTTCATAAATATAGTGGTGAAATGCATTCATTACCTTCAGCCACAAGGATTTTAAATATGTGTCTATAATTCCAGTAATTCAGGACACTTTCCTCAGAATTTGTGAAAATTCTTAAATAACTCATGTGTCACATTACGGGTCTATCAGTTTTGTGACATTTCCAGAAGAGAGGAAAATGAGATGCCACAAAATAGGGAACCCATCAGCATTTTGTTGTGAACCTTATATCTATTTTTGTTTTGTAAGATTCTTGTGCAAAACTATCTAATCATAGTTTTCCATCTGCATTCTGTCCATGATGGGGAACTGGTACTATTCAAAGCGTTATATCATTCCGGTTCATGGATACGTTTATTGGTTAATTTCCTTTCCACAACCTAGCCTCATGTTGTCAAAATTGCCCTGTAGTTCTGTAGAAAAATGTGTATGCAATATGTCTATTTGTTTTCCTTATTAGAGATCTGATTATCTTGTAATTTCCTTATGTAATCCCTTATGTAATTTAAACATTTAGTTTAAACTGCCTCTAGTTTTTATGATTTTTGTATATCTGTAAAATGTTTTGTAAGAGTAAACACAAGTCAGGTTTTGGAGGTTTGGAGCTTTGGTTAGCTGCTCGGCCATACAAAACCACTTTCCCATGGAACTGATTATTTTAATTCTGCTGAGATTTAATTTAATTGTATGGTTTATAATTTATTAGGGCATTGGATAAGTGTCTGTATTAATTTAATGATAAATAAATTTAGATATATTGATAACTTTGGTATTGGAAAACTACTCAGCATATTATTTTGGAAAATAAATCTTAGTTAAATGATGCAATTCAATTTTAAAAATAGTTTTGTGTAATGTAGTATTTTCAGTTGTTATTATTGTGTAGAAATGCAGAGTGGAACATGCATTTCTTTTATTTCCTAATTTAAATTCTGTTTTCAAAAATCTCTCTGACTGGTGTTCAGACTGTGACTAGCTGAGCCAATGAATATATTTTATTGTTTTAGTATTTTCAAACACTACTTATAATATTTTTTCATGATGCATTTACTATTGTAGGGCCTGATTCTACAAACATTTACATTAGGCACATAACTTTTCTCACTTTGGTAAATGTCAGCAGGGTATGGCTCATAAAGAATAATTTTGCAGTTGGATTTGGGAAGCAAATAAAAATAAAGCAGTTTAGTTTTTCCACATGCTTTAATTTGTAAATGGACTCTTATATAGTATATAATATATGCCATTTGCTGCTAATTCATTGTGCAGGCATATTTTTTACAGTGATATTGAACATGACTCCAATGGACAGACACAGTAAGTGGCTGGTGCAGTGTAATAAAGTATAATATAGTGAACTAATAGATTAAAATTAATCACTAGATCAATCAGAAGGAGGCCACTGGGATTAGGAACAGGGAAGGATTGTGGCTAATGACATAAAACTGTCTACCTGACCCTCTGTGTTGAGAAAGTTCTGGAGAATTCACAACAGGTGAGTACTAAAGAGACCAGAGTATGGGATCTGCTCTTCTCTGGCGTACTCTTTGATTTTTTACGTTAATATGTTAAAACTACCTGTGAATTAAATTGTTTCAGAGAGTGCGAGTGGTAATGATATTTTATTTTTAATGTGTTTTTTTTTAATTTATAAACATATAAAATGATAACTGATCCAGTCAGTTGGCAACCTGGTGTAACTTAATTTCACAAAAAAAATCTCAAATACAATGGCATGCATTAAATAAGTACATATTAAGAAATAAAATATCCCCCATCCAAGCTAACAACCTCTACGGCCCTCAACCCATGCTTTGCCCAAGTCCCCTGGGCTCTGGAAGATGATAAAGGAAAAGGTGAGTTCCAGAGATAAGGACATCTTGTGGAGAATATCCTATTGATAGCTTCCTTCTTTCAGGTGAAAATTCAACCTTTGCATTATTATTATCTATGGTACCATAATGCCTAGGAGTCCTAGTCATAGTCCAGGACCCCTATTGGGCTAAACACCACAAAAATATAGTCACTGCCCTAAAGAGCCCAACTTCAGTACTATTTTGAGATGATAAGTGGATAGTCCCTTGGGTATGGGAATTAATTTCACTCTTTTAAAACTAATTGAAGTTAATTGTTCTGAATTACTTGCTCTAATTAAGAACATTACTAAAAAAATTCTGCCTGGCACCAAGACACCTGAAATGACCCCAGCCCAGACATTGCTTGATTCTGGTTAAACATTAAACACAGGGTGGTGGGACAGGTTGGACTTTATTGTGTGTTTTGGTTCTTTCCTAAATATTGCTCTCAGACTAGCTTTGTGTCTCGCAGAGTATAATAGCCAAAAAACCCTTGATACCCTGCCTCCGCAAGAGGCTCTTATTTTCCTTTTCCATCTATGGTCAGTCTCTGTCATTGATGTAATAAATATGATTTAGAAGGCAAAAACTTGGTTCACTTCTCCTCTTGGATTCCGAATTGTCAGATTTTTTGGCCCCAGGCAAAACGTTCTCTGGTTTGTTTCCTTTTCTCTTCTTTCCTCCTGGGGTATCAAAATAGCCGAGAGTAAAGAACAGTTGTGGTCAGGAAAGTGAAAACTACATCCACTTACTCAACAATATGTTTCCTGTGTCTGAGGCCTGTGTGCTTAGTGCTTTTTACTCTTGTTAGCGCTGTGGACCCAGTGCAGTTTGTGTGGAAATAGATGCTGAGATTCTTCCCTAGCTCACTCATCAGATTGTCAGCTAAGTTCTGACTGTGGGGCCCTTTGTTACTAGTGCAATAATGTAAGAGGCAGGAAGAAGATAGCTTTTTTTTTTTTTTTAATGTTTCTAGGCTGAGTCTGTAGCTCTAGAATTAGAAAAAATATTGCCTATTACCTGAGCCAATTTTGAAGAGGTTGAGAGAAGCCAAATGTGGAATCCCACAATGTCATTTTAGTGTCAGTTTTCTAAATCCAGCTTTAAGACCCTTGGTTTTTGTCACTCACTAATCGATCAAAGCCAGAAAACATTCCTTTTTCTTTCATTTAATTTTTACTTGTAGCAAAATATATTGGGGGCTGGGGGTGGGGGATTAAAATAGAAAACAAGGTGCCAGCATCTGCTACAGATTCAGTTAATATTGCAATGACTTAGACAAAGAAAACTGTAAACAATTAAGTGAAAATAAGAATATGAGGTCACTAAGTACCATATTTTGGAGGTTAAGATACATTATATGTTGAATTCCTATCTATTAAGAGTCTTTTGGGCAGCATACTTTAATATATGTGAATGCAATCAGCATCAGGGCAATCCTCACTTCTGAATAATCAGGTAGCGATGCAGAATTCATAAATCTGAAACTGTGAAATGATGCCTGTTTTGATGCTTATTTATTGGCCTTAGTTATATTTGATTTTCAAGAAAGGCTTCAGATTTCTGATTAAAACTGCAATGATTTTTTAAAAAAAATAGTTTTAAAGGGACATTGTTAACCTATTTAGATATTTTTAATGTTACTTCTTTAGATGGAAATAAATAGCATGCAGTGGTGTTCCCGTAAATAAGCTATACTTCCAGACATAGTACCAGCATAACTTCATCCACACTAGATGGCTGTATCACTTTAATTAAATTGGTTTCTAAACTGAAATAACTGTAGTGGTACAGAAATTATACATATGTTAGCCCAAGAATTCTTGGATTTTTTATTTATTTATTTTTTTTAACATCTCTATTCTATTCAGCAGGGAGAACCCCCTCAGGTTACAGTAGTGCCTTTTGCTTGTACCCCAAAACTTCATTTGTATCTTGCTTAATTGTAAAGTGTTAGGCATCACCATTTCGCTTTTGTCACTTGTTTTCCTCAGGAAAATTTTGGAAGCATGCCAAAACCAATGAACAGGATAAAGAAGCTGGTCCAGCTATCATCAAAGTACTGCAGCAGCAGACACTGCACTGGGAATGCTGTAGCCAAAGCTAGGGGCAGGGAGAGAGATGCCAACCCTCTTCACTGAAACCCTCAACTTGGCACATGGCTCCACAGGAGCTTCCATCTCCTGACTTGGGGAAGACAGAGAGCCAGGCCAGGCTTTTCCTAATCACCCTCTGCACCCTATCATATGTTGCCAGCAGCTTATCCCTCCCAACTCTGGATAACAACATTCTGCTTCTGCTGGCTAAATATAATTAGTCCTATGGTGACCAGACAGCAAGTGTGAAAAATCGGGATGGGAGTAGGGAGTAATAGGTGCCTATAGAAGAAAAAGTCCCAAATATTGGGAGTGTCCCTATAAAATAGGGACATCTGGTCATCCTAATTAGTCCTGTGTGTCAAGTGATAGCAGTATGTACTACAGGCTCAGTGTCCAAACCTTACACAGTGGTGGTTTTACATTAGTACATAATGAAATTTGTTTTTTACCTTCATCCTTCCAAAACCCTAAAAAATTACATTTTTAAAATAACTTAAGAAAGTTATTTAGATTGCAAAGACAAGCACCTGAAAGTTAAGAAATATCAGATTTACAGTTGCCTGTGCAACCTTAATTCTGCCCTCATGTGCACATCTTTCATCACATGATCACATACTGATTTCCACCCCCCCCCCCCTTACAGGATCCCTGCCTCATTCATTGCACAGTTTGGATGCACAAGGCAGGCATGAATTGCAGAGGTGCTGAGAACCCATATTCTTTCTCAAGTGAAAGGGAGCTGAGTGTGCAGAGTTCTCTCTCTTAACAGATATGTCGCCCTATACCCAAGGCTCCCACTGTCATCAGTGAACTATGGTTGTTTTGTGCCTCTGAAAATCAGGGTTATGTATATCTCTGCAAGTATATAGTATCTTAGATCTCTCCTCCCCCCATATATATATATCTTACATAACTAGACAAACTTACAATGTGTATATATTCCAATAAGAAAAAATCTTGAAGCCTTTACTCTCTTTATACTTAGTCCATTCCTGATCTAAGCTCCTTGGTGTCAGGGCTTAAAGACTTGGCTTGCAAATCACAATATAAATTTTAAACCATTATTTTAAACTGATTTTTGCTGCAGTTGTAGTTATCACTATGTTCCACCCATACAAGTAACACTATTGATGTTTCCAGAATAACTAATATATTGAGGTGCTTATTGCCATGGCATCTCCCATTCATTGTATAAAATCAGCAAATGAGTCAGTAAATGGTGACTAAGTAAAATTATGTACAACTCATTGTTTGCTGAGCTGGTAAAGAATACATGAGTTATTAAAATTCTGAGTTAACAGGTGAACATCACACATTATCTGGAATGTTTCTGAATTCTGGCTTCAGCAGAGCATTTCAGAGACGAGCGTTCTTACATTTTCTCTTTTCCTAATGTCCACCCTAAACTGCAATTTAAGCTCATTGCTTGTTATTCTAGCCTCAGAGGTTAAGAAGAAAAATTTTTCTCCCTCCTCCTTGTAACAGCCTTTTATGTACTTGAAAACTCTTATCATATCCCCTCTCAGTCTTCTCTTCTCCAGACTAAACAAACCCACTTTTTAAAATCTTCCCTTATAGGTCATGTTTTCTAGACCTTTAATCATTTTTGTTGCTCTTCTCTGGACTTTCTCCAATTTGTCCACATCTTTCCGGAAATGTGGTGCCCAGAACTGGACACAATACTCCAGTTGAGGCCTAATCAGCACAGAGTAGAGCAGAAGAATTAATTCTCATGTCTTGCTTACAATACTCTCACTAATACATCCCAGAATGATTGCTTTTTTTGCAACAGCATTAGCTTGTGATCCACTATGACTCTCAGATCCCTTTCCGCAGTACTTCTTCTTGGGCAGTCATTTCTCATTTTGTATGTGTGCAACTGATTGTTCCTTCCTAAGTGAAGTACTTTGCATTTGTTCTTATTGAATTTCATCTTATTTACTTCCAACCATTTCTCCAGTTTGTCCAGATCATTTTGAATTTTATTCCTATCCTTCTCTTGGTGTGACAAAGATGTGGATAATAGTAACGAGATACATATCTGAAGGAAAGATCACATTACGCTAAATGTAATAAGACTCTATTGGTTGCTGCACTACATGGGACTCCAGATGTTCTGAAGGTTGTACCAGGATCCTGAGGCTGCAAACCAGGTTGTTACCATGTGTGTGGGGTGGGGTGGCACTAAGTGGTACAGACAAGCTGTCTATTTCTCATCTTCGTTCCTCTTGCCTACTTACAATGCTTCCATCTTTTCTGGGTTGTTCTTCACAAGTCAGATGTAGATCTGAGCTAAGTTTTAATGCATCACACACATCTAATACAATAGGTATGCATACACATTAGACAAGAGGATGCTATAATTAGGACCCTGTCTTTGACAACCTTTAGGATGCAAGTGTTGTGTGCATGACTAAACTGTGCCCTAAAAGACTTTCTTTAAAATATATAATGGCATCTTTCAGGATTGCTGCATGGGATTTATCATCCTTTAAGAAAGGTTTAGTCTGGGGCTTTAAAAGACAGGAAATATCCCTTGGGACTATTTCTATTTTGGGGATGGAGGGAGTATTAATTTGTTGTAGTAAAGAAAACACTAGAAGGGAAAGATCAAGGCATTGTCCTCTGCATTTTTTCTGGCTTTTTGTTTTTGAAATGTTACAGTAAGATCCCACATATGGAGGACATTAGGCTTTGTACTCTATGATATCATATCTTTTCTCAAGGATATGTTCACTCATTTGGGGAATTTTTGAGGGTAACTCCCATGAATGCTGTTGGAATGTTCATATCAAAATCTCATGTGTGTCAGGGAAAACTGACAAAAATGTCTAGTAACTGAGTGATTAAAATATGTGTCAGAGTCCTTTTAGACTTAGCATATTTTAGTTATCAAGTCAGAACTGTTAGGTCCAACTTTTGTTTTCAGTCACACTTATGCTGCCTATTACTAACATCAGAGGGAGCTAAACATGTATGTAAGAAGTTATGTATTGGCCCATGCTATTTACACATAGCTCAAGGGGATTTCTTGGTGTTTTTCTTTAAATATTGTATATGCAAAATTGTGTTCAGCAAAATAGAGCCACAAGAGCTAAATTCGGTGTCAAAATTATATTCCATCCAAATCCACAACTTGATCTCTATTTATTAAAAATACTTGAAAGTTGACACGTGAACGTGGCTGGTTTTTAGGTTTGTTATGATGCCTGAAGTCCAGTGAGTCTGCTGGTTTTAGGTTTTAATATAAAAGCGTATCAAAATGTTTGTCATTATCTTTTTCCTTTTGATCAACTGAAACATTGGGTAGATTCTTATAGTAAATAGTGAACTAATGCATTGCACAGGGAGATGGACTTTTTACCCAGATTAACAAAATCATAGCAGTAAATCTCCATGCACTTTGCTGAAAATGTGAGTTAACTTTGTGGCTACCTTTATTCAGGAATCACTTTGCCAGAGTCAATCAATTTAGTACCTATCATAAATCTAGTCCCAGATTTGGACCTTAGCGTCCAAAATATGGGGGTTAGCATGAAAACCTCCAAGCTTAGTTACCAGCTTGGACCTGGTAAAGCTGCCACCACCCAAAAAATTAGTGTGTTTTGGGGCACTCTGGTCCCCCCAAAAACCTTCCCTGGGGACCCCAAGACCCAAATCCCTTGAGTCTCACAACAAAGGGAAATAAACCTTTTCCCTTCCCCCCCTCCAGGTGTTCCTGGAGAGATACACAGAAGCAAACTCCGTGAATCTAAACAGAGGGAGTCCACCCTCTCTATTTTCAGTCCTGGAAACACAAGCACTTCCCTCTTCACCCAGAGGGAATGCAAAGTCAGGCTAGTAAATCTAACACACACAGATTTCCCCCTGACTTCTTCCTCCCACCAGTTCCCTGGTGAGCTGCAGACTCAATTCCCTGGAGTTCCCCACTAAAGAAAAACTCCAACAGGTCTTAAAAGAAAGCTTTATATAAAAAAGAAAGAAAAATACATAAAAATGGTCTCTCTGTATTAAAGTGACAAATACAGGGTCATTTGCTTAAAAGAATATTGAATAAACAGCCTTATTCAAAAAGAATACAATTCAAAGCTCTCCAGCAACTATAGACATGTAAATACAAAACAACAAACCATCTTTGTACTCACAACTTGGAAACAGAAGATTAGAAAGCAGGAAATAGAAAAATTCACTCCTCATAGCTGAGAGAGTACAGGCAGAAGACCAAAGAACAAAGGACTCCCACACAAAGTTCCCTCCACCCAGATTTGAAAAAGTCTTGTTTCCTGATTGGTCCTCTGGTCAGGTGTTTCAGATTACTTCTTTCCAGGTGAAAGAGACATTAACCTTTAGCTATCTGTTTATGACAGTACTGAGTAAAGAAAAAGTTAATAAGAAATCTGAAGTGGAGTGGCTGTTATTGGGATTTGGTAATGGGACAGTGAGCATTCTCTATCTAAGTTTTTCATTCAAACATAGTACAGACAAATAGTAATGACTGAAAGACTCGAGAGTGGTTTGATGGGGCATCGTGAAATGAACTGAGGGACTTAGCTGAGTTTCATATTGTCAAGTGCCTATGTCACAATAGACCAATAGCTGATTTCCACTCTCTTTATGGAGAAATTCCCCAATGTAGATCACGGCTAATTGCTTTTAAAACTAGTTTGGTTAAAAAAAATTAAAACAGTGTACACTTGTCATCAAGCAACCTGAACTGTCTTTATTAAACTGGTTTCAAAACCACTAGTGGACAACTGGAAAATATTTGTGTTTTTTATAAATATCATATATTTCTCAACGTATCTATGTAATGCTTCCCTACTTGACTGCACAGAGTTAAATCAAAAGAGGCTCAATGTCACATGATGGTGGCAGTGGGATGTTGACTGTGGCAATGATAATTTGCAGTATGTGGTGACAGCTGTGAAAGCAAGTATTGCCAAAGGTAGAGTGGTTTATCTTCTTTTGAGGAAGATTGAGAGAAAGAAAAGATAAAGAAAAAGAGGTATCAGTAAGGGTACATTTTAGTCATGGGTATTTTTAGTAAAAGTCTTGGACCTGTCACCACCAGTAAACAAAAATTCACGGCCCACGACCTGTCCATGTTTTGCGCTATATATCCCTAACTAAACTTGGGCCGGGGGTGCTCTGGAGTGGAGATGGGCAGTGGCGCATGATCTGAGACTCCTGCTGCTATGGGGTGGGGAGGGTTGTCAGAACTCCCTACCTGACTCTGTGCAGCTCCCCTGAAGTGGCTGGCATGTCCCTGCAGCTCCTAGGGGGAGGGAAGGCCAGAAGGGCTCCACAAACTGCCTCCACCACAAGCGCAGGCTCTGCAGCTCCCATTGGCCAGGAACCACAGCCAATGGGAACTGTGGGGACAGTGCCTGCAGTCACAAGCAGTGCACAGAGTCCCCTGGCCTTCTGCCTAGGAGCTGCAGGGCATGCCACCTGCTTCCGTGGAGCCCCCTGAGGTAAGCGCCACCCTGTATCCCAACTTCTGCCCCAGTCCTGAGCCCCCTCCCACACTGAAACTCCTGCAGCTGCTGGCCCAGGGGCTGCCCAGTTCAGGCAGCCCTTGAGCCAGCCAGACCATCTGCAGCAGAAGTCACAGAGGTCATGGAAAGTCACATAATTGATGACTTCCGTGACCTCTGTGACAGACAAACAGCCTTAGTTTTGAGCAACTCAAGAAAATTCAGCTGGTGAAGTAGTGCAAAAGACAACTAAACTCTGAAGGTCTAACAAAGACACAACTAATTAACCTGATTTACTCAGATGGCCAGAAAATAAATGATAATCCAGGGCCAAGAGGGGATTTGATAACCAGCAGACCTGCCAATGAACAGTGGAATTGGAGACCAAGATGATCCACTGGTACTGGCGGAGAGTAAGGGCTCCCTCCAGACTCCACTCACAAACTAGGATCTGGAATGGAGAAGATGGCTCCTGGAGGAGAAACCGCTAGCAATGAAAGACAAGCAGCTTTTTGATTAGGACAAACAGTATAAACTGGAATTTGTTAGACTGGGGAACCACAGACCCAGTGATGTGATCAGGGCCAGCTCCAGGCACCAGCTGACCAAGCATTTACTTGGGGCAGCACCTTCTAAGGGGCAGCCAACCTTGGGGTGGTGAGGCAGCGCTCCTTTTTTTTGTTTTGGTTTAGTTCGGCGGGGTGGTGCTTGGGTATATTATTATTTTTTGGGGGTGTTCAGCAGGGCAGTGCTCAGGAGTTTCTGTTTTTGTTTCAGAGGGGTGGCGCTGGGGGGCAGGTTGTTTCAGCAGGGTGGTGTTCAGGGGGTTTTGTTTTTGTTTTGGCGGGGTGGCACTCAGAGGGTTATGTTTTTGTTTCAGCGGGGTGGTGCTCGGGGTGGGGGTTGTTTAGGTGGGGCAGCGCTCAGGGTTTTTGTTTGTTTGTTTCTTTTTGGCTTAGGGTGTTAAAAATGTTAAAGCCGGTTCTGGATGTGATAGATGGAGTAGAACACGTGATGCCAATTCTGTGAAGGACTTAGTTTCTAAATTGTTACCCCAGTTCAAAGAGGATGGAGAAATAGATGCTTATTTCACTGTCTTTGAGAAAGTACTTTGTCTCTGTCATGTCCTGGAACCAACCTGACTAGAACAATATTTTGAGAAAGCATGCAATTTGAATCAGAGGCCAGTAGGCTCTTGTGGCAACGCTTAATTTGTAGCTTGATAACAGCAAGTGCAGGTATGTCTCCTTGAGCTGAGAATTACACCTCCAGCTTGAAACGTAGACATGTCCGTAATCAGAAATGACCCCAGAAGTTTACAGAAAGAGGTTTTGGGGGATACAGAAGCACAAAGAGGAACTTATTTGGAGGTGGCAAACCAGATGGGGGGCTACCTCTGTAAATGGGGCAAATACTCAGGGGCCACCAGTACAGATGCTTTGTACAAGTTGGAGGGATTGGAATAGTTTTACAGTGTTTGTGCCCATGAGTTCAGAATGTGAGTATGAAAAATCAAACATTTTTTTGATTTTTTTTTTGAAAATTTGATCCCTGGTTGTGGTCCCTCCAGGTCAGAGGTGCAGGATGTCAGAAGAGGCAATGTGAATAAACTTGCACTGCTGTTGACTGTTCTGTGGGTAGGCAAAGGTCTTTGGATCCAGTAGATGCCAGTCTGTACCTTTCCATAGTTTTAAATTCAATAGATTAAAAAACCAAAGCCTTCTTTTTAAAAGTGTGGTAATACAGAAAAGCATGAAGCATCCTTTCCAACCTCCATTACAATCTACATGTACAATCCACTACAGTTCTTGCATTGATTCCATCAATGACATTCTTCTATTCTCTTCTGTTCCTCTTGGTAAAGAAGTCATTAATGGAAAGAGTCAATAAAAACTCCCTCTTTTCAGCTCCCACAAAAAGAAACAACAACTGACCAAACCTTGAGGGTTTTTTTTCCTGGCCTTGTGTGGCCCTTCATCAGCAGAGTAGGGTTTTTTAATTGAATCTAGCTGTGGGAAGGAAGGAGAGAAGCTTTTTCTGAGACAGAAAATGTTTGCATTGCAGAACTATTAGAAATGAAACCAATTTATCGAATGGCACAGCTGCTCGCTGTATGATCATCATGATCCTTGTTATTTGGGTGCTGGTTGGTATTTATATCTAATTAGCTCTCTTACACACCATCAAGCAATCTGTATTAGGGAATAAAGAAACTAAAATATGTTGAGTTACAGGCTGCCAAAAACCTATAACGGAACCAATTCTGGTTCATTTCACTGCAGACCGATTATTACCAAACCACTAAAATTTGTTTGTTTGCATTTTTTGTTTCTTTTTTTTAATTAATTAAAAGGCTGAGGACATAAAATTCTTCACTAGATATTTACTCTCCCCAAACCAAGATACCTTTTTAGATATACTTTTTACTGACTTTCAAGAACTAGACTATTTTCAAGGTAAGATTAAGCAATAGTTTCCCATGCTGATGTTTACCTGTTGACATACATACAGCATATTATAACACATTAACAAAAATGCCTGCAGTCAGTTGCTTATTAACAGAGAAACTAAGATAGATACTCTCTAGCATGCAGGGGGAATATGTAAACTGCACTCATCTTTTAAGATGGTGGAACCTGATTTTCTGTGTCAGATGTGTGAAGGTGAGGACAGACTATGATTGCCTCCTCCTTTATCCTCTCCGGAGTGAGTGGCTCCTGCTCAGAAGTCCCTGAACTGTGGCTGAGTGTAGGGGCTGCACTTGTGCCTAGGCTGCTCACAGGAAATACAGAGAAGAGAAAAAGATTCTTTTGCCCCTTATCCCATTCCCCCCTCTGAGCAAAGGCCAGAAAGAATGTGGTCCATTATGCGGGTTTGATTTTAGCATTTTGTCACATTTCGAACAGATTTTCTTATACTTGCCTATCTCAGGCACCTGGATGAAAGCACTGGAGACTGAAGTCCACAGCACAGCAACAGCATGGCAGTGATGGATTTCTGAAACTGCTCTCCACAGTGGGCCCCTCTCTGGAAGTGAGTGTAGCCAAATCTCAGTGTGCATTCAGTCTTTTGCCTCTCTGCTGACACTGCTAAAATGCTCTCAGTTAGTGGTGGTTGTGACATGGATGCTGATGACGTGGTGATATCAAAATGAGAAAGCAGACTGGCATAAATAATGCCCCCCTCTCCCGCCTCCCCCCCCCCGTGTAACATTAATTCCTGGAATGCAAACAGACAACTAATTAGTTTCTATTTGTACCACAATATTTTGACCATTGGAGCTCTAGGGAGACTCCTTAGTGGCCAGTCATAAACTACTAATGAGTCAGTCAGCCAGTCATATTGGCAGGGAAGAGGAGCATGACATTGTTTCCCTTGAGAGAGGAGCAAGAACTTACTGCTCCCAGTGAGAATTTTATATCTGACTCTTGAAGGAAACAGGATCCAGCTCTTCAGCTTTCTGTTTTGTCTCTGACATGCTTTCATTTTATCTTCTTATCCTAATGCCTTTGCTGGCTGACACAGTTTACTGCAGAACGCTGGCAATTGAATAAACACATCAACAGAAACATATGTAATGTAAATTACAGGCTGTGTTGTCTAGAGATTAGCACTCAAGACCTGGAGGGTAGAACTCCTGAGTTCTCTTTTTTTGGGTACTACAATTGACTTGTGCTATGATCTTGGGCAAGTCACATTAGGCTATATATTCACAGGAGTGCCTAGATTTGTTCTTAGCCTGTCTATGCTACAGTTTACCCATCTGTAACATTTGTACAATAATACTAACTTCACATAGCTGTTATAAGACTATATTCTTTGTAAAATGCTTTGGGAATCTTTAGATGAAGTCATTTTATAAGTGCCAAATATTATTATTGAATAATGTTATGTACAAGGGCACGGAACAGCAGGCCCTATTGCTCGTGATTCATCTGATGTCAACAACTGTAAAAAAAAAAAGTGTTCACATGCAAATTCAGCTGCCACAATCCCTGTATCTGTGTGTGTGAGTGCACGCATGCATGCATGTGCACTGGGGGGAGGAAGCAGGGATACTTCTGATGCAACAACTATCCTGAGTCTTCTTAAGAATCACAAGCCTCTTTATTAAGGTCACGCACAAATGGTTCTACTCCATGACACTAAATAATTGATTCACCTCCTGGATCTGGTGGGACTGCTCATTTGCCACAGAGTCCTGTAAGGTCAGATGCTCACTGCTACGTTCTTGCTACCATTTATCTATGTATAGAGGAGGACTGCTCAACTGTCATGGACCTATGACAGGTCACTGGTATTATTACCTGCAGGACTGTTCACTTACCCTTGGCTTGAGGATGCTGTGACCTTCAGGACTATTTTTAAAGTTACACTATTTGTCCTTGGAGGCAAATATTAACTGTACAAATGTTGTCTGCTCTTTCCTTCAAATGGTCTCATGGATATCTTGCAAGGATCATTAACACAGCCTTAATAGATCTGAGCACTGTGCTTCACCTCCTTCCCTCTTTGTAGGATCTGTAACTCTGACCATCCCAATGGCAAAGACCTATTTTAAAAGGTTTTAATTATCGACCTTTTTATTCCTTCCTTTAGGCTTTTCTCTTTTGCTTTTTCATGTGTTTTCCCCATTAGAAAGCATTTTTTGTAGTGTTACCAGAATCCTGAATATTCTAAGTATTTTGGATAGTTTTGATGAAAATGCAGATTCTTTGTGGTACTTCTCCACTTGGAGCAAGATGAACTGTTGACTCATTTCCCATCCTCTAGCAGGCTATTTGAACAAACTTCCAATCATTACTGATCTGGATTTGACACACAAACAAGAGGTGAAAGTCTTTTGGATTGAATTACTAACCTTTTGTCATATCATGCAAAGACTTATCTAAGTGTTTTAACTTTCATTTCATTGGGATTTCTCATGTACTTATATTTAAACGTGTGTGACTCTTTGCAGGGTAAAGGCCTTTGCCTTTCCATCAGACCGCCTAGCAGACTGTATCAAAGCATTTACAAAACTTTAATGAATGAAGTATTATTCCATCTTTGTGGATTAGAGTAGAATTATCCTCATTTTGGAAATGGGGAAACAAAGGCACTGATCGTTTAAGAATCTCGACCAATAACACAGAGGTAGTCAGTGGCAAATCCAGACTAAATCCCCATCTCTTCTTACTCTCAAGCCTGTGCTTTTAGCCAGAAGACCGTTCTTCACTTGTGGTTATGCACAGCAACAAGAAAGAGTTTAAATGCTCTCTCTAGACATACCACTGATGTTTGTTATTTTATTTTATTTATGTTCAAAGGCTGAAAAGCACGGTAACATTTCTTTCCTTGAAATGTAATACCAGAGGTGGGTGCTAATATAGAGAGAGAGTTCATGAGCTAGTGATATAATGCTGCAAGTATGTTGGTACATAGAAAAGTACTCTGCGTCTTCATAATGCAATGCTGATATTAAATAGATTGAACAGCTTGCAGAGAAGAGATCCAAACCACTTTGAAGTGTTTTGTTGTTCAATTGCTTATCATTGGACAGGCAATTTTCACTGATTTAGTAGCTGGTAGTCAGTCAGAATTCATAATTCTGAATACTTGTGAAATGAGGGCCACTCACATGCCAGCTTATTGGATTTGATTGTGGTTTTTTGTTTAGAAAAACTAATCAAGGATGAAAGTGTAAATCTGAAATCTCTTTAAGGGAAAATATATTACATGATGTCTTTTACCTCTTTAAACTAACTCTGCTTTGAGAAACATTTCAATGCTACCTCAAAAACACCAGTAGTAGGACCTAATTCAAACCCCATTGAAAACAATGACTACCTTACTGTTGGTTTCAATGAGCTTTAGATTACTCTCTGTACATAGCAGTACTATTATTTCAGGATTTATTTTTTTTACTTTCACTCGAAGCCTTTACTCTCTTCTTGGGGCCCAGTTCAAGAAAGCACTTAAGCATGAATAAAACTGAGCACATGCTTAACTTTTAGCATATGCTTGAATCTCATGGACTTTTGTGCAGTTTAGGCATACACTTAAGTGTTGTTCTGAATAGGGATGCATTTAAGCATGTGCGCAAATGATTTCCTGAATTGGAGCTTTAGGCTGTGATTAAACTGCTCATTTTCCATCTGGTAAATTGGAACAGTTGCCTGAAAAGACTGGGAATCACTATAAAAGTGACTCCTGCAAAGAAGTATCAAGGGATGTATTCCTTTTCATTCCAATCCTTTTCAGATCCTGGTTAGATGTAAATTAGAAAGAATCACTCTCAACCTCTATATCTTTCATTTAGAAGGGAAAATGTCTCCTTTGTCCTTTTCCTTTCTTTGTTTCTGTTTTTGCAAAACAACAGAAAACTCTTTTAAACTAAAAAGTGATTACTGCATTTCATCTGTGCTGTGAGAATAAAAAATATATATTCATAAGTAGCTCATTATGTTTAATCTGTCTCTTCAGAACAATATTTACTAGAGATTGATTTTGTTTATTGCCTTATGTTTATATACCATGTTTAAAAGGATTGAATGACACCTCTTACAACTGCAGCTTCAAAGGGAGTTCTATGCACCTCTTCCTAGATGTGTTTGGGTAGTGTGTATAGTTGCTGAGATATTTCACAAACTACCATTCCTTTGTGAACCAAAAGTATCTTATGAATTTGGTAGATGGGGAACATTAAAACTTAAGGAAAGCTCAAAGGGTTTTTTTCCTCCCATGCGCTGTGACATTCAGTTGGTAGGAAGTCTCTCCATGGATTTCAAAAGATATCATATGTCTGTGTGCTTCAACCATCTCTCTCTCTCTTTTTTTAAAGCGCTGCATCAGACTGAGGATGGTTGGAGTAGTGACATGATTTGTGGAATGTACAGTATAGAATGTGCCTTTTACAGTATTACACAGAAGCTAACAAAACTAATTTTAAGCAGCACTGAATTCTTACAACACAGTATGATAAATTATATTTTTGTGGTATACATCCCTCCACCCCTCCTCATAATAACTGCTTAAAGAGCTGAGACCAAGCGTCTAAGGTTATCTAAAATCAGCATATCTGGATTTCTACGTTTCTTGTAATTGAAGTGTGTTGGGTAGTTTCAAAATGTGGCAGGGCACACTCATCCCTATGTTTTGAACTGGCATCAGCTCTGCAGGGAGGGACAAAGAGTAGGGGAGAAGTGTATGATTTTTTTTTAAAGTGCATAAATTAAATCCAATTTTATCATATGTTGGGGTCAAATTCTGCTGTCTGTTACTTTGGTGTAAATCCAGATATGACTTTACTGACCATGCCACAATTTCAATATCCAGATTGACTTTGTTGAGTACATTGGAGTTGCTCCAAATTTACACCAGCATAGCTGAGAACAGAATTTGGTTCCTTGTCTTTTTTTTTTCAAATCCCCAGATAAGAATTTTCCAGAGCCCTTGATGCAGCAACACAACATGTTTCCTCTAATTTCCTTTTCTTCTGCCATACATTTTTTCTGGTCGCTGTGTAATTGGTACCTCTATCCTGGTCTGCAGCTGAATTTCCTGCTGAGTTCTTTTGTGAATGTTGTTCAAGTGAAGAACCACTAGTTTTGTTTTGTAGTTTCAACTGCTTTTGTTTTTGTTGCTAATAGACACTAGAAAACTCATTACAGCTGCTTACATGCTCTAATAGCTCTTAAAAATATGCACAGCATTTTAAAAATAACAAACAACCCCCACCCCTTGGATTATCAACAGGTACCTACATCATTATGCACAATAACCTCTTCCGCAAAAGAGGAAAAGGGTTTCAGCTGCAGTTTTTAAAAGGACATTTTAATTTTTTTAATCTGTTCCGGATTTTTTGGGGGGAGACTACACCCTGCTTTCTGTAGTCCAGGCCCAACAGGTATGGCTCCTCACATAAATTCATATTGCAAACTTACTGGAAATGTGCAGACATTTAGCCTTTTTTCCTACACTGCTTATATCCCACTAATTAATGAATAAAGATAGTTGGGACTAGATTGCAGTGTTATCAGCTTTCAGAATATTTGATATTTTTCTTAAAGCCCCAGCTCCTAGAGTTGTGTAATGATGTGAGAATCTAAGCTTTTTTTAAATGTTGTATAAAAGCCTCCTGAGGACTGATGCAAAGCCTAGTTTTTAAATCTTGTATACTCCCATGCCCCTGGAATTGGATAAAGCTGTGGGTGCATCTCCTCAGGGCTCCAACAAGCAGAGCTAGGCTGGTGATGGGGAAGGAAGCTGTACTCTGCAAAAGGGTGTCACAACTCATTGTTCCTCTGGAGAAAGAGGAAGAAGTTTCAATTCTTTCCCAGGGCCCCTTTCTGGTGGTGTAGGTACTGCCCTGACTAAGAGTGTTTTGGCAGGCCACAGAGCCTTGAAACTCAGCAATTCCAAGCACTCCCCTCCTGATTATAAATGTTGCTTAGAAATAAAGAGAAATATTATTTAAAATTCAGGTGCTCCAGACTCATGGATCAGTTAATATAATTTTTTTCAGTTTCCAGGAACATCTGTATCACTGTATCACTGAAATCATAGCAAAAAACATGTGACAAAGTTCTTTATAGCTATTTACACAGTTTTTACTCCAGAGAGTAGATATACAGAAAAAGGTCTGACATTTCATAAGCCCCTGTTGTATATCTCCTTTTTGGAATAGAAACTATGGAATAACTATAAAAAAATTGTCATGTGAGTTATAAATCCCTGACCATGGGTTTAATAATAAAGAACTTGAGGTAAGCAAATCTGATCCTTGGATCTGTAGTTAAAATCAAGATTGAAGAGTCTCCACAGCACGTTCCCAAGATAAGTACAGAAAGCCCAAAAGAGGAGGCAGTATCTTAAGTAATTGGGTGAAAATTGACTATGCACAATAACCTCTTCTGCAAAAGAAGAAATGCATTTCAGCTGCAGTTTATTTTAATTTCTTCAGTGTGTTCTAGATTTTTGGGGGGGAGACCACACCCTGCTTTCTGTATTCCAAAGGCCCAACAGTTTGTTGGGCTCTTCTTATTTTAAATAAATTTAGTGCAGCCAGTGTTGGATTTCCATTTAGCTGAATTGGCAGTGTTAAGGAAACATGATTTGGATATTGGCTGCGGTGGGTTACAAGTGGTGTAAATGAGAGAGATCTTTGAACCCATACTGCAGTCTCTGTTCAGATAACTCCCAATCGATGTCATGCTTGAGTAAGGTCTGCAGTATTTACCCCCGCAGAGAGATGCCTGCTGGCAGTATCTAGCTACCACAGTTTTTAGCAACAGTGGAGCATATCATGGACACAAAATTATAACTCAGTCTTTCACAATTACATTTTCATCCACTTTTCTGGTTTAGTGGCAGTGCAGTTGTCTGTATTGTAGAGAATGCCTTGTTCAAAGCTAGAATTTTACTGTAAGTAAGCACTTTAAAATAGAACCATTCTTGAGCTTTACATGGCATCTATATCATCTTCTAGCGGTAATAGTAGCAACTTTAACCTTTATTGTCCTTTGTTTAGATGTGCTGAATAGGAAAGGAAGAATATCAAGAAAAATAGATGTAAAGCACAGTCATTAAAATCAGGTGTTTAGTCAGATAACATTCCTGCACATTTTATATTTCAGTTGATTGTAATAATAATGGACCAACATAGCAGATAGATGAAAGTGCTTGAGGGCCATTGAACACAGAATCTTCCTAAAGTATCACAATTACAGAAACACCTGTGCTATATAATCTTGTGCTGATTCACCATAAAAATATGCAATGGGTTTAATTATCCTCTAAAATTGTGATTTCTTACCTGGCATGAAATGGCTTAATGGATACAAAGTGGACTTAAAGGGACTGTGTCAAGTTTTTTGGGAGCTACATTTGCCTAAAATTGTTACAACTGTGGGAATGTCCTCTAAATTATTTGTCTATATTTCTCTGTATATCTCTGTACAGTGGTTGCCATTAAAATCTTTGAAACTGCTTTGCCGTATCTGCTATAGTTAAGGACAAAGTATAGGGGATACCACAGCAACACTAGTTAGGCAAATGATAAAATTGTAAAGATTTTTGTAGACATCATTTGTATGTATCCACTCACACAATGAAAATAGCCAGTGCATATGTTAGCCCCCAGGGAAAGGAAGGGAACACAATACAGAGTTGTACTGATTTAATGGATGATAGAGGTACTCACAGCACCAAAAGCTGCCACGTTGGCTTATGCACCACAGGAAACTGGAAATCAGTATTTACCAAATGGAGAGAGAAAATGAAAAGGGACAATAAACTGACAGACATACTGCTGTTTTCAGGATCTTAGTGGGACATTACAAAGGAGAGAGATTAAAAGTTTTAAAGTGTATTTGGCAGTGTTGTTTTAAAAGGTTATTAAAAAGGTTCAGTATGTCTTGAAGGACTATTAAAAGACTTTTGGCCAGAGTCCACCTCTTAAGAGGAGCAGAAAAGCAGGTGCAGTTCAGCATTCTATCTTGAACTAGCATATTTCCTTATGCTTTTTCCAGTCTCATTTTACATTGCCCAAGTAATGGGATTTGTACCATTTTCCTATTGAGAGATGTTCTGCCTGTAAATAGAGAAAATTCAGCAAGTGCTGAAGATTAACAAAACAATGGAAAGTTGCACTTTCCTACTGATGGAGACATCCAGATATGTCACACTGAGTGAGTCAGTTCTAGTGTACTCCACAGGGCATCCTCCTTTATCAGAGCAACGGCTCTTTTTTCCTTTGATAAAATATCTTAATACAAAAAATAGTAGGATACAAAAAATACTAGTATTGATGTCAGAATTGAAAGCAGGAATAGAGAGGGAACATGTGCCTATTTTAATTTTGATTATTTAAGAACTCATTTCTTCTCCAGTTGCATTTTAAAAAATCTTATTGGAAGCAGTATGTAAGTGAGTGGGTTTGTGTTTCTTAAGGAAACTGCTGCACTATAGCTCAGAGACAGCATAAATATCATGTGATGCAGCAGTTGCTACGGGTAACCACACATCTTCTCTGTAGTTTCTTTAGCCCCAAATGCCCATTCCTAATGATGTCCGTGATACCATGAAATCTTTTCATTTGACCTCCAAGGTTGACAGGATAAAGGGTGAAAAGGACTATAAGGCACAGACATCTGGAATGAATGAATCCAGACCTTCATCCTTAGGAGCAGAAAAGAGAGCAACATCTACTTTATTAAAATCTGACCCCTAATGCAATACGTATGAAACACGAATAAAGATTGAACGATGCAGGAAGTGAATACAGGCAGTGATGTTATTACTTTTCATGCCCACATTAACATACTGACAATGCTCAAAATTGCATTTCCAACATTACAAAAAGAGAAAAAAAAAACCTTTCTCTAAAGATCCAAGATCATGGGCTGAGTATAACCAGTGAAACTTTTAATAGCGGATATTGTTAGCACAGACTAAGTGTGTATATGTCTAGCTGGTTTTGGCCAGGTTCAGTGTAATATTGTTTAATGAAATTGGATGGTAAATGTTTTCCATGGTCAAGAGGAAAAAGTACATTTTCAGTAAAATGCCTGGGGAATATAGGTGCTAACTCCTTGGAGGGATTGATTGCTTAGCAGATCACAGACTGCAGTACAAAATCCCCCCAGAGTGCACCAGGAAAATCATCTTCAGTTAGGGATCAAATAATAGAAAATAAAATGTGATGTTACACTTGTCAAAGCAAACCCAGATGATCCATAAAATAAGCTATTTGTTTCCATATTTTATTTATCTAATACTTTTAACATTTTAATAAACATAGACCAAACAATAAGGCTACAAAGCTACTCTAAACGTGCAGCAGAGGAGCATAGCGGAATCCTGACCTGGCACAGCTATCTCTATCTTATCCCTCCCTAATTTTCTCTTCCCCCAGCATAGGGGACATGCTGTGGGAGAAAGAGGGGAAGTGGGCATGGTCAGCGTACTGCATTTTTGCAGTTTCTGTAGCCAGCATAACAGCTCCTGTGGGGGCTGTAACAAGCCAGTGTAATTTACAGTAACCCTGAAGCTGCTGTAAGTTATGTTGGGGGCTAGGTTGGTCCATGGCAGCAGTGGGAAGTAGAGAAACACAAAAATGGTTTAAAGCTACCTTTGCCCCCTCATCAGTGGAGCTCTGGTACAGTTCAAGATATATGGCCCTGTGATAGGGTGTAAACCGTGTACCGGGTGGATCAGTTAAGCATGATTTGTTATCTGACTCAGCTGGGGAACTGCTCGGTCTTCATAAAGGAAGGACGTGAAAGCAACCCGGGAGGTCCAGCAGAAGGACCCAGGATAGACAGCAACACCCAGGAAGGGGAGAATTAGTGTTTCTTGACTCTGGGAAAGGAACATGGGAAAGCTGTAGGAAAGAAGCTAACCTCAGGTATAGGCTCTGGAAAAGGGTGCAGGGCTCAGTGTTCTGCAACAGGAACACTGGAGAACTTGGTGGGACTATAAAAGCTCAAGCTCAGATGGGTAGAGGTTGCTTTAGTTGAGTTTGATTTCTGTTGCGGGAGGACATAGGGAAGCCTGGGAACCTGCTACTCCAAGAGAAGAGCAGGACTTCAGAGGAGCCCTCAATGAGTGGAAGATGCAATGTTCATAATCAGAGTTGTGTGGGATGTTGTTTGTATGGGACATTAATATCCCAAAGGACAGAGTCACAATGAGGAGGAGACCCCTGCAGGGTTGGACTGGCTGTCAGCAGGGGGCACTGTATATGGAGAGTCTTTTATACCACAGCCAATCATGAGGAAGCGCACTAGTCCTTAAATCTCTACATGTCCATTATCTGGAAACTGATACCAGTAGTTCCTAAAGCTACAGTTGTCAGAATACTGACATATCTTACAACTTCACTGTTGAAAGCTTATTCTTCCATCAAACTATTGAAAGCTGGCTGGAACTGATAGCATTTTTTTCAACTGTGAACTGCTTGTGTCTCCTCTCCTATCCTTGAACAGAAAATCTTAGTTTATTTTTTGTTTCCAGGGTAACAATATACTATATTGTCCGAGAGGGAAGTAATTAAAATATCTTTATTATAGTTCTTCTTATTATTCATAATAAATAATTAACCTTTAAAATTATAGGGGGTTGGCAGCACCCAAAGTGTGCTAGATACTGTACAAAAATAAAGTAAGCCACCGTCCCTAGGAAAAGTCTAGAATAACTTATCCTAATTCTAATGGATCTTCAGTATATTTAATTCTATAGAATTTGAATGGCACTATATGTTATAGAGCAGTGGTGGGCAACCTGTGGCCATTGGGAGCTGCTGGTGGCTGTGCCTGTGGACGGTCAGTGTAAACAAACTGTCTCGCAGCCCGCCAGTGGATTACCCGATGGGCCACGTGTGGCCCGTGGGCTGTAGGTTGCCCACCACTGTTATAGGGCAATACAGGCTGGAAAATGCACTGAATTTCACAGATGAATTCTGGAAAAGTAGGGCACATTGATTATTCAAACTCTGGCATGCATCATTATTCTGGTTCTTACCTTTGTAGAAACATGCACAATTCTTTGTATGAAAATGTTGTGTTGCGTATTCAAGAGCACACCATTTTTCAGGCTAGACTACCTCTGTACTACCAGCAATCCACTGGGCTATGTATCTCTAGAGATTGTGTGCTAGACATGCTCCTGCTTTATGCTGCCTATTCTTGTACTTTGTTAAAATGGAGGACAGCACCTCATTGTTAAAGTACCTCATCCTGATTATATCTTGTTAGAAACAATCGCTGTGTTAATCAGTCTGGTTTTGCTGCAGTGTGCACAGGGCCACTACAAACTGCGGGGACTGAGGAGACTATTTGCACTGCAAACCCAGCACAGAAAACAAAGCTAGCAATTAAGCTTGAATTGCATATTGATGCTTTTGCTGTTACAGTGAAAATTAGAAAGGAACTACTGTTGGAACACCCAATTCCTGCAAGTACTGATTGCAACTCAGCAACAACTGTAGAATTATTAATAGAGCCAGTTGCAATTTTAGGTCAAATATATAATACTGCACACCTACAAAATACATTAAAATAATATTTTAAGGTTGCATAGTCAAGCACCTCAAAATTGGGAAATTCCAGAATTAAGGTTGCCTGTACAACCTTAATTTTGCTCCCTTGTGTGTTTGCATTGATACAGTCTAATTACATGATCATATACTATCTCTTCCACAGAACTCTTGCTTCATTCAATGCACAATTAATTAGCAGCTATTCAATATTTTTTTATTCTCATTGTTCAGTGTGTGATCCCGTGCACTATTCAAACCCTGCTCTGAGACAAAATTAATTTTCTCACAGGCATTTGTATGACGCTAATCACTAGTATCTGAGTGCTTCACAAATACTAATTTAGTTTCACAACATCTTGTGAGATGAGGGGGTATTATTGTTCCCATTTTACAGATGGGAAACTAAGGCACAGAGAGGTTAATGTCAAAAGTATCCACTAACTTTGGGTATCCAATCTGAGGTGCCTAGGACCTAATTTTTAAGAATACTTAGCATTATATAGCACTTAATATGGTCAAAACACAGCTCCTTTGGACTGAAGTTGCAGCTGCGAGTACTCAGCACTTCTGCAATCAGACACTGCCACCACTACCCCTAGGGTCTCAAGTTAGGCATCTAGAACATGAGGAACACACAATTAATGGCCACTTGTGAAAACTTTGGGTTAAATGATTTATCCAGCTTCACATAGGAACTCTGTGGCACAGGGAAGGACAAAATCTCCAGGGCAGCATCCAACTCCCTTAACCATGAGACTATCTTTCTCTTCCTGCAATCCCCCACCTCAGTCACTACACACCTTCCAACTTCTGCAATAAATGAGACTGGGTCCTATAGGCAACAGTCTCCTTCACTACATAACCTTGATTCTTCCCCAGCTTGTGTCCATCCTTTGCCCTGAATGAAGTAAGGATCCTGTGAAAAAATTCATATGTGATATTATAATTAATCATAATACATATGCACAAGAGGGCAAAATAAAATTGCATATGCAACCTTAGTTCTAGCATTTCCTAATTTTGGGGTGCTTGACTATGCAACCTTTAATAGTATTCTTTGTAGTTTTCTGTGTATAAATTCCTAGGTTTTTAAAAAGGAAACTGAAAAGCAAATTCCATCATTTGGTATCATATGAACACTCACGTGTCATCCGCGGGGCTGAAATCTTTAGATCCAGTCCAGAAACATCAGCCACCTGAGCTAACAGAGTGAATGATTAGTAAGAGTAGGCTCTCATTCTCTATGTGAATCAGCTCTAGAGGGGGGTGAGTCATACTTTGCCAGTGGGTTCCACAAATATTTGCTGACAGCAGGGAAATGGTGAGTCTCAGGAATCTTGGTTTCCTTTCCAGGCTCTGGAGTGGGAATCTGAGTTAGTAGTCACAGAACTTTCCATCCATTCCCCCTCCAAGCTTGATGTCTTCTGCCCTGTCCCCTCCAACCTGTCCCTGTCCCAGTCTTGTTTTTTCCTCACTGCTGGCTCCTTGCTCCAGTCTCATTCTACTTACCTAGCCAGTTCCTGACTCCAGTCCACAGTCTTCTCATCTCCCACCCAGTCTCTTGCCCAGTCAGTCCTAGTTCTCCCCTTGCACCCTGGCTCCTTATCAGAACTGTTTCCCATCCCACTGATTCCCAATCTGTCTCCCAGTCTAAGTCTACTTGCACAAACAGTCCTAGTTTTCCTCTCCGCCTCCACCAGACTCCAGTCCCCAGCCTTGTCCCCCAGCTCCTTATCCCAATCTGATCCCTCTACCTGTCCTCTTTCCCCTAGACCCTAGGTTCAGACTATGTTCCCTTTGCATTTGAATAAGTCATCTTTCTTCTCCACACTGCCTGGGCATCAGCAATAGGGGGAGCATTTAGGGCACAGGATAGACAGGCTCCCGGCATTCAGTCCCAGTGCCTGGACCTGGAGCCAACTTGTCCTTCAACAGCTTAGAGTTGCAATTGCAGGGAAAGTCCTGATCAACCGGCTACAGGATGCTCATTGTGGATGGAATCTTTGGGGAATTTAGCTGCAAAGCTCTACTGAACAATTTCAAACTGCAGTTTTTTAAAGGCTTATAACTTAACCAAATTTGGGGCCATTTTCACAGACATAGCAAAAGACATAACCCTGAGATAGAGGCCACCTCTCAAATTTCAAGTCCTTGCTCCAAAGTATAGGGATTCCAGAACTTCTCAAATAAAATGTTGCCAGAACTTTTTAATATGGGAAAACAATGTATTTTTCTCGAATCTGGTTCTTGGAAATTGCTGAGCTGTTTTGGCTGAAATTTTGGAAAATATTCAGCCTGAGGCAGGCATGCAATATGGAAAATTTCAGCAAAAACAATTAAAATTTGGCTAAATCATAAGCAACTGAAAACAGGATCTTATCATGAGAATTGCTGGGCAACCTTAGTAATAGTGCCTCTGTGTGTGTGTGTGTGTGTGTGTGTGTGTGTGTGTGTGTGTGTGTGTGTGTGTGTGTGTGTGTGTGTGAATTTCTTTCAGAATAATCTGTTTTTAACAATACATTGAAAACAAAAAGGTTATCAGTCAATAAACCCCTCAGAAAATTTCTGTGAAAACTTTCCAGAAAAATTGAAAACTTTTCATGGAAAATGTTTTCACTTTTCAACCTACTCTACTGAGGAGAGAGGTACTGGGAAAATTAAGAAGAGAGAAACAAATACTCCCTCTGAAATCCTGTTCTGTGAGAGAGGAAGTTTCTTTTAATTTTCTATGTTATGTGACCCACACCATATTGTTTCCAAGGACTACCTGTGGTAGATGGATGTAGTGTAGCTGACACCTCACAAAAACTTGATTTTAAAAGGGTTATTTGCTGTGATGATGGTGTGTTTTAATTTAATATTCTATAGTGGAACTTTGCCAGAGCTGGTGTATCTATGGAACCAAGCAAGCAAAACTGGAATTCTCACCTACTTAAAACTGCACAAGCAAGCAATCTCATTTGAATTAATATTTTAATATTAATACATTCACTTAGTTTTGCTTGTTTGTTCTTCGAGTGATTGCACATGTGCATTCCGCTCTTTGTGTGTCCCAATTGCTCCAACCTCCCTCTGTTCTTTCTTACTGCCAATGATGGCTGTTGGAATCTCTTGGCTTGCCTTGCTTCAGCAAGTGTGCTCACTATGTTCATTGTAAATTAATTATAGTATTAGTACTTAGTGTACATTTTTTGTCTTTTTGGATCCAGTTGGTTTTTTTTTGTTTCTGTTACTCAATACTGAGGGTTGCCTCTGTCACTGGGCTTTAAGCCTCTCTTGCACTAGGCTGATGCCCATGAGTGACACACACTCAAGCTGTTTTAAGTGTTTAGGGGATGTTCATATTCAGGATCATTGCCAGATCTGTCAAGACTGTAAGCCTTGGACAAGGAAAGACAGAAAAGCCAGGCTAAAGTTTTGCTCATGGAGGCGGCCCTAAGACTTCCATCAGAGCCTAGTTGGCAAGTCTTGACACCAACTGCATCAGCATCAGTTAGTAGTATGCCTCCTATGTTGCCTGAGTCCTGACACTGCTCACCCTCCCTAGCACCTAAGAAGAGGACCACTTCTAAGCGGACCACTGAGAGAGGGAAGTTTGCTGGCACTGAAGTCATTTAGGCAAGGGGATAAGAGTAGAATGCAATTGAAACCTAAGCACTCTTCTCTGACACCACAGAAGCTGGCACCATTGATTCCAGCACTGAGGTAAGTGCCATTGAGTTGAGCTGAGAAAGTGCCATGTACTGACCACCAGAAGAATCTGTGGCAGTGAGAGATCTGCTGAGCCTTTTGGTGTCAGTATCTTTGGGGGTGCACCCTCCTTACTCTTCCTTTTAAATTCTAGTGGGATCCACATACCTCCCTTACTAGGCTTCAGATAGAGAAGGACAGTGTTCATTTAGTCCACCCAATTCCTTCTTTGGGGGGTGCAAGGTGAGATCACACCGGTATCCCTAATCCAGTCTGGGGATGTCCTCTGCCTAGAAGGGGATATCTGGGGCAAAGCCTTCTACTCCTTGGGCACACTTGTTCCCCATTTGCAGGGCCACCTCGCTCTAGCTGTGAGCTCTCCATTCACAGAAAGCTGCAGCATGAGGTTTCAGCTACCATAGGCCTTCCTCCTCCCTTTCCTGTTGATAGCGGCCAAGGGAATGCTGGGAAATGTAGTTCTTTTCCCTGCTCCTGGGCTGGCTCTATAGGCAGGGAGCTAACCAAGGAACTACAGCTCCCAGGGCCCCCTGTTGGTTCTCAGCTTCCAGGCTGGATCTCTGCTGGCTGCTGCCACTGCAAATGGGCTGCTCCAAGCACCTGCTTGCTTTGGTGGTGCCTAGAGCTGCCCCTGTGTACAACATATCTTCAAGAACAACAGTTACAAAAGGTTAGTAACTTTTTCCTCCCTAATGTGCTCTTAGACTAGCTGCCACTGGTGTTTTTGCTGTGATTGTTGTTGTTTTTTACTGTGTAGACATACCCTTAATTAAAGTCTGGGTCTTTATTTCTCTTTCTAGTTGCATTTCACTGTTCAGGCCTTAAAACTGAAGAGGGCGCTAAGGACTCCATACCCATGATGTAACAGCTGCCTTTATTCTACCTGCTCCCAGCTCTCCTGGCATAGGGTGTATGTTGAGGATGGACTCAGAATATGTACAGAGTGGGCTATGATCTTGGTAATACTCAGCCAGCACAATGGTCCTTACAGGGCTATTACTGCATTTGTATCTTATAGCTGGCCCCATAATCTGGGCAGTGGCAAGATGGCTTTGAGTCACCTTTCTGTCACACCCCTTTGATTCCTGCTGAGTGCTGTTCTGCTGAATCCAAGGAACAGTCCTTACAGTTACAAAACATGATGAATTCTACAGTAGAGGAGTGTAATCTTTGAAGGACTGCTATATTTTTGGAGGTCAGAGGACTGCCTGTTCTGTCAGTGCTGTCCTTGTTGCTGGAAAAATAATGAGCAGCATAGTTTCGTAACACTTTAAAAGAAAGAGACCCAATGGGCTAGTGAAAAGCACAGCAATCTTTCAATTCACCCTGCCTCCTCTTGAGGGTGAAGCCCAACTACCACGCAGTGAAATCATCTAGCATCCTTGCTTGAGTAAAGACAGAGGAAAACTGAGGGCCATGGTTTGGTTAGGAAGAGGAGGAGGAATGCAGGATTTGGCCCCCAGTTACGAGGAGGAGGGAGAAAACTTGTTCTCCTTAACCTCTGAGGATAAGAAAAGAAGCAAGGGGCTTAAATTGCAGCCAAGGCAGTTTAGGTTGGGCATTAGAAAAAAAACTTCCTACTGTTAAGCACTGGAATAAATTGCCTAGTGAGGTTGTGGAATCTCCATCACTGGAGATTTTTAAGAGCAGGTTAGACAAACACCTGTCCGGGATGGTCTAGATAACACTTAGTCCTGCTCTGAGTGCAGAGGACTGGACTAGATGATCTCTCAGGGTCCCCTTCCAGTCTCTCAATTCTATGATTCCAAGATTTGCCCTGCGTAGAGAATTATAGTAGACAGTGTAGCAGCAAACTGCTTCTGTAGTGGAGAGAAATAAAGCTAAAAGTACATCAAACTTGGCAAGGTTTTCTACCAGCAGTGTTATGTTGTTTATAGTGTATTTCCAAGTAACAGATCTAATTTCCTAAATCTTCCTCCTTTTTGTGTAAAACATTTATATAATTTGCAAACCACAGGAGAGCATCTTTCTAATTTTCTACTGCCTCAACTTTCCCTCCTTTTCAAATCTTGGACCATTGTTTGTTAGTTCCTTTTTGGCATTCTTCCAAAACCGGATGTGTTCCATGGAAGCAGAGGTGTTTATCCTGTGTCATGTGCAGATACAGTTGCCTACTTATTCCTGCCACTGCACCTACCATGCCATCCCAGGAATTCAATATTATCTTCAAAGACTTGTTTGTGGAATTCAATGTAGCCTTGAGATCCCTAATACTCACCTGCTTTTTCATCTGAACAGTCAATCTATCAAGCAGCATGTGCTGCTTTGTTTTGTCCTGTTGCCTTGGCTGCACAGGGGCTTCTCAATCAATTAATTTAATTTCTTTGTTTCTCAAAAAAGTAACACACAATGAAGAACAAACACCTTGAAGAATGAAAAATTGTGAAGCTTCATGTAGCTTTCAAATCTGGAGCAAGTTTAAAACTGAAGGGGATTGGGAGTGGTGAAAAAGATTGACGTTTTACTAAGAGCATGATTGATTGATGTGTATTTTAATTAAAAAAAAAAGACCACATGAAAATTTTGAGTAATGTCACCTTCACCCTGACACCAAATGTGACATTAAAAGAAGTCTGTCTGGGTAAAAACCCGGCAAGTGGCAATCCTATGAGTCGATGAAAATGTGCTTGTAAGTTGTATGATGATTCATTATCCTTGTGCATTCATTGCAGATCAACTTTGTGCTACATATGTGTATGCATATATAGACACTGTGGGTAGGTTTATGAGGAACTATTGGGATATGCACAATGCAGAAACAGGGCTGTGAGGTTTATCTACCACAAGGGAAAGTATTGAACATTGTGATTTAAAACAAAACAAAACAAAATATCACTATACAAAAGTTATGTAGCCCATATTAAATGGATTAAAAATCCCAAACTGGTAAATTGATAGATTGCAAAATTAATTGTAAATGGAGAATCATCATCTAGTGAGGTATTGCAGAGTCATGTTTTTGGCCCAGTGATATTCAAAATGTTTATGAATGATCCAGAGGAAAATACAAAACCTTTGCTGGTGAAATTTGCAAATAACACAAATGTTGGTGGTAAATAATAATTGGAACAGGTCAGTTATACAGACCAATCTGGTTTCAGAGTAGCAGACATGTTAGTCTGTATCCGCAAAAAGAACAGGAGTACTTGTGGCACCTTGGAGACTAAAATTTATTTGAGCATAAGCTTTTGTGGGCTACAGCCCACTTCATTGGATGCATACAGTGGAAAATACAGTAGGAAGATATATATATATAAATATATATATACACACACAGAGAGAACATGAAACAATGGGTGTTACCATACACTAATGAGAGTGATCAGTTAAGGTGAGCTATTCCAGCAGGAGAGAAAAAAAACTTTTTGTAGTGGTAATCAAAATGGGCCATTTGCAGCAGTTGACAAGAAGGTGTGAGGAATAGTGGGGGGGAATAAACATGGGGAATAGTTTTACTTTGTGTAAATCTGGCATTGTGAGGTGAGGGCATTTGAACAACATGTTTTTTAATGCAGACAAATACAATGACATATATACTAGAAAGAAATGCAGGTCCACTTAGAAGTTGGAGAACTGTATCCTGGAATACAGTGATACTGAAGACGACTTAGTAGTCATGGTGGATGACCCTTTGAAAATAAGGTCCCAGGTCAATGTTGTAGCAAAGAGGGTGAATATGATCCTTGTAAGTATAAGCAAAGAATATCAAGTAGGAATAGGGTGGTGGTATTATCTCTGTGTATGGCCTTTATTGAGTTCATTAATAGAATACTAGTGTCAATATACAGTGATACATTACTGTGTCCAGTTCTGGCATCCATGTCATAAAAACAATATTGAAAAATTAGAAAGGATTCAGAAACAAGCTATAAGAATTATGTGAGTTCTGGAAAACATGCTTTTTACAGTGAAAGACTTAAGAAGTTCAACCTAGTTTATCCAAGATAAGGTTAAGAGGTGACTTGATCACAGTCTACAGCTACCAACATGGAGGGAGAGATTTCTGATAATAGATAGTTCTTAATCTAGAAGACTAAGATGTAATGAAATCCAAACGTTGGTAGCTCAAGTTAGACAAATTCAGACTGGAACTAAGGCTTGAATTTTAACGATGAGGGTAATTAATTATTGTAACAATTTACCTAGGGATGCGGTGGATTTGCCATTATTTGAAGTCTTCAAACCAAGACTAAATATTTTTCTAAAAGGTACCCTATAGCTCAAGCAGAAGCTATGAGGTTAGTGCAGAAATTACTGGGGGAGAGTCTACAGCCTGTATTATGGTCCTAAAAACCCAACCTGGCCTTGAAATCTATGAATATGTGTGTTCTGTGTATAAGGGCTAGTGGTTTTTTGAGAAGGCTTTCTTTAGTAGCTTATTAGGCTTGAAAGGTAACCTGAACTACTCCAGTACATTGGTAGTAAGCAAACAGAGTGGGGCAGATTCTCTGCTGGTGCAGCAGCAGACCTGTCTCCTTAAATGGTTTTGCTTTTTGTGACTGGTTTTATCAAATTGTACTGAAGCTGTTCTTCTAAGAAAGTTCAGCTCTTTTATAATACCTCTCTTCTGAGCCTCTGATACTGCTTTTAAATCAACTAAGCCTCATAATATCCCTGGGGAGGTTGTAGCCATTCATATTATAGCCATTGAATAGATGTGTAAACTGAGACAGCAAGCTAAAGGGCCTCCGAAAGGTCACATAATGCAACAGTGGCAGGTTTTCACTTTCTTAATGTGGAAGGGGAACAACCTCTTTACTTATCTTCAGTTGATTTACAGAGATCACTATTCTTAGACATTTACCACTCACAGTAGCTTTATTTAACATGTATACATGAATTACCACAAATGATATAGTAAAATAAATCTTATGGTGTGGCAAAGGGATATTTCTTAATGGGCCCACTGTGCGTTTGGGTGAACTACCACGTTTTCTCATTTTCAGATACCTTGTTTCTTGAGTGCAGTTCATTCATTTTAAAGGTTGCCTTTTTCCAGCTTCTGTACTTCATCTTTGGCTGGCAGAAGATGTAGAAAGAATGAACAGGGAGGGGTGGGGCAGCCTGAGGAGCACAACCCTTAAAAAGCATGGCAGGTTTTAAAACAAACACATATCAAACAGTATTCACTGGCAAGTCTAGACAACAGGGTAGTAAAAATACTGTAGTTGCTGCAGCAGAGAAGAGGAAGGAGAATTGCCTAAAATGTTAATTGTTGACTACAAGTTTTTTGGGGGGGTTGGGTTTTGGGATTTATTCACTACTCCAGGAAGTGCTTCAAATGATTGGTGAGAAACAATGAGCTGAGGTGGAGAGAGAACTGGGTAAGGGTACTGAGAAGGCATAGGGCCAAGGAAGAGTGAAGCCAAGAGAACACTGGTAATGGAGAAGGGAAAGGAATATTAAAAAATGGGGGAAATAAAAATGGATAGAGAAAAGGAGGAGGAAAAGTTTGGTCTAAAAATGTAAATAGCTATGTAGGTTTTGAATCTGCATGCATATTTTGTTACTAATTTGGCACCTTAAAGCTGTTTTTTCCTAGAATTATTAAAAGCTTTCCTCTTCAGCCTTCAAGTTTTGTTTTAGTCAAGGCTTACTGCATTTATTCAAGTTTATGATGAAGAAAAAAAATCTACTTTGAGGACCTTATTTAGCTGGAGTTTGCAATTCTAGTTTGTAGTTTACTGCTGTGTTTACCTTCCATCCTCTATTTACAGTACAGCAAAGCTTTGATAATATTTCCTGTAAAATGAAAATGTCTCTTGGCCCCTCCTTTTACATAAATACAGTAGGTTGAACATTAAAGCTGTGCATGAACTGAACTGAACTGACAAATCCAAACCCCTGAAGTTTAGGATTGCATTTATCGATGGCATCAACAGTATATCAACATAAAAATGTCAGTGACATTAAGTCACGGATAGGAAGACGTTTATATGGGTTTTAGAACTTTCAGTTCATTTCTTCTTTGTGTTATCTAGCACTGGTTAAAGTAGCAGGGCTAATGTGGACTTGAGATTTATTCAGCATCACAATAGTCCTTCAAATTAAAAGTTTATTGCCACACTTAAAAAAAATTCTGAAGGAGGGAAAAGGAAGGGAAATTTGTGTGGTTGGTGAAATCTGAATTGGGATAAATTCTTTGCCACTAATCCCCTATGCACTCATGGGTTTGAAGCCTCCGAACTACCAGTGTTGCTGGTTGCTGTGGGAGAGTCATCCCTAAATTGAACTCACATTTCAATTTTTCCATATGGAAAAGGGGAGTAGTTCAATTTCCATTCAGTGAAGCTGTGCTGGTGATTTCCATAGGAACAAAATTTAACCTGAAGACTACAATATCACTGCAGGTGAGTAATGGAGTGAGACTGTGCTGTTGGGTGGATTAGATTTTAGAAGGGATTTTTAAGGTGGAACTTTACATATGAAAGATCTCATTTGATCAGTGAGAAAATCCTCCTTTTCCTCTCACTATGCTCTCCCCTTCCCAATAGGTTTTTTTTTTTTTAGAGGGCTGTTCCCAAGATTTGTTACTTTAACTTCTGCTGGAGACATCCCCAGGTTGGCTCATAAATCAGACTTGCAGAGCTATTCAGTGAAAGCTGCAGTGTCATGTATTTTGCGATCTCGGAAGGGCTCCTGTGAAAATGATCTTGCAGTATACAGGTAATATAATTGATGTTAATAATGCATTTGGATTAGGAGGAGGACAAACCATGACTGTTCCTGGCAATCACCCTCTCCTGTGATCCTAGGAGAGAGAGATGTTGATTATGGTCTAGCTTATAAAGACTACCATATTATCTCTCCTCATTCCTCTTTGTATGCTGCTATTGGTGTGAATACTTGGAGATGCTTACAGCTGTTGCCACAAGATTTCAACTAAAAGGCAGCTGTGAAAGCAATGACACAGCTTCATGAAGGGGGAGGATCCTGGGAGAGGAAAAAATAGAGCTTAAGACAAGCAGGACAGGTGAGGTGTAGAAACTTTGAGAAGAAAGTGTAGATAATTGAGACAAAAAAGAACAAAAAAGGAAAATGGAGTTGGAGCAATCCACACACAGGGAGGTTGATGCATCAAAAAGAATCTCCTTCCTTACTGAGAACTGACTCCTAAATATTGTATATAAAATGATTGTTAATTTTCCAGGTTACAGATATGTTAGTTGTTAGCCATTGAATGGCAATATTGATTATTCCAAGGCAGACAATACCCACCATACATAACCTTTTAAAGTTTCTCAACAATCAAAAACTTTCTGAGCAATTGCTAACATTCATTTATTTTTCTTAAACGATAAAGCTGGGTTTGTAATAAAGCAAATCCCTTATTCGCACAATGTCACTGAAATGGAATATAAAAGACTCTCTTGGCAACTGTTGTCCAGGGGGATGAATGGGGAGAGTTTGCCTTTATTATATTTACTGCTTTGTATTATATTCAGCAGTAATGCAAGAAACTTACAGGCCTGTATCCCATAAGGCATTAGCTTCAGCAAGTTAGCATAAGGCTTCAGACCTATGAACTTTAAGCAGATAAACTTTGCACAGATAAACAGCCCAAAGGAAAACCCCAAGTATTTGGGGAGCTAAAAATAGAGTTTAAGGAGAAGAGATAAATTTAAGACTAGCCTGCTTGCTTCCCTATATATCTTTTCTTATACGTTTCTTATTTTCTTATGTGTTTGATTATTATAATAGATTAGAGTATTTTTTGGCTGTAACACAAGGGACTTGCAGGCCACATCCTGTATGGTGAGCTAAAGCAAAGTTAGCATACATATGTTTGGGATCTTTCACCTATAGATGGTGAAGAGCTAAATAGCAAAAGGTTCATGTATGGCTGTGACCTTTAATATAGCAGATGTGTTAAAGCAGGTTGATATAGGGGCTTCCCTAAGTTCATACCCTTTTAAACTTAACAAGTACACCACAACTTGGAAAGAACCAGAATAACTGGTGTCCTGGTATAATTCCCCACTCTGAACCTTAGTGTCCAAAAGATGGGGTACCAGCATGAATTTCTCTAAGCTCAGTTACCAGCTCAGTACTTGTAGCGCTGCCACCAACCAGGAATTCCAGTGCCTGGTACACTCTGGTCCCCTCAATACCTTGCCCGGGGACGCCCAAGATCCAGACCCTCTGGATCTTAACACAAGGAAAGTAAACCCTTTCCTCCACCGTTGCCTCTCCCAGGCTTCCCCTCCCTGGGTTACCCTGGAAGATCACTGTGATTCAAACTCCCTGAATCTTGAAACAGAGAGGAAAATTCACCTTCCCCCCTCCTTCTCTCTCCCCCTCCCAGACTCTCCCTGAGAGAGAAAGGAATCCTAACACAGAGAGAAAATTAACCTTTCTCTCCCCCTTCCCTCCTTTCTCCCCACCAATTCCCTGGTGGATCCAGACCCAGTCCCCTGGGGTCTCACCAGAATAAAAAAAAGTTAGGTTCTTAAACAAGAAAAGCTTTTAATTAAAGAAAGAAAAAACAGTAAAAATCATCTTTGTAAATTTAAGATGGAATATGTTACAGGGTCTTTCAGCTATAGACACTGGGAATACCCTCCCAGCCTAAGTATACAAGTACAAAGTAAAATCCTTTCAGCAAAATACAAATTTGAATTCCTTCCAGCCAAATACACATTTGCAAATAAAGAAAACAAACATAAGCCTAACTCACCTTATCACCTAGTACTTACTATTTTGAATCTATAAGAACCTGTATCAGGGAGATTGGAGAGAAACCTGGTTGTACCCACAAAAACTTCCCTCCCTCAAGATTTGAAAGTATCCTGTCCCCTGACTGGTCCTCTGCTCAGGTGACAGCCAGGCTCACTGAGCTTGTTAACCCTTTACAGTCAAAAGAGATATGAAGTACTCCTGTTCTATTAACCCTTAACTATCTGTTTATGACAACTGATTAGGACAGAAATAACAAATGTGATGCCTAACCACAAAAGGACCATTGTAATAAATGGACATATATGATAATAAGTTGAAATAATTGATATACTAAGTTATAGGAAAAAAGATACTACAACATGAGTAAGGTGAGGAAATACAAATAAGGAAAAGGGGGAAAAATCCCCTATTGAATGCATCAAACATAGCAGAGGCAGCATAACATTATAAAAGTGGCATCCCAGCCTAGGGGTGGTAGGAGAGAGAGATGTAGCCCTTGGGAGGAACCAGACTGATAGCCACTGGTGATGTTGGAGAAGGTGATGGTAGTGAGGAAGATGATGGCTAACATTTCAGGTTGTTCTGCAAGGGACAGTGTGAGTATATGGGTGTGCAGATGTACATTCTGTAGTATCTGTATCTATCTTACTCATTTGGGGTGTTTGTGACTGTGCTAAATGTATTAATAAACTATATTTGTGAGTGTTGCAACTGTGCACATCACAGTTCCCAACTCTACAATAACTGAATAATACTGGGCTTGATCTTGGGCAAGAACCTGGCAACCCTCAAAGTGATGACTGGAGATTCTTAAGTAATCAATATAATTAATAGATAATGTAAAGATCGATTAACAGTTGAAAATATCATTCCAGTAAAGTACACAAGTTACAGAAGAAATGTCCCATAGTTAGTCATGTTATCCATGTTTTAAACTGGAATGTAGCATCAGTTTTTTCCTCCAGGAATAAGAGGAATTTTCAGCAGCACTTAATTTAAATGACACACAGTTTCCCAACTAAATATATAATCTAGAGAAAAAAATCAAACAGCAAAATTTGGGCTAACACATTCTACAATGCAAAGTTTGGAGTTGTTCAGATAAACCGATGCACAATGTATTTACAGACTGCAAACCCTCAAATGAAGGAAAATGGTAAATTATTAGAGCTGTGTGAAACATGATAGTCACACAACTCCAACCAAACTGAAACTATCTTCTTCAGTGTCAGGGGATTTTAAAACTCTCACAAGGGCACAAACCTATCTCAAAATGAATTTCACCAGGTTTTGAAGTAAAATTGTACGCAAGCCAGATGAAATGAACAATATCGGGTTGTGTTAAAAACCATCTGGACATCTCTGTCTATTTTCCCAATTCTTACTTTGCTGGCAGGCCATGGAGCAATGTTATTGACTATTTTAAAAAGCCCTATTGTCACAGTTATTCAACTTATCCTGTAAACCTCTGTGCTCCTTATTAAAGAAACTGCAAAAATCCATAAAGAAAAATCACCTAATCTTTAGACATGTTTAGAAATAGATCCCCAAATCTTAGCTACCAGAATGTTGCATTGACAATTTTTCCAATCTTGAGTGCTGCTCCAAGGTTAGCTGGGTTAGTGGCACTCTTTTGAGTGGAACAGTCTGCACTACAGAATTATGGCCTTTCCTCACTGCCCACACACTGCAGCAACTCATGCTCTGCTCTACACTGGTGCGAGTTGCCTAACAATAAATTAAATTAAAGATGAGCATGGCCACACTTAAAATCTAAGAATGGCATTTAGCTTGCAGTCCACTCAGGCTAAATGGTTGGACAGGAGTATCCATATAGCAACCTCTACCCCAGTTCAGAGAGCTTGTGCACAGGAGGTCTCTGTTCCATGTAACTGGACAGCCCCTCCTTGCATAATAGTTCTTCTAGCAATGTGCCTTCCACAGACATGGAAGAGGGGGCTGGATTTGTCCCATTTGTGTGTACTTTTAGATACTTGGCAGTGAGAAAGGGGTTAAGGGGACAGCATGGTGTCTGCTTCCACCTTCCTCAAACACTTCATTTTGAGTCTTGGCTCTGTTATACCAAACAGGCATCTTATAGTTCTAGAGAATATCTTCAAAACCCTGGAAACTTTAAACTTTTGAAATTTTCCATCAAAGGGGCAAAATGCTATTTTCCATGTCCTTTCCCTTTTAAACTGTTTTCGGTGTGCTTTATCTGGATGTGATGCCTCAAGTTTCAGAATCTTTAATGTATTAATCATCACTTTCTTATCGACATACTTAACGATTCCTTTCCTGCCATTTCTGAGAAATATGGTTCCTTCAGGCAAATCACTATGTAGTTCTTCATTTTTAAAAATTCAGGCACAGCAAGAAGCCATAGACAGACAGTGAAAACAATTTCTCATAGAGAGAATGGAAGTACAGGCTGTGCTATCATGTTAGCTTCTCTCCCACACATGACTTCACATCTTGGTGATTAATCTTCAATGAATATTTTGTTAAATGCTTCTTGTTTTAAATGTGTTGTGTTAAGTGTTAAGCTTTGAGCAGGGGGTTGAACTAGATGATCTCCTGAGGTCTCTTCCAACCGTAATCTTCAATGATTCTAAGTGATCACTAAATCCTACCATATCTTCCTTCCATATCCACCCTAAACTAGAGTGATAATTTCAAGTTGCCCTTTAAAATTAGCACTGCCTATTAATTGAACTATCCCACAAAACAGGAATTACTCCTGTTCTCCAAGGTCTGGAGTGCAGATGGAGAAGTAAGGGTGCAGCTAATATTCTTGAAGTAGCAGAATTTCTTCAGGACAGATAGACAGGAAAGATAGGGACCCACTTCTTCAGATGCATGGAGTGAAAATTACAGATGAGGGCATAAATATACTGAAACATGAAGAGAAAGGAGTTACCTTACAAGTGGAGAACCAGTGTTGACAGGGCCAGTTCCATCAGGGTGGATGTGGTCCTCTCCCAGCAACTGATGAGGAGGTGTCAATTCCAAGAGAGGGAAAATTGCTTTTGTAGTGAGTCAGCCACTCCCAGTCCCTATTCAAGCCCAAATTAATGGTGCTAAATGTGCAAATGAATTGTAGCTCTGCAGTTTCTCTTTGAAGTCTGTTTTTGAAGTTTTTTTCACTCCATGGGCATTTGAAGAAGTGGGTTTTTTCCCCACAAAATCTTGTGCCCAAATAAATCTGTTAGTCTTTAAGATGCCAGCAGACTCCTTGTTGTTTTTGGGGGATACAATCTAACACAGCTACCCCTCTGATACTTGAATAAATAAAAGGCATTTCTGCTAAACAGAGTTCAGAGTAATGAAACAAATACAAACAATGCTGGTACAAATATTCATAATGCATTTTTTAGAATAAAATATTGATTGTTTTCAGGTTTGTGAAACATCTGAGAGAAAAAGAGCAGTTTTACTGACAGTCAAACATGTTCTGATTTTTAAAATTGCACAAATTTTCTTTTTGCCACTATGATGCTTATATAAATTTGTGATTTAAAAAAAAAGTCTGATTTTGATTGGTCACAAGTCACATGGTCTGAGCATCTATACCATGTGTGGTATTTCTGAGGAAGCAAGGATTCTCAGGTTTCAGTGAAATACTTTTTATTTAAAAATTACAGTCAATATACTTTGTGAAATCTGATTCTACATTTGACACAAAGAACCCTTAAACTGTCTGTCTGCATGTTTCTCTCTGGCCTACTACCTGTTAGGTTCCTGCAAGCACCATAAAATGGCACTATGCCACACCCTGTATTATCATTGCATTCCAGATTGCACTAATTCTAGTAAAGCCTGATCACGTAAATGTGCATGGAAAGGCAATGCAAAAGTGGTGTAGACACAACTGAGGAGAATTCACTGAAAAATTGCAGAACATCTTTTGTGCTATTTGCCCAGCTCTCATAATAAACTTGAGAGGGATAAGGCACCCACACAATGTTTTGAGGAATTCAAGTTCTCCCTTAAATATCAGCAGTCTGATCTTTCTGTATTTGTTTCCCATGTAGCTTGTGAATCTCATTGTTCAAAAGTCTATAACATCCACTCAGGTCAAAATCATGCCATGCTTGAATGTTGGAAATTACACATTCACAAAGGGTGATTAAGCAACCAGTGTGCTTTAATTTCCAGTGAAAGTTAGACACCTAACTGCCCTTTGTTCCTTTGAAAATCTCCTCTGGAGTACATACGTAGCTATATAAATATAGGTGAAATATTATGATTGTTTTCTTTTTTACTGCACTTTTAATATTAGGATTCTCAGTATTAGGCTTGGTGCCAAAAGTCAGTTCTAGATGGATATTACAGAATGACTAACACATTCTTCCCTCTATCTTATAGAAATTTCTATTTGTTCTTTATTTATTTCCCTTAATCTGAAATAAATCATCCAAACCAAAAGAACATGCTTTGCCCTTTGTGCACAGAAACCATAACAACTCCCAGGATGATTATGGCAGGAGTACTATCTGAGTTATTTATTAAAGCTGGTATGTTTCCTTATCCCAGCCTTCCTGTCCCCAGAATAGGACAAACATTGGCAAACTTGACAATTCTTTCAGTGCTGAAACTCAAAACATATGGAAGTAGTAAAGGAAGAACATCAACAGTTTCTTTGGTGGTTAGATTCAGTGTCCCAGTATAATTTGTTGCAGTGTTGTTGTAAATGTGTTAGTCCCAGGATAAGAGAGAGATGGGTAGGTGACGTAATATCTTTTCTTGGGCCAACTTCTTCTGGTGGAAGGTACAAGCTGTTGAGCTGCACAGAGCTCTTCCTCAGGTCTGGGAAAGGAAACGAAGTCCCCAGACCAGAAGAAGAGCTCTGAGTAGCTTGATGGATTGTACCTTCCACCAACATAAATTGGTCCAATAAAAGATATTGGCTCACCTACATTGTCACTTTAGTATAGTTTTGCTTTTTTAGAAATGTGTCAGTTTGTATCCTTGGTTCTCCTCCCCTTCCTTCTCTATAACACAAAATACTATATATTGCTATAGATTATATATTACTATATATGCTGGGGAAGGTTACCTTGAAAATTGGTACTTACACAAGTATCAAATTTATGACCAATAAGGACAGATTCCCAAATATCTAAAGGAACTTTTGTAGTTTTTTACTATTGCTGGTTTCTATTTCCCTTTAGATTTAATTGAATCTTTGCCACATTTCCCAACAGCAGATGCTGGGAAGGTCAGGTAGGCTTGACAGCAACTGCCATACAACAGAAGACCAATACAGTAAAGCAACTGAATAAATTGGATTTTTTTTGAGCTGGAGAAGTTTGTACAGTTAAAAAATCTTCATTTTCTACACCTGTTCATGAAACATATACCTAGTTTTTAAATCATTTTTGGCTGAGTTTGTGGATCGCCCTGGAACATATTGCACATCAGTGCACAAAGTTGCAAGTACTGTAAGAAATTAATACGATATACCAGGAACATTTCCATAATTACATTGGAAGCACCCTGTAATTAGAGACACTCTATTAATAATGTTACCAAAATACATTTAAAGACTTCTGAAGAAATTTCAGATTAGTTTAAAATTTCACAATCCCCAAAGATATGAGGAAGCTGCTCAATCTGCATATGATATAAATCCAAAACAATCTCGCGCCTAACACAGTCAATCTTTAAATTCATTAAAAGCAACCTTTTCTAATTAGATAATCACAGGAAAATGAACCTAAATCAGCTAATCCGTTAAATGAGATCACCTGGCAATGGAACTCATTTCTCCTTGTGTTTTTAAGGCCCAAACTCTAACTTGAATGACAGACCTACAGGATTTGCTCCTATATAATTTTTACGGTAATATATATCATCAGAGCTTTTTATGGCAACAGAGCTCAACATATCTTTGGGCTGCAGACTTCTGATGTTAATGCTTTGCTTTCCAGATCCAGACTCCCAGAGATGGTGTGCAGAACATGCATAAATTTTAATTTGATGCTTTTAGTAGTTCTGTTGGTGTGTTGTCCGTTGCATTAGGGGTTTTCTATTTTTTTAACTGCTGTTTTTTTAGTTTTGATCTAAATGGGAGAGGTTTGTGGTTCAATCAATTCTTCTCTTCCTCCTTCATGTGTCTTTGATAATCATTGGATGCGCAGCACAGTGCTTCACAGTACTCCTTCCAGCAATATATGTGAAGATTTTCCATTCTCCTCATTTAATACATTGGAGTTTTGACTTGAATGAATGTTATATGCCTCACTTCCGGGGTGCTGTAACTAGAGGTGCTGGGGATGTAGCAACACTCATCTTGAAATGGTTTCCATTATATACAGTGTTTACAGTTTTGTTCAATGGCTTTCAGCACCCCGACTATATAAATTGTTCCAACGCCACTGCCTCATCACGTCAAATGAGGTTTTCATTTCACCTGAAATTTGTGCCATTTCTGACTACAGGAACACTTACAGGAGACAGTTGTCTTTGTCCCTTCCTGATATTCTCTGATGGGTGCTTTGATGTTCAGCAAATCAGAGTATATGTTTTGTGCTTGTTAGGACGAAAACTGTTTGGTTCCTCTCACCTAAGTAAATGACCTTGCTTGGCATGGCTTATGTTTCCAACTAGGTAAATTCAGAAAACTTTCCTTTCAGAGGAACTGTTGCAAAGTTTTTGCTAATCTGATTTTCCATCTTTCCCCCCCAAAGTTCTTCATGGAAATGTCTTGATTATATCTCTTAACTTAAAGGGACAGAGCCAAGGATTGTTGGCTGCAAATTTTACCTACTACTTTATTTGTAGCCGGTAAGGAAAAAAATAATTCATTTTCAAAACAAATACATTAGGTTTGAGGAAAAGTCAGTGTCATCATCAGAAGCCTGGCATTTGAGCAACCCTACCATAATAAATTAGTATGCATAAAATCATAGGGCTGGAAGGGACCTGAAGAAGTCTTTTATTCAAGTCCCCTACACTCCAGGAAGAACTAAGTATAATCTAGATCATCCCTGGCAGATGTTAGTCTAACCTCACCTTTGTTGGGCTTGTCCTTGTCCGTCCCTCGACGGATGCAAGTTGACACCACACCATTCTATTTTATTGTGAGTACGCTCCTTCCATTTCTGGCCAAAGAGCTTTGTCATGGGATCAGCCCAGCATGTTTTCGGTCTGCCCAGTGGCCATTTGTGGTCCCTGGTGATCCAGTCACTGATGGAGATTCCACAACCTCACTAGGCAATTTATTCCAGAGTTTACCTACCCTGATAGTTAAGAAGTTTTTCCTAATATCCATCCTAAACCGCCACGGCTGCAATTTAAGCCCATTGCTTCTTGTCCTATCCTCAGAGGTTAAGGAGAACAATTTTCTCCCTCTTCCTTATACCACATTTTATGTACTTGAATACTGATATCATGTCCCACCTCAGACGTCTCTTCTTCAGATTAAACAAACCCAATTTTTTCAATCTTCCCTCATAGGTCATGTTTTCTAGACTTTTATTCATTTTTGTTGCTCTTCTCTGACTTTCTCCAGTTTGTCCACATCTTTCCTGAAATGTGGCGCCCAAACTGGACACAATACACCAGTTGAGGCCTAATCAGCATGGAGTAGAATGGTAGAAATATGTCTTGTGTCTTTCTTACAACACTCCGGATAACACATCCCAGAATGATATTTGCTTTTTTTGCAAGTGTTACACTGTTGACTCTTATTTAGCTTGTGATCCTCTATGACCCCTAGATCCCTTTCTGCAGTACTCCTTCCTGGGCAGTCATTTCCCAGTTTGAACGTGTACAATTGATTGTTCCTTCCTAAGTGGAGTACTTTGCATTTGTCCTTATGGAGTGTCATCCTATTTACTTCAGACCATTTCTCCAGCGTGCCCAGATCATTTTCTATTTTAATCCTATCCTCCAAAGCACTCCTCCCAGCTTGGTATCATCCGCAGACTTTATAAACTTTATCTAAATCATTGATGAAAATATTCAACAGACCCAGACCCAGAATTGATCCTTGCGGTACCCTCACTCAATATGTCGTTCCCCAGCTTGATTGTGAAACCAAAGATAACTACTTTCTGGGAACAGTTTTCCAACTAGTTATGCATCTACCTTACAGTAGCTCCATCTAGCTTGTATTTCCCTAGTTTGTTTATGAGAAGATCATGCGAGACAGTATCAAAAGCCTTACTGAAGTGAAGATATACCATATCTGCCGCTTTCCCCCATCAACAAGGCTTGTTACCCTGTCAAAGAAAGCTATTGGGTTGGTTTAACACAATTTGTTCTTGACAAATCCATGCTGACTTTTACTTATCACCTTATTATCTTCCAGGTGTTTGCAAACCGATTGCTTAATTATTTGCTCCATTATCTTTTCAGGTACTGAAGTTGAGCTGACTGGTCTGTAATTCCCTGGGTTGTCCTTATTTCCCTTTTTATATATTGGAACTATATTTGCTCTTTTCCAGTACTCTGGAATCTCTCCCATCTTCCATGACTTTTAGAAGATAACCACTAATGGCTCAGATATCTCTCCAGTCAGGTCCTTGAATATTCTAGGATGTATTTCATCAGGCCCTGGTGACCTGAAGACATCTAATGTGTCTAAGTAATTTTTAACTTGTTCTTTTCCTGTTTTAGCCTCTAATCCTACCTCATTTTTGCTGGCATTCACTATGTTAGATGTCCAATTGCTACTAAACTTTTTGTGAAAACTGAAAAAAAATAGTCATGTAGCACTTCTGACATTTCCACATTTTCTGTTGTTGTTTTCCCTCCTCATTGTATGACAGGTCTACGTGTAACATGTGTGTATGTTAGAGGAGCAACTGTAATTAAAGAAACAGCTTCATTCACTTTTAAATTACAGAGGAGTTATTCTAAATGTGAATATTTTTTAAAATGCTTTAATTAAAAAAAATAGCAGTGCTTTGTTCACCAGATTTTTTGAATTCTCTCTTTATCATAGCTACTAAGTTCAGTGGTAACTAATGCTTTTTTTAAAAAAACAAATCCTGAGTTGAAATTCGTGGTGAAACTATTCCAAAATCACCCTGGGGTAGGCTCCAAGCCACAGGGTACACACCTTTTCTATCTATTCATGAATCAGGCTAAGTCAGTTTGACTGATTCACCATCTGACCAACAAGCAGATTATAAATCATGTAGGAAAATGTCAGCTGAAATGTTAGTGCATTTTAAGGTCATTCATTGCATTTTCAATATTACGTCTGTATCATCTTCGGAGAGTCCTAGTCACAACTGAGTCACAAGGCACCAAATGTTGATTCCTCTTTTTTTTTTTAAAAAAAATCAGTGTTTATTTAAGTTGTTACAACTGTACATGATAAATCACATCATAATGTTAGCTTTGGGGGCTGCTTTGCATAGTCAGGTCAATGTATTGAGTATAGGGGGGAGACCAGTTCTTTCCCCCTAGTTTTAATATTTTAAATTGTAACATAGTCATCAGATAATTATTTATGGGGAAGATTTACAGAGGTACAAAGGTCAGTTTAGAGGTCATGAAATGGAAATTGGATGCCTGCTCCAATTTGTGCTATTGAAAATCTCCCATATGTTACAGCAGTGCCCAAAGAGCCCGATCATGATCAAGGCCCCTTTATGCTGCAGAAACATAAATGAAGAGATGGTTCAGGCCCTGTAGAAATGCTATTTTGGATCCTTACACATCATAGCTGAAGAAAACCTAGGAAGACAACTAAAACTGCAGTGCCTGTTGATGTTTGGGTGACCAGATATCCCAATTTTATAGGGACAGTCCCGATTTTTGGGTCTTTTTCTTATATAGGCTCCTATTACCCCTCACTCCCATCCTGATTTTTCACATTTGCTGTCTGGTCACCCTAGTTGGTGTCAGTGTTTCCTCTAGACTTATGAGGAGAGTCTGAGGGAACTGGGATTGTTTAGTCTGCAGAAGAGAAGAATGAGGGGGGGAGGATTTGATAGCTGCTTTCAACTACCTGAAAGGGGGTTCCAAAAAGGATGTATCTAGACTTTTCTTAGTGGTACCTGATGACAGAACAAGGAGTAATGGTCTTAAGTTGCAGTGTGGGAGGTTTAGGTTGGATATTAGGAAAAACTTTTTCTCTAGGAGGGTAGTGAAGCACTGGAATGGGTTACCTAGGGAGGTGGTGAAATTTCCTTCCTTAGAGGTTTTTAAGGTCCAGATTGACAAAGCCCTGGCTGGGATGATTTAGTTGGGAATTGGTCCTGTTTTGAGCAGGGGGTTGGGCTAGATGACCTCCTGAGGTCCCTTCCAACCCTGATATTCTATGATTTTAGAAAGTTTGAACTCCACCAATTTTATTGTGTTACAAAGGCAGCTGCAATGTTTGTTTAGAATGTCCTGAAAACTATCCTGCTGTAATAATTCCATTTTAATATGGTCTTTGATGACTAAAAGATACTAATTGATTAGTGGTGTACAAATCAAAAAAAGTCTCTTATTTATGGTATTCGATCTGAATTAACCTATTGCTTTTGTGTTGTTCACAGCAGAACACGCCCTTCTAAAAACAGGTAATGCAATAATATGAATCCTTTTATCCTATTGTGACTATCATTTAAGCAGTCAATAGTATGCCCTGCATTGATATTAAGCAGTATAATGAAATTATAGTCATGCTAACATTTTTAGAAATTTTGACTTTTCAATGAGGTAACCATATTCATTGATTAAAATTAATTTTTTCTAGTCCATCTATTTTTCATAGTGCTTGCAATTTACATGCTGTATCGCGTTAACCTCCTGACAGAGTAGATTTAGCTTTAGCAACTAATATGATATTCTCAGATTCCAGGTCAGTAACTTCAGCTGTTTGAGTAGAGGAAGCCTGGTGTTCTCATGCATGAGAGTTTGGCAATGTTCTGTTTTTTAGTGCTGTCTGGCCCCAATTGTTTTTGCAGATGAAGCCTCAGATTGCTCTCAGGCCTGTGGGATGAGGTTTGAGATTGTTAAAAACATTTCTAGTCCCATATAGTCATTCTGTTTTGTCTGGCAAGAAAAGTTCTTCTTCGAGTGATTGCTCACATCCATTCCAGTTAGGTGTGCGCGCCGCGCGTGCACGTTCGCCGGAAACTTTTTACCCTAGCAACTCCAGTGGGCCGGCAGGTCGCCCCCTGGAGTGGCGCTGCCATGGCGCCCAATATATATCCCTGCCGGCCCGCCCGCTCCTCAGTTCCTTCTTACCGCCGTGTCGGTCGTTGGAACTGTGGAGCGCGGCATAGCTGTCCTCCACGTCCCTAGCTCTCCTAGTTATCTATCGTTTATCTATCGTTTATCTCTAGTACTATTGTAGTTGTTAATTAGTTTGTTAAGTAGTAGTTAAGTTAAGTAGTTGTTAAATAGTTCTTCGCCGGGGGCTTAGCCCTTCCCGGCACCCGGCGCCAGGCTCATGCCTGTTTCGCCGGGCTTCAAGCAGTGTGCGGCCTGCAAGAAGCCCATGCCTACCAGCGATCCCCACGAAGCGTGCCTGAAGTGCCTAGGGGAATCGCACAGATCCGACAAGTGCCGCATCTGTAAGGCTTTTAAGCCAAGGACAAAGAAGGAGAGGGATCAAAGACTCCGAACTCTCCTTATGGAGGCGGCACTTGACCCGACGGCTTCGCAGGCCGTGATCTCGGTGCCGGCACCGGATCGCACCGGCACAGAGAAGACTCCCCGGCACCGACCTTCTCCGGCACGGGAGACAGAGCCAAGGCCGTCGAAGTCCGCTACTCCGGCCAGGCAGACCCAGCTAGAGCGCCCGGCCTCAACATCGGCCGCGGCGCCGCCGGCACCGTCAACTCCGGGCCCGGCGGGTCCTTCGAGTCCGGTGCCGCCGAGCTCCCCCACGAGATCTGGGGTTGAGATAGTGGTCCCATCCACACCGGAGACCTTCGCCTCGGCTCGGGGCCTCATAGCCCTGACTGAGCCGACTCGGCTGCCACCCCCGGTACCTCCGGTGCGGGTCGTGTCCAGAGGCAAGCCCCTGATGTCGGCACCACCTCGAGACTCTCGTTCGCGATCCAGGTCCCGACGTCATGGTCGCTCCAGGTCCCGCCGCCGCTCGCAGTCCTGGCACCGCTCCCCTCAGCGGTACCGGTCGCACTCGCGGCACCGGTCGACATCAAGATGATCGCGGTCAGGTTCCAGTCGCCAAGACCGGCACCGCGATTCCAGGAGCAGGTCCCGACGCTATTCGCCGCACCGGTCGACCTCCCGGCACCGAGCTGGTGGCAGGTCCCGGTCGACCTCCCGGCACCGAGCTGGTGGCAGGTCCCGGCACCGAAGCGGCGCCCGGTACCGATCCGGATCCTGGCACCGTGACAGAACCCGGTCCCGATCCCGATACCGATATGACTCCCGGCACCGGTCCCCGGCACCGAGACGATCCTCCTTGCCGACCCGCGCAGACCCTTACCATCCAGGGTCGGCCCCACCATGGCCCTCTAGACAGCCGTCCGTATCCTCGCAAACGGACAGCGGGTATGCGCTGGGCACCGACCGGCAGGCGGCGCTATTCGGTGATCCGCCGCAGCAGGACCAAGGCCCGCAACAATGGGGATTCTGGACACCCTGGGCATACCATCAGGCCCAGGGCCCCCAACAGCTCCCTGCTAGGCCGGCGACTGCGGAGCGTAGGGCTCCTGAAGCCTCGTTGTCTCGCCCCTCTCCCTCCCCGGATGGGGAGGAAGGGTCCAAGCAACAAGACTCCGCTTTGGCTCCTGAGGCAGAGGCGAGGGCTGAGGAAGACCCACAGTTAGACACTCTCTTGCCTGGGGTCTCCTCATCCTCCTCCCCGGATGAAGCGGTGGCTGGTACCTCTTCCAACAGCCCCCCCCCCCCCCGCTGGATCTCAGGGCGCACCAAGACCTCCTCAGGCGATTAGCTCAAAATCTGAGTCTGCAAGCCGAGGAGGTCTCGGAGATAGAGGATCCAATTGTCACCATCCTCTCATCTGACGCTCCCACCAGGGTCGCCCTGCCCTTCATACGAACCATCCAGGCCAACGCCAACACCATCTGGCAGTCTCCGGCCTCCATTCCTCCTACTGCCAAGGGCGTCGAGAGGAAGTACATGGCCCCTTCTAAAGGCTATGAGTACCTCCATGTGCACCCGACACCGGGTTCCCTGGTGGTTCAATCCATGAATGATAGAGAGCGTCATGGCCAGGAGGCTCCAGCCCCCAAATCCAGAGAAGCCAGGCGGATGGACCTCCTCGGCCGTAAGGTGTACTCGGCTGGGGCGCTGCAGCTCAGGGTCTCCAACCAGCAAGCCCTGCTGAGCAGATACGCCTTCAATTCCTGGGTGGCAGCAGACAAATTTAAGGAGCTGCTGCCACAAGACGCTCGCCAAGAGTGGGCGGCCATCTCGGAGGAAGGCAAGAAGGTCGCACGCACGGCCTTGCAAGCCTCCTTGGACGCTGCAGACTCGGCTGCCCGTACCCTCGCGTCGGGAGTTACGATGCGTCGCATCTCCTGGCTGCAGGTTTCCGGCCTTCCGCCGGAACTCCAGCATACTATACAGGACCTTCCTTTTGAAGGCCAGGGCTTGTTCTCCGACAAGACAGACCCCAGACTCAAGAGTCTGAAAGATAACCGAGTCATCATGCGGTCCCTCGGGATGCACACTCCCGTGACGCAGCGTAGACCTTTCCGGCCACAGCAACAACAACAGCGCAGGCCGTTTTCCCAGTTCCGCCAGCGGCAGGACCTTAACAGGTGCCGCGGCAGGAATGGAAGGCGCAGGCATTCGGGGAACCAAGGAGGGCAGAACCAAGGCTCCTCTAAGCCCCCGCCTGGACCTAAGCCTTCATTTTGAAGGTGCGCCCGAGGGCGCAGTAACAGTTTCCCTAATGGATCCTTCCCCCCCGTTTTCCAACCGCCTTTCGTTTTTCTTCCCGGCGTGGTCCCAAATAACATCGGACCGCTGGGTCTTAAACACGGTGCAGACGGGATACCGCCTGCAGTTTGTTTCATTTCCTCCTCCCCGCCCCCCTTCCTCGTCCCTCTTCAGGGACCCCTCTCACGAGCAATTCCTTCGGCAGGAGGTGCAGACGCTCCTCAGCAAAGGAGCTATAGAGGCGGTTCCGGAAAACGAGAAAGGCAAGGGGTTTTATTCCCGCTACTTTCTGATCCCCAAGGCCAAGGGAGGCCTCAGGCCTATCCTCGACCTGCGAGAGCTCAACAAATACCTGGTGAAGTTGAAGTTCCGCATGGTATCCCTGGGGACCATTATCCCATCCCTGGATCCGGGAGACTGGTACGCCGCCCTCGACATGCAGGACGCGTATTTTCACATTGCCATTTGGCCACGCCACAGACGTTTCCTCCGCTTCGTTGTGGGGGCTCTTCATTATCAATTTGCAGTCCTCCCATTTGGCCTGTCCACGGCCCCGAGGGTGTTTACAAAATGCATGGCAGTTGTTGTGGCGCATCTTCGGCGCAATCGTGTCCACGTGTTTCCTTATCTGGACGATTGGTTGATTCGGGGCACGTCGGAACAACAAGTCAACAGCCATGTCCGCGTGATCACCGGCATGTTCGCAAGTCTGGGCCTCTTGGTAAACACAGACAAGTCCACCCTGATGCCCACACAGAAGGTGGAATTTATCGGGGCCGTCCTGGACGCCACTGTGGGCAGGGCCTTGCTGCCACTGCAACGATTCCAGACCATGTCGGCGATCGTTCAACGTTTGCGGTCAGCCCCATTGACGTCAGTGCGGACATGTCTAATCCTGTTAGGCCACATGGCGGCTTGCACCTTTGTGACCGATTACGCTCGGCTCCGCATGAGGCCCCTCCAGCTGTGGCTTATCAATCATTACAGGCCGTCAAGGCAGCCGTTAGACATGTTAGTCACAATCCCCCAGAAGGTCTTAGACTCTCTCGGCTGGTGGCTGGACCAGTCCGTGTTATGTGCGGGTCTCCCTTTCCACCCCCCTCAGCCCTCGGTATCCCTAACAACGGATGCCTCAGATCTAGGCTGGGGGGCCCACCTAGGGACCCTGCGGACGCAGAGCCTGTGGTCCCAGGAGGAGGTGGGGCTACACATCAACATGCGGGAGTTGAGAGCGGTCCGCCTTGCTTGTCAAGCGTTCTGTCATCAGCTTCAGGGTCGTTGTGTCGCTGTGTTCACGGACAACACGACGACCATGTACTATATCAACAAGCAGGGCGGCACCAAGTCCTCCTCCCTGTGCCACGAGGCGATACGACTCTGGGACTTTTGCGTAGCCCACTCCATTCACCTCAGGGCTTCCTTCATCCCCGGAGTACGGAACACGCTGGCGGATCGATTGAGCAGATCCTTCCTGTCACATGAGTGGTCCCTCCGCCCGGACGTCGCTCTCTCCATTTTCCGGAGGTGGGGTTATCCCCGGGTGGACCTCTTTGCGTCCAAGGGGAACAGGAAGTGCCAAGCGTTCTGCTCTTTTCAGGGCAGGGAGCCGGGGTCGATAGCGGATGCCTTCCTCATCCAGTGGTCGACCCACCTGTATTATGCGTTTCCCCCGTTCCCTCTGGTCCACAGGGTCCTGCTGAAGGTGCGCAGGGACAGGGCTCACGTGATCATGGTGGCCCCGGCATGGCCCAGGCAGCACTGGTACACCATGCTGCTGGACCTGGCCGTAGCCGACCCAGTTCCCCTGCCCCTTCATCCGGACCTGATCACCCAGGAACACGGGACCCTCTGTCATCCAGACCTGCAGTCGCTGCACCTGGCGGCGTGGCTCCTGCGTGGCTGACTGGTTCTGAGCTGCGCTGCTCCACGCCGGTGAGGGAGGTGCTCTTGAGCAGCAGGAAACCGTCCACAAGAGCCACATATTCGGCAAAATGGAAGCGCTTCTCCTGTTGGTGCGTAGAGAGAAATCTCCGCCCTATGGAAGTTTCGGTGACCGACATCTTAGACTATGTTTGGTCCCTCAAAGGGCAAGGTCTGGCCATATCGTCGTTGCGAGTCCACCTAGCAGCTATCTCCACCTTTCACCCAGGTGCAGATGGTCGCTCCGTTTTTTCTCACCCAATGGTGTCGAGATTCCTTAAGGGGCTGGAACGTTTATTCCCTAACGTCCATCCCCCTGCTCCAACCTGGGATCTTAACCTGGTGTTGTCCCGGCTCATGGGGCCCCGCTTTGAGCCGTTAGCTACTTGCTCCCTGCTTTACCTCTCTTGGAAGACTGCCTTTCTAGTAGCTATCACCTCAGCTAGACGGGTGTCGGAACTCCGAGCTCTTGTGGTAGACCCCCCATATACGGTCTTCCACAAAGACAAGGTGCAACTGAGACCACACCCAGCCTTTCTACCCAAGGTGGTCTCAGCCTTCCACATCAACCAAGAGATATTCCTCCCGGTTTTTTTCCCGAAACCTCACTCTTCAGGCAGGGAGCAGCAGCTCCACTCGCTTGATGTCCGTAGGGCTCTCGCGTTCTACGTGGAGAGGACCAAACCCTTCCGCAAATCCCCCCAGCTTTTCGTGGCGGTAGCGGACCGTATGAAAGGGCTTCCTATCTCCTCCCAGAGGTTATCCTCTTGGGTAACGTCCTGCATCAGGACCTGTTATGACTTGGCCCGTGTCCCTACGGGCCGTGTGACTGCGCATTCTACCAGGGCGCAGGCGTTGTCGCTGGCTTTCCTCGCCCGTGTGCCCATCCAGGAAATCTGTCGGGCAGCGACCTGGTCATCGGTCCACACCTTTGCTGCCCACTACGCCCTGGTCCAGCAGTCGAGAGAGGATGCGGCCTTCGGATCTGCAGTGCTCCATGCCGCGACTTCTCACTCCGACCCCACCGCCTAGGTATGGCTTGGGAGTCACCTAACTGGAATGGATGTGAGCAATCACTCGAAGAAGAAAAGACGGTTACTCACCTTTGTAACTGTTGTTCTTCGAGATGTGTTGCTCACATCCATTCCGCACCCGCCCTCCTTCCCCACTGTCGGAGTAGCCGGCAAGAAGGAACTGAGGAGCGGGCGGGCCGGCAGGGATATATATTGGGCGCCATGGCGGCGCCACTCCAGGGGGCGACCTGCCGGCCCACTGGAGTTGCTAGGGTAAAAAGTTTCCGGCGAACGTGCACGCGCGGCGTGCACACCTAACTGGAATGGATGTGAGCAACACATCTCGAAGAACAACAGTTACAAAGGTGAGTAACCGTCTTTTATGATCTGAGTCCACAATTGCCTTTTCAGTAACTAAAACCAAGGCACTTTAAATTGGGCTGTTAATGATGTGCGTTCCTCAGAAAGTTCAGAAGTTTGGTTTCAAGAAGCAATAAAGAGTTGATATTTATCTTAACAGCTTGAATACACAACATTGGGTTGGAAATCTCACAACACTAGCCTTTCCCTAAACATCTTACATATTCTGTTTCCAGCTCTGTCCAAATGCAGCTAGTGAACCACTTTCCAGTTATCAAATTACCACAAGCCTCCTTCAATGTTGGGGAAGGTTTGGTTTGCCTTTCATTCAGGTTTTGGGAAAAGGTCAGGTTTGTTCATATTTTATTTGAAAGGGTTCAGCTATTTCTAGCTCTCATCCATCCATGTGGTCAGGATGAAGGGAGATGTATTAACTTCATTTTTAAATATAATTTTCTCAGTTTCTACCACAATTAAAATTAGAAGCCAAGCAGCAATATTTGTGTATAGATCTGAACCATCCCAAGTCCAGGGGTGTTGAGATATGCCTGATTTTGGTTCAACCTGTTGTGGAGACAGAAGCCAGCAGCAAAACTTGGATCTGAACTTTCATAAAATTAAGGGAAGGTGTTCTGACTTGGGGTGTTGGACTTGCCCTCTCTAGCCAGGTTAATACAAGTGCCATCCACGTAAACGTAGTGTGAAGGAAGTGCTTGGGATGTCTGACTTTCAGGAAATGGGGTGCCTCCCACCCTCTGAAAATCAGGCTCCTTTAAGATGTTTGAACTTATACTTCTGAAATCACTAGTCACTCTTGAAAATCTTGTCTTGTTAATCATTATCATTCCGCAAAGACAAGACAATTTCTTTTTCATTAAAATGTATGTTTACAAGTGGCAAGGTGATTGTCCCTTCTGTTTAACAGTACACAAAACTGCCTTTCTACCTGCCACTGGGAATAAAAGAAGAAAATGAAGCTGAAAACATGTATGGAGTGAGTGAATGGCTCAGTTTTCACCTGCAGACTGTGCTTTTAGTGGACCCTTTGCTTTGGAGTTAATGTTTCATTCAGTTCCCAGTCGACTCTTGCTCAAATTAGAAAACACAACAGTAAAACAGCTGTGTGCAAATTGTGCATGATTACATGTTGCTGTTTGTAACAGATGAATGGCATAGGCTTCAAAATGAATGCCCTTGTAGGAAGTGGTGTTCCTGAAAGGTAGCTGAGATCATTGACAGAGACATATCAACTAGAGAAGAAATTAAAGCACCCCATTTTTGATAACACAAAATTACCAATTAAATTGCCTTTGAATATGTCTCTGTAAATATTCAGATCTACTACTGTAAAGAAATAAATTGATAAGGACATTGGAAAACAGATATTTGATAAAAAGCTACTACTTATTCCTCAAATCTGAAAGGACTTGTTTTATCAATCCATTGATCACTGGATATATTCCATTGTTATGAATAACAAAATTGGTAAGATATATATTTCCATCATAATAGGTTAGAGTGGTTTTTGTAATACAGTAAATAACTTCTTTAATTAAAATTAATAAGAAGTCATTGAATATTTGGGAATATGTTCAGCATATTCAACTTCAGATATGTACATTGATGTAAAACTTTCTGCTTTTCCTTTAATTATAAAGCATTGGGATAGGGGGGTGAGAAAGAGATGCTACAGTTCCAGTGTTTCCCCAGGGAGAATTGAACTGTAAAACAAAAGCTTCGCCTGTATGGTGGAATTCTGGGAAAGAGGGTATGTTTAAGCAACTGAGCTGTCTTGGGGTTCAGTGCTGGTCCTGGGGGCCTAAAGATGGCAGGCTGAGACGCTCCATTTCCAGGAAGGGATAGCAGACTGAGAGCTAGTGCCCAGGAAATGTGCCAGTGAGACTGAGGGAGGAAACCATGTTGCAACCTCCTGAGGCTCCAAAAAATTAAAACACTCAATATGGATATGGAGGAATGGATTCCTCTCACCGCATTCCTAAGGGTGACTGAAAGGAGGTATCTATCCAGATCTGTGACAAGTTGCTAAAAGTCTTAGTTCCAATAAGTAGTTATATCTCAAAAAGAATAAATAACCAGCATGTGCTGAGAGCTCCGTGTAAATCTGGGAACATACAGTGAAAAAAGTTCTGTTGGATACACAGGGCCATCACTACAACTGGTGAAAAATGTGGTTTCATTGACATTAACACCTTTCATAGGAATGAATTTTTTTGGCAAAATTTTTGACAATTTTTTTAAAACCATTTGAATAGAAATGGGCATTTCATTTCAACTTTTTCTTTTTTTTGTGATTTCCCCCTCACTTTGTTTCATTTACACTTCTAATTTTTTAAAACTTTTAAAATTAATTTTAACATATGACATTTACATTAGAATGTTTTGACATTATGGAGGGGAATTGTTTTGGAATTTTCATTCCATTGTAAACGTTTACTTTTTGTTGTGGGTTAGGAAGTTGTCAGAATTGCCCACAGGACAGAAATTCCATTTTTTGACCAACTCTAGCCACAGCCAGTGAGTGCTTTAAAACTATGGTAAGCAGCAAAACCTTAAAGCCTCAGTGATGAGTCTTACAGGGAGACAGCGTAAAGATGTTAAAATAGGTGATGGTGATCAAGCAGTGGAATACCCATAAACATATAGGTACCTGGCCTCTGTGTGAGCTGCATTCTGGATGTGACATAACCAGGGACTCCTGTGAATAGAAAAGTAACAAAAATGAGTCTTGAGGAAAGCAGAGGGGCAAATTTGTGAAACCAGCATTCTGATGAGGTGGAATGGCAGAGAAATAGCATTTCCATTTTAGACAATCTCTATTCCCTCTTGACAGAGTCTGTTAGCCAGTACCTTCTTTCTGTGCTTCCTGTCGCATCAAGAGCCTTCCAATACAAGTACACAGCTCCTGTGGGGAAAGTCTAGTGGCGATTGTGCTGAAATGCCGTATGTGAAAATGATATAAAATCAAATTTAAGCAGAACAAAACAAACTGTGATTGTCACCTCATGCAGTGCAGTAAATGAAAAGACAGTTAAAATGTATGAATTAGTCCCTAAACTCTTATTGTGAAAGCACTGTTCTGGCTTTGACTCAACATGCTGGGACTTTTGGGTCTTAAAAGCAGTGAATATTAGAGGGAGAGAATGTGATTTTGCTTTAGAAATGAGGTTATTTTCTGGCTATGCCGAAAGAATGACTGGAGACATTAGATATGGATTTAATGAGGCCGCAACTTTATTATTAGACAGATGTCTGGGACTAACCCGGCAGATAAAATGTGCAGTGCAGGTGAAATCCCCACAATTAACCGGGGTGGGGGATGAGGACGGGTGAGTACTTTTACCAGCTCCCCACCCCACCCCACCTTTCTGTTCATGTCCCTCCAGCAGATCCACTGCCGGGAACCTCCAATTCCGAGATAGGGCGGGAGGGGGGGGAGGGCAGGAGGGCTTCTATGAGATCCTGGCGCTTTCAAAGAGATGAGGGGAGGGTCAAGGCCGAGGCTGACCTTTTTAAACCTCTCATTCCTAGGTGGTGAGTCATCTACCACCCTGAATGATTTTCCAGCAGTTTTACATCTCCACTCTTCCCCCAAAGCCAGAAAGCATTGCGATCGTCTTCTGGCCAGCCAGACAAACCCCACCCCACTTGCTTAAAGTGCCGGGCAGTGGCCCTGCCTGCCTCTTGTCCCTGCCTGCAGGTATATGGGATCTTGGGGAGCAATTACCACAGGTGGGGTGGGGTGCCAATTAATTTCTTTATTAAAGGAAAAAGGAAGTGGTGGGAATTTAACAATGAAATGCGATGGGATGGGGTGTATAAGATGTTTACAATAGACAATGATGGGGGGGTTTCTTATTGAACAGTGTAGGGAGTTTTAACAGTGGGGTACAGTAAGTGGGGTTCAGCACAATGGGATACAGTACAGTCAATAAGCAACTCAACTTTATATAGGAACAACTCTAGATATAGTGTGGAATGCAAAATACAATGGTGGCTTCTATATAAAAATGGTATACAAAGTATATTAGAAAAATGGAGGCAACTAATGGGGTGTTATAACCACAAGTAAAATGTGAGTCACAGTGCAATAATACAATATGGGTGATAAGTGAAATTATGCAATGTAGAAAATTACTGACTTAATTTGTGAGGCTGTGATAGCAAGAGTGTACCTAAAAGCTGGGTTAAGAAACAGGAGGCGGAGGGGAGTGAGTGATTAGTGGTATCTGACGAGAGGAGAGTGCAGCTGCAAGCAGGGAAAGACTCTGAAGCCCAGAGCAGCAGTCTTCAGGAGCCTGCGGGCTGGAGGTATGGGAGACAAGAGCAGCTGGAGCGCACTTAAGGGGAGTCTGGGAGCAGCAAGAAGGGAGGGCACTGAACATGTAAGCGATGAGAAGGCACGTGGAAAATGGGGGAGACGGCTGAGGGAAGAAACAGGTTGCAGCAGCGGAGAGCACTTCAAGGAAGTTGCGGAGCAGTAAGGTGAAGACAAACGGAGCAATGTGATGGCGATCTTCGGTAGGGGAGGGGCAGCGGAGGAGTGGGGGCACGAACACAGGGAGAGGCAGTAGAGAGGTATAAAGAAGGGCTAGAGGGACACCCAAAAAAAAAAAGGAAAGAAACGGCAAAGGGTTTGGGAAGTTACACGGGGGGGGGGGAAGCAGCAAGGGGTTACAACAGGGAGATACGGAGAAGTACACAGAGGGGGAGATTGGAGCGGGGGAAAAACAGACACGGGAAAGTTCAGGGAGAGATTGGGACAGCGGGAAGACGAATTCAAGCAGTAAAAACCTTATCTATCCTCTAACTTAATTAAACTTATATAAATTACAAGCAGCTTATACAAAGTAATAAAACAGATACAGAATACAACCAGGCAATGGCTTTTTTAAATCTATCTTAATCAACGACTAGGCAAAACAACAAATATCACAATTCTAAGCAAACTATAACAAGCAACTATACAGAGCAACAAAACAGCAAACTATAACAAGGCAGGTGAAACTTACAAGCTCTACAATCTTAGCAAACTATGAGTTATTAAACTAAAAAGCAAAACCTACGGTGCACTTTATGCTATGGGGAAGTTACAGAGGGCAGAGTGGTATGTGCCCAGGATACAGCTCCCAAGGCAGCCCCCAAGGAAGCCAAGGGATGGTGGCTGCAGCAGTGGATACAGCTGAAAGCAGGGAGCAGAGCTTAGCAGCGGCACAAGCTTATTTTTAGCAGCAAAGCGCTGCGGAGTTAAAGAGAGGTTTTAAGACACGGACCAAGGTTTAGCTTGAGTCTGTGTGCTAGCGAAACAGAGCCAGCAGCTAAAGTAATAAAATAAAAGTATGGAAAGTTTCACAGAGGGATTCTTACCAGTCCCCAAGGCAGCAGCAAAGGCAGAAGCAGCAGCGACATCAGAAGAAGCAAGGAGGGCTCGGTATGGTCTCGATAATCAAGAGATCTCTCAGGCAGCAATTCGTTCTTCGTGGGTTTTTTTTTTTAAATCGGGAGTACGCTCAAAAATAAAACGAGAGCGGAGAAAGGACCCCCCCAAAACCCGTGGCTGATCAGGCCAGGCAGCAATGCAGGAACCTTTCTGATGTTTGTTTCAAAAATGTCTGTTTTTAAAGGCAAACTCAGGCAGTTTCCCGCCAGTAATCCTGATAGGCTCCCTCTGTCACAGGGGAGGAGGCACAGGGAAAAAACTGCAGGTGAGCACAGAGACATGCCTGGGCAGAGTCCCGTGCAATAGGTGACTCAAAAGCACATGAGGCTTATGACTCATGCCCAGGACCTTAAAAACACAATAGGTCTTGCAGCTCTGGACATTGCCTGCCCTACACCAAGCCCAGGTTCAACAAGGTGATAACAGGACTAACCCTTTGAACAGGGCAGTGGTCCCACTTAGCACGCAGCACAAGTGGCCATTCCTTTGAGAAGGGCAATGACTCTTGGTAAACAACTTAAGGGGCCCTCCCTTTGAGAAGGGCAGTGGCCCTGGTAAACAACTTAACAGCCAGTGAAGGGCGGCCACAGGAGGAGAACAAAAACAAAATGGAGTATGGGGACAGCTGTAAGAAACAAAATGGAATAAGGGGATAGCTGTAACAGACACCTCTGATCCTGTATATTATACCGTACTGAAGGAAGGAAGTAAATATATGAAGTTATATTTTGTTAGCAGACCACCAGCACTCTGTTCAGACATACTCTATTCATATATTAATGACTGACTTCCTACAGCAGTGTTGATGTTTCAGGGTATTCTGTAGCATAGCCTCAAAAGGATGTACTATTATTAATACTTATAAAATAACCGCAACTCTTATTTTCCCTATGCTGCCCCCTTCCATATGCTATTCTAGTCCTCTCACCATACATGTCACTTCATATTATGTCTAAATCTTTTATGTCATTCTTTTCTCTGCTAAGTGCATGATCTTTCTTCCTTCCAGTGCCTTCTTAAAACATAGTTCATCGGATAGTCCCTTTTTCAAATTAGGCCCCCTCTGTCCCAGAACAATTGTATTGGTTTTATTTAGAGCACAAATTCCTCAGGAGATGTCTTATCTATGCTCTGTAAAACTCCATGTAAATTTGTGGCATTAGATACATGTTTAATAATAATAATAAAATAATAATAATATAATACCAGATATCATGACTTGTCAATCATCTTTAGAGATTCAAAAATGTATTGTCATACAAAGCCTCCTCCAACTCTTTCAAATCAAAGGAAGCTTGAAAGTAACTTGAATGGATGTTAGATCGGGCCCACAGTGAATAATTTTTACGCATTTCCCTCTCTCCCATGTTTTTAAACTGAATGAAAGAAGCTGATATTCTTGAATTAATTTGCTATTCAAAATATTTGTTAAATAGCTCCTGTGAATAATTTCTGGACTGCAGATTTGTAGACATTGTGCTGAGAGTGTTTAATAGTAACAATAACAAATAGGAGAAATTGGCTATTGTTGAATGGACATATAGGTGACATGATATGTTTCTGCTTCCTGATTGCATGAATGTAATACTTTTAGAGTCAGGTTTCTGAGTGCAAAAGCTCAAATACAAATTCAAAATTCACTCTTTGGGAATACAGTATTCTTTAATATTTGCTTTAATGGCCTCATTCAAAGCCCTCTAAAGACAATAGGTGTCTGAAAACCTTTTTGCCTGTCAACTAACACTCTAGAACTGTGATTCTCAGTCTTTCCCAGACAGCTCCCCAAACCCACTAAATTCCCCCTTTTTCATTCTTGCGGGCCCGATGGTTGAAGATTACGAAGCCACAACAGTCTCCCTGTGACCACTATACTATATCTGCATGCAGCTTGGCATAGTGGAAAATTGGGCCCTTTGTCCAGTCGTAGGTATTTTAACATGTATGATTCCCAGCATGCAACAGTAAACTGTTTAACTCAAGTTATTCTGTTCCTGGTGATTAAAACATGTAAAATGGAACTTTGTATTTTTTATTGTCACTAAAATGATTTATAATTGAGACAAAACACTGGAAAATATGCTGAAATCAGGAACTACTGTGATTTAATGTGGATTTCATTTGCTGTATACTGAGATTACCGGAATAGTAGCCTTCTTTATGTTTAGCAACTGAAGAGTAAGTGGTAAGTGATATCTTAAAAGCATAGAAGAGAGCTTACAAAATTGATTCATGTAGAAAATAATGAACTATTAGTTAAAAAGATAAATTGTACAAATAATGTTCTTGTAATGTTATCCTTACAATAGCCATCACTGCTGAATCAGTAGAGTGCTCTTTTTGAAAAGAATGTTTCTGTAGTAATACATAAATTGCACCAAAATATTATTGTGATTTATCAAGTGATTAAATTAGAGCCTGGGAATTTATTATACTTTTAATATATTTTTCTCCTTCGACCAAAATATATTTTACAGCCTCACATTTACTATTGAGTAATCAATATTGACTTTTTTCTATAATATATTAGTTTACCATTTATTTACTTCTTTTGTATAAGATAGAAATGCTAATGTAGTATATAAATAAGCCATATTTTCCAGCTTCAAGAAATATTATTAGCACAATTATCTTTCCAAATTTCTCATGTGACACTAGGGAAGAATCATATAAAGGTGGTTGTTCTAACATTGAACAAGCAATTTTTAAAAAAAATAAAGAATGTGGGCCAGAATCTTATCTGGTATCAATCTGCAATTAACACCAGCTGAAGATCTGGTCCTATATCTTTTCCCTCCTAACAACTTCAGTGAGTCTCTATATTCAATGGATTTATGGAGGTGACCTATTTTTTCATAACAGTCCCCACTGAGACCTATCACTATGTTTAATAATGAGCTCTATTACACCATTTTTCTCCATCCTACCTGCTTCTTCCTTCACCTTGGAAAACTGCAGAATTTGTAGTTTTGTCGTCCTCTAGGCAGGGCTGAAATCATAGGGCATGAACCTACGGTCTTCACTGGTTCTCTTTTAATCAGTCTGTTTTCCACTGAACACTTTCTCTGAGTCTTAGTAGCAAAGAATCTTGTGGCACCTTATAGACTAACAGACGTATTGAAGCATGAGCTTTCGTGGGTGAATACCCACTTGGTCGGATGCATATAGTGGAAATTTCCAGAGGCAGGTATATATATATATATGCAAGAGTCAGGCTAGAGATAATGAAGTTACTTCAGTCAGGGAGGATGAGGCCCTCTTCTAGCACTTGAGGTGTGAACACCCAAGGAGGAGAAACTGCTTTTGTAGTTGACAAGCCATTCACAGTCTTTGTTTAATCCTGAGCTGCTGGCATCAAATTTGCAGATGAACTGAAGCTCAGCAGTTTCTCTTTGAAGTCTGGTCCTGCTATTGTGTGTCCAGGGAGATTGAAGTGTTCTCCTACAGGTTTTTGTATATTGCTGTTCCTAATATTTGATTTGTGTCCATTTATCCTTTTCCGTAGGGACTGTCCAGTTTGGCCGATGTATATGGCAGAGAGGCATTGCTGGCATATGATGGTGTATATTACATTGGTGGATGTGCAGGTGAATGAACTGGTGATGGTGTGGCTGATCTGGTTAGGTCCTGTGATGGTGTCACTGGTGTAGATATGTGGGCAGAGTTGGCATCGAGGTTTGTTGCATGGATTGGTTCCTGAGTTAGAGTTACTATGGTATGGTGTGCAGTTACTGGTGAGAATATGCTTCAGGTTGTCTGTGGGCGAGGACTCACCTGCCACCCACGGCCTGTGAAAGTGAGGGATCATTGTCCAGGATGGGTTGTAGATCCCTGATGATGTGGACACACAACAGCAGATTTAAAGGTTTAAAGCCATCCTGCAGCAAAAAAAATTCAGGACCAGACTTCAAAGAGAAATTGCTGAGCTTCAGTTCATCTGCAAATTTGACACCATCAGCTCAGGATTAAACAAAGACTGTGAATGGTTAGCCAACTACAAAAGCAGTTTCTCCTCCCTTGGTTTTCACACCTCAACTGCTAGAAGAGGGCCTCATCCTCCCTGATTGAACTAACCTCGTTATCTCTAGCCTGCTTCTTGCTTGCATATATATACCTGCCTCTGGAAATTTCCACTACATGCATCCGATGAAGTGGGTATTCACCCACGAAAGCTCATGCTCCAATACGTCTGTTAGTCTATAAGGTGCCACAAGACTCTTTGCTGCTTTTACAGATCCAGACTAACACGGCTACTCCTCTGATATCTGTGTCTTAGGAAATCCAGCTGACTCACTGTCGGAAATTACCTGTGGTGGCCTAATTAATGACTACGATTTCAAATATCATATTGTGTAGGCAGTATGTTCTTTGACTGATCCAAATATCTTTTCTCTCAGACCAGGCCTCTGAGTTTCTCTCCCAAAATATTTCAGTTTACCTGTTTTAATTTAACATCATTACAGATCTCAAGATTGCCACTCCAGTCTGGTAGTTGAATCCTGTGTTGGGATGACAGACTCCAGTGAAATAGGCATCAGTCATCTTGGCTTGAACTCCAATTCCTTTGCTTTGATAGGCACAGTCCCAATGGATTGCCTTTCCTTACTTGCTTCCACTGGCTGGGCAAATCTCATTTGCCTGTGAATGTGAACTCTGTGGTCTTAAGAGGTGTTTTGTTTTTGTTTTTCACATGGTGCTTCTCTTTTCCCAATGAGACTTCTGCTTCTTTTTGATCTCTGCTTCTCTACTTCTACTAAGCTAGGTGACCTGCATTTCTGCTAGTTGAGACTGCAGTGCCAATTGCATTTGCTCATCCAAAGTTAGTTCAATCATCAGCTGTATTTTTTTCCTTGAAAGTTCCTTGTTTTAAATCCCCAGTTACTAGGCAGTCTCTTCTGTGTACTTTTCTGAGATCAAAGTTACTATGTCCTGCTTGTTTCTTTGTTGCCTTCCTTTCACCCTTTGATAAATACCTTTGTTTGACTATTAACTTTCTTTTTATTAATGAAATGCTATAACTGAAGAACTTATGACAATTATTCTTACCTCTTGTCTTAGTGAAGGTACATGACAGATAAATATGATCAGCTTGACTCCCCACTGCAGAAATAGATGTGCTAACCTATACTTTACTTCTCTTTGTTAAGTTTTGTTGTGGCTCACATTCTGGTAAAAAGCACTTTCAACTCAGCCATCCTATGTAGTTTATCAAATTAAAATATTCAGGAGGATTGAACTTTAGTATCACGAGAGACTGTGTTGCCTTATGGATAAAGCACTGGCCTGGGAGGTAGGAAACCTTGCTCCTGTTCCCGGGTCTATCTCTGGCCTGCTTGGTTACACTGAGCAAGTCATTTTACCTCTGTGCTTATATACCTCCTTTATAAAAAAAAATTGAGTTCTACTAATGAAAAGCACTGTATAAGGGCTGTGTGGTAGTTTTTGTTCCTTTTATTTATGCTTGTACAGAATGAGCGAGCTTCTTATCCCATATGTGACAGTGGAAAAAAGTGACTCCTTATAATTTAATTACAGAGGGAAAAACAAACATTATTAGACTAAGTAAAACAGTGTTATCCCTAAAGCCAATTTTTGTATCTCTGTTTCACTATAGAGTTTCTGTTTAGAGACCTCCCTTGCCCCCCTCTTCTGCCTGGCTTGTCTACTACATTTTAAAACTCACAGTATCCATATCATATCATCTGCCTCTAACTTTCAAAACAGAGCCAAATTTCAGAGCTATACCTGCTTATACCAATGGCAAGTTTGTCCATAAATGTTTGTTTAACCACATTGTCTTTTAGATTGCTGTTTGTTTTGCTGTGCTTCTCTATATGATATAATACATTTAAATTATTTTCTTTAAGAAGGGGGATAAAATTAATGATCCTTCAAAAAAGGATTAAATGCAAAGTCCCTTTAAAATAATTTTATTTATATATTTGGTTACAATATCAATAAAAGCAATGTATTGATAAAATGACAAATTTTGGTGAATAGAGAAGAGATTAAACAAAAAAAAACATTATTGTTTTAAGAATTTAACTTGGTACTCTAGATTATTTCAGGGGAAACATCCACTCAAGATCTAGACAATTTAACAAAGAGATAGCTTTAAAAGTTTAAACAAGTGATGTATGGTATATAATGCCTGTCAATCAGAGAGTGAAAAGCAGCCAAGATTAGAAAAAACAAAGCAAAAATCCTTCAGACTCAGGAACTGATCAGTTCAATAATTTATCCACAAAGCCATTCAAATTATCATATGTCAAGTTCCCCTTTTTACTGCTTACTTGTTATATAAGCAGTATTTTGGCATCATCATATTAAAAAGGTATTCTCATTAATCACGATGCACAGCTTTGACAGAAACAATACTGAACCTGTAATTCCAAGAGAAATAAACTCAGCTCTTAAATTTGCTGGTATTTTTCATGCTCTGATTGTTTTGCTTCAGCACTGTTGGGGACTATAATTCCCTCCCTCTCCTCACCCTCCTCAGGAGATCAAAGTACCTCTAGGCTTCCCAATTGCCTAAATTGCATAAATCTTAGTCCAAAATACTCACAAAAGTAAGAATTAAAGTTCTACAAATTATTGATGCAAGACAGTTGGAGCTGTGTTTGTGATAGGTATTCTGAAACATTTGAAAAGTTGACAAGCAGGGATCAACTTTAGTTCCAGGGTAGATATTTTACCACAAGAATCAGTTTCAGAATTTTAAGGCAAACCTAGAACTTGCATATTGCAGCCCATAACATTATTCTTCATAACACTGATTTTTCAACTGATCTTAATTAGTACACCAAGTTTTACTAGTGCTGGTCAGAACCTAGAATTCCCATTCCATGCGAAATTCTGAAATTTAAAAAAAATTCATTAGGCAGTGGAACCAAAACTCAAAATTTTGACATTTCCTGCAGAGTATGGGAGTCCAAAATTTTTGGGTTGAAAAATCAGAACAATAATATACCTATCTATCTTGTAGAACTGGAAAGGACCCTGAAAGGTCATTGAGTCCAGCCTGCTGCCTTCACTAGCAGGACCAACTACTGATTTTGCCCCAGCTCCTAAAGTGACCCTCTCAAAGATTGAACTCCCAACCCTAGGTTTAGCAGGCCAGTGCTCAAACCACTGAGTTATCCCTCACTCCTGAAGCTCTCTAAGATGCTTGGAGCTCTGGTTGCCACTTCTGCAGGCTTCTGAGACGCTGAGAGTGTAGCAGACCTGATAAACCAGAGCTGCCCAGCTTCCAACTGTTTTTCAGGTAGCCTGGAAGCCCTTAGAGCCTTAGCTTGAGCTAGGCCTCCCAGAGTGTCCAGGGTCCTAACTCTGTGGCAGGCTGTAAGGCATGTGAGCTAGTAGGAAACTACTGGAAGATTTGACAAAACACACATGTTCCTGAAAAATGTTTTCATTTTCACAAATTGGTGTTTTTCATTCACCCATGTGCACAGGGCCTGCACAAGGAACGTGCACAATTTAAGATCTCAAATTAAGCCTCAGTGCGGAATTAGGTGGTGCATAAGCCATGCAATTCCCCTCTACCCAGGGTGAATTTCACCCCAGATGGCTAATCTTTGAATGATAAAAAAAATCGATTTAGAATCTGTAGACTCAGATAAAGACTGACGGCCTCATATGGCCAAACAAAAAGTCCCTCCTTAATTTTGTTTTAAAAATAGTTCTGATGGTGTTGTGGCAGGAGGATCATAACTTTCAGTGGCTCTTACAGCATCAAAAGTAGCTGCAGTAAAGAGACTGTGCAGGGAGAAACAGGGAATCCCTTCTTTCAACTGCATCCATACAGGAACAGCTCATGATAAATATTCATCCATGATTAATCCTACATATCAAACAAGGTTTGAAATCTAGAAGCCTCTGTTCATTGGCTGAGCCTTAGTTAGGAGGCAAGGCTATCAAGAAGCCCAGGGCTTTATAAAGCAGTGAGCAAGCGACCAGAGAGCTTTGCGAACAGGAGCAGCTAACAGGGAGTTTCGAGAGGAAGTTGGGAAGGAGAGTGGGAAGGGGGTGAGGTACACTTGCCATTCTTTAAAACCTTTAAACTATAATAAAATCTCCTTGATTTAAACAAAAACCCTGTCATTAGCCTAGGTAACTGTAGAAGAGAATGCAGGCAGAAGCCCAGCAGCAGAGTGGGGGCTATCCTGTTTATTGCACTCAGTGTAACATGTATGATTACCTGCCTTTAACAGGTGACATATATGTGCATTCGGTGCAGGAGCTCCTGGCCCTCAGAGACTGCGTACAGTCTTTGGAGGCCAGGGTGATGGAACTGGAGGAGCTAAGGAAGGCAAAGAGGTATGTTGATTATGCTTTCCGGGACACTGTAAATTTGTCCCACCTCTGGTCAGACAGCCCCCGCACAGTTAAGGAGGATGAAAGGCTCAGGGAGGAGAGCAGTGAACGGGAGCAGAGGGAAACCTTCCCATAGTTGGGATCCACCTTCCAGATGATGTTGGGGTATCCTCTCGCACTGAGGTTGCTTCTCTGGGGGAGGGAACTCCAGTCATTAGGAAAAGGCAAGTGTTGGTAATGGGAGATTCGATCATTAGAAACATAGATAGCTGGGTTTGTGATGACCGGGAGAACCGTATGGTGACTGGTCTGCCTGGTGCAAAGATTGTGGATCCCTTGATGCCTCTAGATAGACTTATATGTAGTGCTGGGGAGGAGCACTACACATAAGTCTATCTAGAGGTACCAATGTAGGTACCAATGATATAGGGAAGGGATATAAGTCTATCTAGAGGTACCATGTAGGTACCAATGATATAGCGAAGGGTAGGAGAGACGTCCTGGAGGCCAAATTTAGGCTGCTAGGAAAAGAGACTGAAATCCAGGACCTCTATAGCATTCTCAGAAATGCTTTCAGTTCCACGCGCAGGGCCAGGTAGGCAGGCAGAGCTTCAGAGTTTCAATTCATGGATTAGACAATGGTGTAGAAGAGGTGTTTAGATTTATTAGGAACTGGGGAAACTTTTGGGATGTGGGAGCCTATACAGGAAGGATGAGCTCCACACAAATCAAAGTGGATCCAGACTTCTGGCACTTAACATTAAAAAGGTTGCAGAACAGTTTTTAAACTGAGAGATGGGGGAAAGCCGATTGCTGCAGCGGAGCATGTGGATCAGACAGAGACTTCTCTTAGAGGAGAGTCTATTGCTAAAGATTCTCTAGGTTTTAGTCAGGAGGAGAGGATGGAAGAGGATAAAGTCTGGGCCAGATCAAATGAGAAACATTCACATAAAAAAGAATCTGACACATCAGAAAAGGGCAGACAAACAAACAGTGACAAGTTTTTAAAGTGCTTGTACCCAAATGCTAGAAGTCTAAATAATAAGATGGATGAACTAGAGTGCCTCATGTTAAAGCAGAATATTGATATAATAGACATCACAGAAACCTGGTGGAGTGGGGGACAATGAATGGGACACAATCATTCTGGGGTACAAAATATATCGGAAGGACAGAATAGGTCATGCAGGGAGGGGAGGAGTGGCACTATATGTGAAAGAAAATGTAGAATCAAATGAAGTAAAAATCTTAAATGAATCTACGTGTTCCATAGAATTTCTGTGGATAGTAATTCCATGCTTTAGTAAGAATATAACAGTAGGGATCTATTATCAACCACCTGACCAGGACAGTGATAGTGACGATGAAATGCTAAGGGAGATTAGAAAGGCTATCAACCTTCGGAGTCAACTGAAAATATGTGTATATGGGTGCATTATTACATATAAATATATATGAAATATATTAGCTATTGGTGTAACAAATACCCATCTATTCAGGGTAGGCTGTGCCACCAGAAAAGGTAGAGTAAAATCCCTCTATTTTCCTGTAAGAAACAACCATTAATTTCCCTTCTGCTTCCACCCCCAGTTTATGGCAATGACCTGCCCAACTTAATAATAGAACGCACGCTTCAGAACCCTGAGCAGAAGCGTGCCTTCTCTGGCACTTCATATGGGGCAAGAGTGTAGCTAGAGTCATCATCAGTTTATGCATTTGCCTTCAACAAATGAAGAAAAGAATTCTGAATGATTAACAAGGAAGGAAAACCATTTTAACATCACAGATACAGGGCAGATCTGGGTATAGTTGGGCATGGGGGATGGAACCTATGCAAATTGGTTAGTCCAACTAACATGCATCTTAGAATGTTAAAGGAGCTAGCAAACACATCTGTGCAGGCAGACACTTGAACCCATGCATAGTCCCACTGGCCATGTCTGCAGTGGGAAAGTGTTATGTTAGTATATGCTAACAAATCTGTTTTCACTCTTATGCTTTTGCCATTATTGTGGATAAGTACAGTTGTGTATAGAAACATGGTAGCTGCTGAATGTTCACATGTTTTCAAAACACGATTTGTCCCAGTCTATAGTAGGTGCTGAGTCCCCCATCCTGTAAACATCTATGCACCCATTTAATTTGACACACTGCAAGTAGTCTATTGAAGTCAATGGGACACTGCTTGCAGTGTGTAGTTTGTAATCAGTGATCACATAGTGCTTAAGGTGTTTGCAAGAGCTTTGCTTTATTCTGAGTTTGAGTCAAACTGGCTATACATAGAAAAAGAGCTTCACAGTGCCCTGCCCATACTCCTTCTCTGGGAAGCTCTGCCCTTACAGGCACCAGCCCCTTATACCACAAAGTTAAGCATCTGTGAAAGCATGTGATCTTTCCAGGGTCATAGTCTGTCATATTTAATATCATCTTAGATAAAATATTAACTATCTTTCTAATATTAAATCTTTTCCTGTTATAGACATAACCACAGATGTGGGGCTTACTGTACAGTTGAGAATTGCTCTGAAAAATCATTGACAATAGTGGATGTACTAAAAGTCTGCAGGAAAGAGATTGTAAAACTCATGTTTAAAAGGAGGAGAAAAAGTGATCCTGACAGTTACTCTCCCATAAATCTAATTTGCGTCTTCTAGAAATATAATGGAACAAGTATTAAAAAGAGCAGTGAACATGTGGGTTTAGATTCTGCTCAACTCAGACCCTGCTATCTGGAAGGGAACGGAAAAAATGGTAAGGAGTCGCCCATTAGTATTTTCTCCTCTTCAGGGACCAGGCATGATGGACATGTCTCCAGAAGCTCCTACTCGGGCAGTTTCTTATACATAACCCCTAATGCAGGCTGTATTTTTCAAGGTGCATTCTCTAGACCATAGAGGGTAATGGAACTATTACCTAAAGCAGCATAGGTTTATAAGATTAAATCTTTCCAGGCTAATTTGATTGTTTTTATATAGTTGGCTAGTGGAAGATAGATGTAATCTAGATTTGGATATTAATAAAGATAAAAAAAATAATCCAGATACCTGTAGAATTTTTAGGAACATTGTCAATTATAATTGTCTGACAGACATGAAAAACAGGGTAAAATATATGGGAATATATCCCACTGTGGAGAGGTATTTAGCAAGGTGCAGCAGGGATTGGCATTAGATCTGCCTTTATTAGACATCTTCATTAACTATCTGAAAGAAGGAGAAACAGTAACCTATTGAAATTGAGGGATTTTATAGGAGTTGCATATGCCAATTAGGACAAAGAAATAAAAGAAAGGGACCTAAAGAAAGTGTGAATGTGGATCCAATATAACAAACAGAGATTCCTCCTGGAAAACGTGAAGTTGATCCAATTAATAAAATAATCTGAAACACATTTACTCAATGGGAAGGAGGGACCATGTCAGCAGTGTGCTAAAAGAAACCTGGGAAATTATGATAGAGGAAGGTAAATGGCACATAAATGTACAAAGTGATATGGCAGCAAAAAAAGCAATGTACTTTAAGTGCACATGCATGTAAAATACCACACATTTAAAGGCACTTAATGTTTTAATCTATGTAATCATGCACAAACAAAACTAGGAGGCAATAGGCCACTCTTTAGGACTCTGTGTCAGCATCTTGAATACTGCATACCTTTTTTTGTACCACTGTACCACATTTGACAAATTAGAGTAAGTTCAGAGAAGAACAACAAAACTGAGCAGCGCCGGTGTAACTGACATATGAGGAAAGTTTGAAGAGTGTGACAAAGCTCTGTCCTTATCTCTATGTCCTGCATTTCCTGATGGATTTTGCTAGCCTCAGAGGCTCACTGTGACCCTCCACTTAACCCTACTTTCTCTAGAGACAAGGGTCACAGTCTACTGAGCCATTTTCATCATAAGCCAGCGAGGGAGGTGAGAAGAAGCTATCCTCTCTTGCACAGTCTCTTGTCCCAGTCTCAGTGATTAATCAGGGGCGCAAAGTGGGGGAGCCCAGGTTCGCCCTCTACTCCAGGCTCCAGCCCAGGAACCCTAATAGTATCAGCTATGGTAGCTGATCTTTTAGGAACAGGACACATACAATTCCCTGGGCTACTTCCCCACAGCAGCCCCTACTTCTTCAAGCTCCACTTCACCCTTACCTCAGGGCCTCCTTCCTTGTGCCTGATATAGTGTGTACAGCCAGGGGTGGCTCTAGGCACCAGCAAAGCAAGCAGCTGCTTGGGGCAGCCCATTTGCAGGGACAGCAACTGGTAGGGATCCAGCCTGGGAACTGAGAACCAACAGGGGGCCCTGGGAGCTGTAGTTCCTTGGTTAACTCCATACCTATAGAGCCAAACCTCAGGCAGGGAAAGAACTACATTTCCCCGCATTCCCTTGGCCATGAACAACAGGACGGGGTGGGGGGAAGTATGATAGCTTAAACTTCATGCTGCAGCTTGAGCTCACTGCTAGAGCGGGATGGCACTGTGAATGAGGAACAAGTGTGCCCAAGGAGTAGAAGGCTTTGCCCCAGATATCCCCTTCAGAAGACATCTTCAGATTGGATTAGGGATACTGGTGTCACCTCACCTTGCAGCCCCCAAAGAAGGAATTGTGTGGACTAAATGGACAGTGCCCTTCTCTATCTGAAGCCTAGCAAGGAAGATATGTGGATCCCACTAGAATTTAAAATGAAAAGTAAGGGAGAGGAGGCTCTACTGAAGCTGGGCAGCTTTAGATACAGTACCAGACACTTAGGAGGATTTCCACTTCTGAGCCAGGGAAGCTGAAATTGACTTTTCCTTTCCAGATTTAGCTAATATTCAGAAAGGGGATCTAGCACCTGCCTTCCGGATTTGAACACTCTCAAAATTCAGGAGTGCTCAAGCTCAGTTTGGGCAGGTGTTACTTCATTTCTCCCAAATCAAATATACTGATCCACTGTAATTTGCTGTAGAAAAAGTAGGATAAAATTGAGCAAGAAATGCTTCCCAATGGTTTTTAGGACTGGAATAGGGCTGACGCAGCAGGGGGGCAGAGCCCAGGGCTGGGGCAGCAGGGGGTGTGTGGGTGGGGGGGAATGAGGGAGCCCAGAGCTGGTGCAGGATGGGATGTGTGTGTGTGTGGGAGGGAAGAGCCCAGGGCTGGGGTGGCAGGGGGGTGCAGGTCAAGGCAGCCTAGAGCTGGGGCAGCAGCAGGGTGAGGGTGGGGGGGGCCCAGGGCTGGGGTGGCAGGAGCAGCCAAATTTTGTTTTGCTTGGGGTGGCTAAAAACCTAGAGCTGGCCCTGTGTACAGCTCAGTCTCTCCAACAGCACAACTTCTCACAGCTCCTAACACATGCACCCACCTGACTAAGTGGGAGGCTTTTAACTTGTTTCAGGCAGCTCCTGATTGGCTTCAGGTGTCCTAATCAACCTAGCATCCTCCCTGCCTTCTGGAAAGCTCTTAATTGACCCCAGGTGTCTTAATTGACCTGGAGCAGCTGCCATTTACTTATCCTGGTGCCAGGGATTTGTTTAACCTGGGGCTAATATATCTATCTCCCACTACTTTTCTATAGCCCTCTGGCCTTGGAACGGCACAAGAGCTGAATATAGAGAGTTTACCTAGTCAATGACTTAAGGAGAAAATAAGTCTATGTGTATTTGAAGGGTACAAACATGAAGGAAGGAGAGGAATTACTTAGTTTGTGGTACATGGATGTGCAAACTTGAAGTGATGGGATGAAATTAAGACAGGGCAAATGGAGGATGAATATCGTGAAAACCTGACAGTGATAAGAATTAGGCTGTGGAATATTCCCATTAAATACATGTGATTGACAGAAGACTAGATATATTGACAATGCATGCATCCCCTCACACTGCCCAATCAGTGACCCCAATTCAGGAATTCACATACTTATATCCCATTTAAGGCTAGGGGATTTGATCATGTGCTTAAGTGCTTTTCGGGATCAGGGCCTGTTTAATTCTCCCTGTTTTGGAAGTACCATCTCTAGGGCTGTTCAGTCCTTTTCTCAACTTGTCCAGTATCTCATTTCTCATAGGCTATTTAATAACTTTGAGATGCTAACACTGTTGTTATCAACAGGGGCTGGATCTGAACTGGTGACTTTGAAGTGAATGCTTTCACTCTATTACTAATCTCCTGAGACAAAGAGTGCCCCAAAATATGTGCCTCTAACAATTATCTCCAAAAATATTCCCTGTAAAACTAGTTTGAACCATAATTAATAAGAGTTTTAAAACAAAGCAAAAAATATTTACCTTTTCTTTTACGGATAAATTTGGCCCTAGGATTCTTCCATGTAATCTGGGAAATATGGTCCCTCTATAATGGTATGGTAGCTCAGTGTCAGGAATAATAAACCATTTTGAGAGGAAAAATATAAACAGGTTCCACAAGAGATTAGAGAGAGTAGAATTTGTGCTTAAATCAAGATGTGAAGCAATGTCAGCTCCCAAAACTAGACTTTCAGTCTTGAAGACAGTGGTACTTTAAAGCCTAAATCCTTCAGGTTCTCTTATCTGTTAGATTAAAAAACATTAGACTTCAAGTGGGAAAAAAAAGAAAAACTGAAATGAGTGTCATTTCTTGCCGAGATCATTCACGTTATTTTTTTCTAAATAATTTTATCTTTCTTCTGTTTTAACTACTGATTTATTTTGAGAAATTCTTCTTTTTCTGATGCTATACTTAAACAAATGAAATCCCAAATATTGTAACTTTCATGGCACTGTATTGTTTACAGCATGGGATTTTTAAGTGTTTGAGATTTATGGGCTGAAGTCAATCAGAGGAAATATTTATGTTCTTGTGCAGTCTTTGCTCTAAATCTGTAAGAACATTTTCATTTGTTTTTTCCTCCCTTTCTTTCTTGCTGTTCTTGATATTTCCTTCGTATTTTCTTTTTTCCAGGCAGCATATAGCCTTTCCATTGCACTTTGTCAACGATCACACTTTTATTGCAAGTCTCATGATATTTTATGTGTTTTTTTAAAGCCTCAGCTCCTTGAGACAAGTGAATGCTTGAGAATTTCAGCTTTCATTAAAAACACATGGTAAGTTTATAGGTCATACAGTTGTGGATAAAATCTTGTAACATGAGACCTAAAAGCTTGGAATCCAGAAAAAAAGTAAAAAGAATTTAATTTTTTTAATCCCATCATTTTAAATCTAATCTTATGACTTTTGGGGGCATGACTTTTGATTTTTGAAGGCTTGCATGCTGGAAATACCATGTTGTGAACTTAAATTTACTGGTCAAATTTTAACATGGCCTCTAAATGTGTATACTACATAGGTAAGCACACATATCAGAATATGCACTTTTTGAGTGCTTAAGGTTTAATGTTCCCCAAAGCTTGGATGTATGTGAACACACAACATGTATATGTTCATAAATCAGGCAGATAAGGGTCTGATTTTCTTAACTGTCCATGTGCAGATAATTGTGTACCTTTTTTGCACAGTTATGTATTGAACTAGTGATTTTGCACTTACCCAAAACAGTTGTGTTCTCCCCATTGCACTACTTGGGCATGCAGATATGTCTGCATTGTGTGTGCACCCATTTCTGTGATCAGAGTTTAACATCACACCATAATATTAATCTACCTATTTTGTATGCATGGATGCAAATATGAATTTTCATGAGCACAGAAGTTACATGCCCCAAAATTGTGCACATGATTTTAAATATCTGACATAAAAGTATTTAAAATAAATTATGGTTTTCTTGGAGTTAAGAATTTGTCAATAATGTAAGCATCTGATTGGGGTATGAGAGTTTATGTATTGGAAAAATATTTGATTATGGATATTTCCCAAGCCCCCATTGACACTATCAGCTTGATTGTAAGCCCACTGAAGTTAAGAGTCTTTCAAGTGATCTCAATGGGCTTTGACTCTGGCTCTCTACCACTTATGGGCTATTTCAATGTACAGTCACACTCCAATACATTCCTTCTTTCATGCTCTTAGTATGATCAGTTTTAACCAGAAAAGGCAAGAGGCTCAAATATCAAGACTAAAATACGTAGGTGTTAGACACAGTGGAATCAAAGGTTTAACTCCTCCAAGCTACACTCAGCCCTTCATCCTTCCATGGTAGATAGGTTTCTTTCAGCAAAGCGCACAAAGGCAGGCGTATTGTGAGAGTTCAGTCATCATTCTTGCCCTCTGTACATGGCGATGTATCATTTAGCTCCTTATTTGTTGCATAAGCCTTGTGCCTACTCTTTCTCTGATGTAAATGTCACCCATTATAGACCAACACAATGTAACAAGCTATGCTGAGTTACAATACATGTTGAGAAATGTATTTTGGTTTTATAAACATATCATTGAGATGAGATTTTAAAGTGGTTTGGTTTTCATCTCTGAAAATTGGCTTTTGGCTTTTTCTTGTAGGTGGTTACCAGAAGAAAGTTAACGATGCCAGTTTTCACCAGGAGCATCGAAAACAGTAGTATTCTAGTCAGCATTCCCTCTTCTTATGGAAGCTGATTCTAATGGGTAACGTATAATCACTGAGCCATATTTACTTTACATCTTTGAGCCACAGATTTGAGAACATTGTCATCCTAGCAATTATAACATAGTTGCAAATAGCTCCCAGTGTGCAATGGGTTACTTTTCCCATCCAATCAAGGAGATAGACCAACCTGGAAAATAGCATCCAATGGTTCTCACACTTGAGTGTTCATAATATTCCTTTTTTTGTTTGTTATGAGAGAGAAAGTGGCAGATATGGGACTTGATTAACAAAGAATTAAAAGAGTGTAATATAATTAATGCCAATCAATATGGGTTTATGGAAAATAGATTCTGTCAAACTAACTTGATATCTTTTGTTGATGAGATTAAAAGTTTGCTTGATAAATGTCATGGTGTTGATATGATATACTTAGACTTCTGTAAGGCATTTGATTTGGAACCACACAACATTTTGATTAAATAACCTAGAATGATTCAAAATTAACATGGCACACGTTAAATAGATTAAAAACTAGCTATTTGACAGTCTCAAAATATAATTGTAAATGAAGAATCATCATTGAGTGGTTGTGTTTCTAGTGGGGCCCCATAGGGATTGGTTCTTTCTCCTATGCTATTTAACATTTTTATCAATGTCCTGGGAGAAAACATAAAATAATCTCTCATAAAGTTTGCAGATGACACACAAATTGGAAGAGTGGTAAATAATTAAAAGGACAGGTTACTGATCCAGAGTATACAGGGATTATTTGGTAAACTGGGCATAAGCAAACAATAATGCATTTTAATGTGGCTAAATATAATAAATAAATAAAATAAAGGAACAAAGGATATAGCCCATAGTTACAGGATGGAGAACTCTATCCTGGGAAGCAATGACTATGAAAAAGTTTTGGGAGTCATGGCAGATAGCTGAACATGAGATCCTTGTGCAAATGCTTTGGCCAAATGGATAATGCAATCCTCTAGATGTGTAAACAGGTAGGAATAGAGAAACTCTTTTATCTCTGTATTTAGCTCTGGTGCAACTGCTGCTGGACTAGTGTGTCCAGTTCTAGTGTCCACAATTCAAAAAAGGTGTTGAAAAACTGGAGAAGTTCAGAGAAGAGCATGAGAGTGATTAAAGGATTAGAAAACATGACTCTCAGTGGTAGACTCAAGGACCTCAATCGATTTAGTTTAACAAAGAGAAGGTTAAGCGGTGAGTTGATTACAATCTCTCAGCACCTACATGGAGAACAAAGTATAATAAGAGCCAAGGGCTGGAAGTTGAAGCTAGACAAATTCAGACTGGAAATAAGGCAAAATATTTTAAAGTTAGATAATTACTGGTAACTATTAGAACTGTTTACCAGGATTGTTGTGGATTCTCCATCACTGACAATTTTTAAATCAAGATTTGATGTTATTCTAAAATATATGCTCTAGAAACTATTTTGGGAAAGTTCTGTGGCATGTGTTATACAGGAGGTTAGACTAAAATGATCACAATGGTCCCTTCTGGCCTTGGAATCTATGAATATGACTTGGTTGGAGGAACGGAATGTTAGTTATTGTTCTGTAATGAAAGATGTATAATTCTTCAGAATTATTTACTCAGGTGAAAAATAAATCTGCCTGTTCCTGAGATACATGCTTTCCCTGAAACTGATCTGAACTGCTGTTAATGAGAAAAAACATTGTCCTTGGGTTGGAGTGGAAACAAACAAATATAATTGCACTTTCTCATATACCCTTCATATCATTTGGAAATTAAAGAAGAAAATAGATTTTAAATCTAGTAGTGTCAATAACCTAGTCCCAGATTTGGACCTTAGCGTCCAAAATATGGAGGTTAGCATGAAAACCTCCAAGCTTAGTTACCAGCTTGGACCTGGTAAAGCTGCCACCACCCAAAAAATTAGAGTGTTTTGGGGCTCTCTGGTCCCCCCAAACCTTCCCTGGGGACCCCAAGACAACAAAGGGAAATAAACCTTTTCCCTTCCCCCCTCCAGGTGTTCCTGGAGAGATACACAGAAGCAAACTCCGTGAATCTAAACAGAGGGATTCCACCCTCCCCATTCCCAGCCTTGGAAAACAGAAGTACCGAGAATTAATCTCTCTTTCCCCCTCACCCAGAGGGAATGCAAAGTCAGGCTAGTAAATCTCACACACACAGATTTCCCCCTGACTTCTTCCTCCCACCAATTCCCTGGTGAGTACAGACTCAATTCCCTGGAATTCCCCACTAAAAAAAAACTCCACCAGGTCTTAAAAAGAAAGCTTTATATAAAAAGAAAGAAAAATACATAAAAATGGTCTCTCTGTATTAAGGTGACACATACAGGGTCATTTGCTTAAAAGAATATTGAATAAACAGCCTTATTCAAAAAGAATACAATTCAAAGCACTCCAGCAACTATACCTATGTAAATACAAAAGAAAATATAGAAATCACTATCTGATCTTTGTACTCACAACTTGGAAACAGAAGATTGGAAAGCAGAAAATAGAAATCACTCCTCATAGCCGAGAGAGCATACAGGCAGACAGAAGACCCCAGAACAAAGGACTCACACACAAACTTCCCTCCACCCAGAGTTGAAAAAATCCTGTTTCCTGATTGGTCCTCTGGTCAGGTGCTTCAGGTTACTTTTTTTTCAGGTGAAAGAGACATTAACCCTTAGCTATCTGTTTATGACACGCCCCCCAAATTGCAGACAGTGGGGAAGCTCACTGACGGTGATTTCCTTCTAGAACTTTAAAATAAACAGAGTAATACAACACATGCACCTTTACATAGACCACTAAGTATATAACTAACAGAATTCTACATTTTAAGAACACATTTAACTACTGGATTCTGGGAAACTCTCACGGGAGAGTGCATCCGCTACTTTGTTAGAAGCTCCTGAGATGTGCTGAATTGGAAAATCAAAATCTTGGAAAGCTAAACTTCAACGAAGAAGTTTCTTGTTGTGCCCCTTGGCAGTATGAAGCCACTTTTGTGCAGCATGGTCAGTTTGTAGCTGGAACCGCCGTCCCCAAACATATGGGCGTAGCTTTTCCAGGGCGTAGACAATGGCACAGCATTCCTTTTCACTGACTGACCAGTGACTTTCCCTCTCAGACAGTTTCTTGTTGAGAAACACGACAGGATGGAAGTTGTGATCCGTTGCTTCCTGCATGAGAACTGCTCCTATACCACGCTCAGATGCATCCGTGGTTACTAGGAATGGCTTGTCAAAATCCGGGGCCCTGAGTATAGGGTCAGACATAACCATCGCCTTAAGCTGGGTAAAGGCCTTTTGACACTCATCAGTCCACTTAACGGCATTTGGCTGGGTCTTTTTGGTCAGGTCGGTCAGTGGGGCAGCGATTTGGCTGTAGTGTGGTACAAATCGCCTGTAGTACCCGGCCAAGCCTAAGAAGGATTGGACCTGTTTCTTTGACCTTGGGACAGGCCACTTTTGGATAGCATCCACCTTGGCCTGTAGGGGGTTTATGGTTCCTCGACCCACCTGGTGCCCCAGGTAAGTCACTCTGTTTTGGCCTATTTGATACTTTTTGGCCTTAACAGTTAGTCCGGCCTGCCTGATGCGCTCAAAGACCTTTTCCAGGTGTAGTAGGTGTTCGGGCCAGGAGTCTGAAAAAATGGCCACATCATTGAGGTAGGCAACTGCAAATTCTCCCAGTCCTGCTAGTAGACCATCTACCAGCCTCTGGAAGGTGGCGGGTGCATTTCGAAGGCCGAAAGGAAGGACATTAAATTCATACACCCCCACATGGGTGACGAATGCTGACCTTTCCTTGGCAGGTTCATCTAGCGGTACTTGCCAGTACCCCTTGGTTAAGTCTATTGTAGAGATGAACTGGGCACGTCCCAACTTCTCCAATAGCTCATCGGTGTGTGGCATTGGATAGTTGTCCGGACAAGTTACCGCATTTAGCTTATGGTAGTCCACACAAAAGCGTATTTCCCCATCTGGTTTGGGTACCAGAACCACTGGAGATGCCCATGCACTGGTAGATGAGCGGATTATACCCATCTGTAGCATGTTCTGGATCTCCTGTTCTATAGCAGCTTGGGCATGAGGAGACACCCGGTAGGGTGGGGTTCTAATGGGGTGAGCATTACCTGTGTCAATGGAGTGGTATGCCCATTCAGTCCGTCCTGGGGTGGCTGAGAACAATGGGGCAAAGCTAGTGCACAGCTCCTTGATTTGTCGCCGCTGCAGACGTTCCAGGGTGGTTGAGAGGTTCACCTCTTCCACGCCACCGTCTTTTTTCCCATCGTGTAGACACCGTCAGGCCACTCCGCATCATCTCCCTGGACTGTAAACTGACAAACCTGTAAGTCTCTGGAATAGAAAGGCTTGAGAGAATTAACATGGTACACTCTGGGCTTTAGTGAGGAATTGGGAAATGCTATGAGGTATTTCACAGTTCCCAGGCGCTCTTGGACCATGAATGGCCCTTCCCATGAGGCTTCCATCTTATAGGCCTTTTGCGCCTTCAAGACCATAACCTGGTTTCCTACCTTGAAGGAACGTTCTCTGGCATGTCTGTCATACCAGGCCTTTTGCTCTTCCTGAGCATCCTGTAGGTTCTCTTTAGCAAGGGCTAAGGAGTGTCGGAGGGTGTTTTGTAGGTTGCTTACAAAGTCCAGAATGTTAGTTCCTGGAGAAGGCGTAAACCCCTCCCATTGCTGCTTCACCAACTGTAATGGCCCCTTAACCTCGTGACCATACACAAGTTCAAACAGTGAAAACCCTAAACTGGGATGTGGTACAGCCCTGTAGGCAAACAGCAACTGCTGCAACACTAGGTCCCAATTACTGGAGTATTCGTTGACGAATTTACATATCATGGCCCCCAAAGTTCCATTAAACCTTTCCACCAGGCCATTGGTTTGATGGTAGTACGGGGTGGCAACCAAATGGTTCACCCCATGCATGTCCCACAGTTTTTGCATGGTCCCTGCCAGGAAATTAGATCCTGAATCTGTAAGGATGTTGGAGGGCCAACCTACCCTGACAAAGATGTCTGTTAGGGCCAGGCACACAGTGTTAGCCCTGGTGTTGCCTAGAGCTACTGCTTCCGGCCATCGGGTAGCAAAGTCCACTAAAGTCAGTACGTACTGCTTTCCTCTCGGTGTCTTTTTTGGGAAAGGACCCAGAATATCCACAGCTACTCGCTGAAATGGGACCTCAATTATGGGGAGTGGCTGAAGAGGGGCCTTGACCTGGTCTTGGGGTTTTCCCACTCTTTGGCATACCTCACAAGACCGGACATACTTGGCAACGTCCTTGCCCATCCCCTCCCAGTGGAAGGACTTCCCCAACCGGTCCTTGGTTCTGTTCACCCCAGCATGGCCACTGGGATGATCATGGGCTAAGCTTAAGAGCTTCCCCTGGTACTTAGTTGGAACCACCAACTGTTTTTGCGGCCGTCATTCTTTCCGATGTCCACCAGAAAGAATTTCCTTGTATAAAAGTCCTTGGTCTATAACAAACCGGGATCGATTAGAAGAGCTGAGAGGCGGTGGGGTGCTCCGTGCCGCCGCCCAAGCTTTCTGAAGGCTGTCATCTGCTTCCTGCTCAGTCTGGAACTGTTCCCTTGAGGCTGGGGTCACCAGTTCTTTCTCAGACTGTGGACTTGGGCTTGGTCCCTCTGGAAGCGAAGTAGGTGATGGGGTTGTTTCCGTTGCTGGTGAACCGCTCTCCGCTGGTGCACCTGAGGGTATTTCAGGCTCGGGCAGAGCCTTTTGGGTATGGCTCTGTTGCTTCTGCCAGTTGTGGCTCACTGGCGCCCTCTGGTGTTGAGTTTGAAGAAGTGGTTGCAATTGCTGGTGCTGGTTGCTGTTCCAGTTCTGGGCCTGGGACTGGAGGTGCTGTGGCTGTTTCAGTGGTTGGCATGGAATCCGGGTCCACTACTTCTGTCTGGGTCTCTGGTAACACAGACGGGGCCTCTGTGGACGGCTCAGGAACAGGAATGGGTCTGGAAGCTTGCCTGGTTTGGCTACGAGTAACCATTCCCACTCGCTTGGCCCGCTTCACCTGGTTGGCCAAGTCTTCCCCCAGTAGCATGGGGATAGGATAATTGTCATAGACTGCAAAAGTCCACATTCCTGACCAGCCTTTGTACTGGACAGGCAGTTCAGCTGTAGGTAAGTCTACAGCTTGTGATAGCTTGTGACATGAAGGGGTAAATTGTCACTTGGGCCTTTGGGTTGATGAATTTGGGGTCTACGAAGGATTGGTGGATAGCTGACACTTGTGCCCCCGTGTCTCTCCACGCAGTAACCTTCTTTCCGCCCACTCTCAAATTTTCCCTTCGCTCCAAGGGTATTTGAGAGGCATCCGGGCCTGGGGATCTTTGGTGTGATGGGGGTGTAATGAATTGCACTCGCATGGTGTTCTTTGGATAGTTGGCCTTGATATGTCCCAGTTCATTACACTTAAAGCATCTTCCATCTGATGGGTCACTGGGTCGAGGTGAGTTACTGGAGACTGGGGAGGTGGAAGAATAGTGTGTCTGTGGCTTTACTTGGGTTGTAGACGGGGTTTTTGGCTGCCCTCGGTTGTAGGGTTTATGGTCAGTGTGCCTCCTGGGGTATTCGTTCCCCTTGACCATAACTTTCTTGCTTTCTGCCACTTCCATCCATCTGGCTCCAATCTCCCCCGCCTCAGCGAGATTTTTGGGTTTTCCATCTTGTATGTACCGTGTTATGTCCTCAGGAACACCATCCAAGAACTGCTCCATTTGTATGAGGAGGTGCAGTTCTTCCAAGGATTTAACATTGTGTCCTGATATCCAGGCCTCATAATTTTTCCCAACGTAGTAGGCGTGTTTGGGAAATGACACATCTGGTTTCTACTTTTGAGTTCTGAAACGCCGACGAGCATGATCCGGGGTTATCCCCATTCTGTATCTGGCCTTGGTTTGAAAAAGTTTATAGTCGTTCATGTTCTCCTTAGGCATTTCCACTGCCACCTCTGCTAAAGGTCCACTGAGCTGTGGCCTCAATTCTACCATGTACTGGTCTTCAGGGATGCAGTACCCAAGACAGGCTCTTTCAAAATTTTCCAAGAAGGCCTCGGTGTCATCACCTGCCTTGTAGGTGGGAAGTTTCCTGTGATGTGGAACCATAATTGGCGAAGGGTTGTTAGGATTGGCTGGCGCATGCAGCCCAGCTTGCGCTAAGTCCAGTTCATGTTTTCTCTGTTTTTCCTTCTCTTCACTTTCTTTTTGTTGTTTTTCCATGTCTCGGCCGTGGGCCACCTCTTCTTCTTCTAGTTTTCTGTGGTGGGCTGCATTTTTGGCTTCTTGTTCTCTTTTATGGGCTGCCTGTTTGATCTGTTCTTCTCTTTCTTTCATTTCTAGTTCCTGTCTGTTTTTTTCATCTCTCGCCTGTGCTCGGCGTCTTTCATTTTTTCTTCAGCCTCCATTTTTGTCTTGTTAGGCATGGTTCCTGTTTTCTTGTGTTGGGGTGCCCTCCGGTGTTTATCTTCTGAACTGCAATTTCTCTGTTGCCTCCTGGGGTCTGCCTAGCAACAGTGCCTTTTTCCTTTTCTTCCTTTAGCTAATTTTTTCAATGTAAAGTAAACCAGAAAAAAACACTTTATTTGCATGAGCATAGTGCTGGTATCTGCCTCCTAATGGGAGTGCTATTGTGTGACAAAAGACCCTTAACAGCTCCTTAATGGTTTCTTGCTTAATATGCAAGCCACAACTGCCAGAGAGAGCAGGAAAAAATTCTCTCTGGTTCCCTTTTAAAACCAAACTGTTTCTCTCTGCTAAAAAGCCGCTAGCAGAGAAAAGAAAAATATAATATTCCTACTGGCTTCTGGATTCTATCTCACCACTGCCACTCATGTCAATAACCTAGTCCCAGATTTGGACCTTAGCGTCCAAAATATGGGGGTTAGCATGAAAACCTCCAAGCTTAGTTACCAGCTTGGACCTGGTAAAGCTGCCACCACCCAAAAAACTAGAGAGTTTTGGGGCACTCTGGTCTCCCCAAACCTTCCCTGGGGACCCCAAGACCCAAATCCCTTGAGTCTCACAACAAAGGGAAATAAACCTTTTCCCTTCCCCCCTCCAGGTGTTCCTGGAGAGATACACAGAAGCAAACTCCGTGACTCTAAACAGAGGGACTCCACGCTCCCCGTTCCCAGCCTTGGAAAACAGAAGTACCGAGAATTAATCTCTCTTTCCCCCTCACCCAGAGGGAATGCAAAGTCAGGCTAGTAAATCTCACACACACAGATTTCCCCCTGACTTCTTCCTCCCACCAATTCCCTGGTGAGTACAGACTCAATTCCCTGGAATTCCCCACTAAAAAAAAACTCCACCAGGTCTTAAAAAGAAAGCTTTATATAAAAAGAAAGAAAAATACATAAAAATGGTCTCTCTGTATTAAGGTGACACATACAGGGTCATTTGCTTAAAAGAATATTGAATAAACAGCCTTATTCAAAAAGAATACAATTCAAAGCACTCCAGCAACTATACCTATGTAAATACAAAAGAAAATATAGAAATCACTATCTGATCTTTGTACTCACAACTTGGAAACAGAAGATTGGAAAGCAGGAAATAGAAATCACTCCTCATAGCTGAGAGAGCATACAGGCAGACAGAAGACCCCAGAACAAAGGACTCACACACAAACTTCCCTCCACCTGGAGTTGAAAAAATCCTGTTTCCTGATTGGTCCTCTGGTCAGGTGCTTCAGGTTACTTTTTTTTCAGGTGAAAGAGACATTAACCCTTAGCTATCTGTTTATGACAAGTAGAACTTTCCTTTCCTTCATTATTATACTCTGAACGTTTGCCTTTCCCAGCCTTGCTACTGGGGTGTACACTAGATAGCTACAGTACACAGATTTATGATACAATCACATTTCCTATTCTTTTTCTGATGGCAATAACTCAAAAAACTGTATAATGCAACAATCTCTATTATGTCCCCAATTTTCCTCAAAGTTGCATGTTTCAGGATATTTTTGTTATGTAGGGGCTTAGAATTGGTGGTAGACTTCAGAGTTATGTTAGATCACCTTAAACTTTGTGGCGGCTGATGTTAACAGTCTCTTTAAATAAAGTATTTGTATCACGTACACCCAAAGTAGCTTCTTCTGTACTGCTTTGTAATGGGCAAGTGTGTAATCTATGAGAACAAGGTTCCACTAAGAAGTCATTCCACCTTATTTGCTTTAGAACAATTAGTATAATGAACTATTTGTCTCTTCTTCTTAGTGTTTTGCTTATGTTCTATTAGTCATCATAGAGGGGAGTGTTATTTTTTTTTTAATTGCAGAATGTGACATCAAGTACATCCTGAACAGTAGTCACACTTCTTAAAAGAGCTAATTGAAGGACACTACTAAATCTGTAAAAATATGGGAAGAGCATTTTCAAGGTGTCAAAAATAAATTTGGGGGTTCAGATTTAGTAGTATGGTATCCTGCAATAGAGGATGCTTCAGTAGGGAAATATAGACAAGATAGAAGAGTAAACTAGATGCTTGCAAGTGTTTTATCTGCTGTCACTTGCAGGAGGACAGCCATGAATTGAAATCATGTGTCACACTTGCAGTAGTGTCAGTTTGAGCATTAGAACTGAAGAGTAAAATGATAGGTCACATGTCTACCTACTGTACTATAATTCACCAATGTTTTCTGATTAACTGATTGAGGTGCAAGTATGTGCGCTGTGGATAAATCTGAGACATTTGACAATCATATTTGTAATAATCTCTACATCACAGTTGACTTGCATGTTCATACTTCAGGGCTGTTTTGCCAGGGAACTGAGGAAGTAGGGGCTCTAGAGCTAGTGCAGAATCACAGACTTTGATGGAACTGGACTCCAGCAGATCCTTCTAAACCTGTGGGATTTCTGGGAAGAATGAAATCTTCTCAGAGAATGATCAGGTGGAAGCACCAGGAGAGAACTTTGAAGAGTTTTTTTCTTCTCTGGTACTTTTTGTTCTTTGTGTTTTCATGATAGCGATACTTCATGGCACACTGTAATTTGGCAGAGTATAGTTTCCTTGGGTTTTAAGAGGGCATTTTAAAATAGAATCTGACTTGGTAGGTGTGAGACTAGCAATTGTGGTTTAGATAGAACTGTTTTCTTATAAGAAATTGTTTTAAGTTACAGTGGGGCATGTTTTACTGACCAAAAGGATGTCGGTATTAAAGAGAGGAAGGGATGCTATTACTAATGACAACAGTTTCACAGGTATCACTAATGAGTCTAATATTTTCTAAACTGCTTTGTAAATTAATTCTACAGGGAAGATCTACAAACATAGGTTCAAGTGTGCAGATGGTATTTGAAAGAGTAGCCAAAACCAGCATATAACATAGAGGAATGAGATGTAATACAGAAAGACTCAGTCTCCTGGTTTGTCACATGCATGGACATGAAGTTCACCTTTGAGAGAATTAGAAAAAATGTGTATTGGGGCAAATTTTGGTTCCTCTACAGTGAATAGCTTAACTCAGTTGTTTTCAGCTTGTGGTCAGCGGACCCGTGGAGGCCTGCAGACTATGTCTAAGAGTACCTAAGGAGTCTGTACTTCCATTTGAAATATTTTAGGGATCCACAAATGAGAAAAGGTTGAAAACCACTGGCTTAACTAATTGATTTTAGCATGAGCAAGTTTGAGGCCTAAGAGGGAATATTCTAGAGAATGTGACGAAGGAGGAGGGTCTAGTATTGATCCTGTGCTTTGAAGCTATCACAACTTGTCACATACTGACATCTGTGTCTGTATTCCTTAGCCTTTGTTGATTATCTTTGTTTTATTGAGTCTGGAGGCCATCACTGATGACCAAATATGGTTAATAAAACCAATAAACTGAAACTTTCTGAGAGCAAGGGTGGGGATGTGTTAACACTACCAACCCAGCCCTTAGTCATAACAGCAAAGTGGCGAAACAAAGATTTTGAATATAGCAATGGAAAATCCTTTCTAAACAAGGGGCCTGCAATAGATGACTCACCATATTTTTAAATTTAAATAATAATTTGCTTACACCAATTGGCACTGCAAAATGTTGGGCTGCACTCTGCTAGATCTTTGCCTTCCCAGGCACTAGTGCCCCTTTGTGGCTTCCTCCTTCTATCTGCCTGGTTCTATATCCAAATTCTGGAGTCCTCAGTGAGTATTAAATAATAAACATTATTAAAGAAATGAAAATAAACCCATAAGCACTGGATCTCTGTTGAACAGGCAAGGTCACAGTGAGGCAACCATGCAATTCACGCTCCAGGTTGCCTGGTTGCCAACAAACTGGTAACAATGCATTACATATAATATAAAAAATCAATTGACCAATCAATACAGAGAGACAGGTTACCGAATCAGAAACTGTGGCTGGATAAGATAAGAAACTGGTGCTAGGCAGAGTAGGACTAGTAAACTTCACCTAAGTCACAATCACAACAGAATCAGGAGACCTGCACTTCTCTGGTCAGGAGTCCCTTCTGCACATGTGCAGGCAGGGGCAGCTCCAGGCCCCAGCATATCAAGCGTGTGCTTGGGGCAGCAAGTCACTGGGGGCACTCTGCTGGTCGTCGCGAGGGCGACAGGCAGACTGCCTTCGGCGCCTTGCCTGTGGAGGGTCTGCTGGTCTCGCGGCTTCGAAGGCAGCCTGCCTGCCATGCTTGGGGTGGCAAAATGCCTAGAGCCGCCCCTGTGTGCAGGACAATTCGACTGACAGCACCTCTTAAGCTGTACTCACTCTACTGGCCCTATGCTGTTAGCCAGCCTACACAAGACACGGGTTGATTTAATGCTTTAATTGAGCTCCCAATAATAGATGGTGCAAACAGTCCTGTTCCCTGCACCACCCTCATCCGTCATAAATAACTTTATTAATGGTCCATAGTCAAGCAAGTGCTTGCTCAGGGAGGAGTGTCGCACCAGGCCTAGAAGGTTAATAAAACCAAACTCTGGCAGGCTATTTGAAGGAGCAAATTACACATGTTGAGGACCTCAGTAAAGAACACTGTGCTCAAGTTTTTCAAAAATAGCTAATGATTTTGGGTGCCCAGCTGGAAACACTTTAAAGGCGCCTGACTTTCAAAGCTCTACACTTCCTGATAAGCCAAGCCATGGTTTCAATGAGCATGATGCCTTCTTGTTTCTCAGATGGCCACTCTCCATGAGGGTTTAGGAACATTTGGTGAGTGGCAGTTTACTCTTCTGTTATTGGTAGTGATCCTATTCTACAAGTGAATAGAAGTCTGAAGACATGCACTAAATTTACATTAAAATATATTTTTCCACAATTACAGTACACACACAAATATTTTTATCCAAAAGGTACACACTGAGCATGTGTTTCAGTCAGTTGAGTATGTCAAAGCAAATCTGTCCTCTAAATGAATTCTACTCAAATTCTGGTTTTATTTAAAAGATGTTTGTGGTGGAAACCTGCAGCTCACTTCCTGTTAACTAATTTTCTCACATATTAGAACTGAGGATGTGCTTTATTAAATCTCTCTCTCAGAGTGTTGTAGAAATGTTGTTTCTCCTCAGTATTTGTTTCTGTAAGAACCTCTCAGAATTGCAATTAATTTAGAAAGATTATCATGGGAATTTGGAAGGTTCTAAAATTAAAAGATATATTGCACTGCTCATCTGAATGTTGTTACTAGGATACACATGCTAATCTGACTGACATTTGTAAGCAAAAAAAGGTATTAAAATGTTGAGGAGGTGGAAAGACATTGTTTTATTAGCTTTATAAATTGGGTGGTCTTAGGCTAGTTAGGGCTACTTTTCATTTTACCTCCTGCTTGCAATCCTCTTTTAATGGGAAAAAAAGCCTATTTATTTATTTAAAGTAAATTTCAGTAATTGCTCATGGACCTAGTTCATAAATCAGATAACTCTAAACTGTTTTTAATATGCATTTACATTTTCTCTATTATGAATACTTAAAGGCTTCCAGTGACAGCACATTATCAAACATTTTTCTCAGCAATCTGAACAAACACAGTGGAAAATAGTCTCATGAGAAGAAATACGATTTTTCGTTAAACACTCAGTTCTTAGGAAGAGGGGTGGCTTCAAGTCCCGGAGAGTGTGCTTCCAGAATCATAGATTTTTTGCCTGTATACTGTGTTCTTTCCTTTTCTTTCCTTTCCTTTCCTTTTCTTTTCGTCAGTCTAGTGCTGGTTAAAGGTACCACCCTCAACAGTCTTGCAGTGGAACTTGACTATCAGTAGGAAAAGCACAGTATGGGCGGTACCAGTGCAAGCATCTCCCCCATGTCCCTGCCAATGTGCCTTATCTCTAGGGGCAAGAGTCTCCGTGTTCAGTCAATCCCTGGCCACACTGGATATTTTGTCATCTCGAAGTATCCCACGCATTCTACCCCATTTTAGATGCATTTTGAGGATGGACTTGGACTTTTCCAGATCATTTTGATCCAAGTCTCTTCCACCTGCTGGCATTAACCTATAAACTGTAGATTAGAATAACAGGAAAGATTCCCAGGGTTTTCTACTCTTTGAGACTTGCTGCTGGAATTAATGATTTTTACTTATCATACAGTAGGCTTTATTAACTGGTTTTACCATTACACTTGATAGGTTCAAATTGACATTAAACTGTATTCCATACCGGAAATTAATATAGAAAACCCTGCATTAACAAATATAAATAGGAAATGGGTGACTCTTCAATCCAGTATATGTTGGCAGTCACCTAGCCATTACTGCCTCATGGTTGTCTAGCCACTCTGAAATAATTTCTAGTGGACACAGTCATTTAGTTTATTAAGAGTATCTAAACCTTAAAAATCTAAAATTGGCACTAAATGATTTAAGTCTTCTCCCTAACTGAAAAACAAGAAGAGTTAAAGACAAGAATAAAAACAGAAACAGTGATCTGCCCTAGCTAGCAACTTCTGTATCTAAGTCACCCAGTAAAGTGAAGATGATTAACTCATTTCTGAGAGTTTCAGCTATTGGCTCCTTGAAATCAGTTGCTAGCCAGCATGATCCCATATACTCAAGGCATTGAGAAAGCAAAGGGTCAGAGCCAAAGGGTGACAACAGGGGTGGGAAGATAGATGCAATGGAACTTTTTGATATTGCTCTTTTTTTTTTCAAGTAGTCAGAATTTAGAATGCAGGAAGGCTTTTGATACATTATCCATTACAGAAAGGCACTAGAGAAATGGAAGTGGAAAAAAATTCAACATATTTGCTGCCCTGGGCATGTTTTAGTTTGCTATCCAATTCAGGTTGCTTCATTCAGCTGGTAGTGACTAAAGATGAAATAACAACAAAAGTCCTCCATGAGAAAAACAAAACTAAGAAACAGCCATTGAGTTTTATGGGGTCTCTGTGGCATAAAATTATACAGAGAGGTGATAGGCATCCAATTTTTCTATTCCTCTTCCATATGCCATTTTTGTTATTAGCACTCTTGACAGTGTGGGTCCCAGGCTGGTGCTGTATGGAGGTTAGTGCATCTGCCTTATGTAGGTCAGAGTGTTAGTTTCACAGGGAGCTGGACAGGTTAGAGAGAACTACAGCATCCTTTGTCCAGTAACATCAAAAACATGTCCTCTTTATATTCTTCAAAGTCAGGTCCTGTTTCTTCCCTGCCATTGGGGGCACTACAGGTGGGAGGATAGGCAGGGCTGCCCAGAGGATTTAGGGGGCCTGGGGCAAAGTGGGGGAGCTGCGGCACTTGTACTCACCCGGTGGCGGTCCGGGGCTTCGGCGGCATTTTGGCGGCGGGGGGCCCTTCAGTCGCTCCGCGTCTTTGGGAGCACTGAAGGGCCCCCCGCTGCCAAAGATCCAGACCGCTGCTGGGCCAGCACTCGCGGGTTCCCTGTGGGGCCCCTGTAGGGCCCAGCGCAAATTGCCGCACTTGCCCCTCCCCTGGGCAGCCCTGAGGATAGGAAAACTTGAGCTATACAGCCCATTTTCCTCCATGTGAATCTGAGAACATTATTGGTTTCTAGAATGCTTAAGCAATCACATGGTGTATAACAAATGGTGACCAAAGCATTGCAGGACAGCCTATAGAATATTTTCCAGGTGATACAAAGAAATGTGTTAACTTGTAGCTTGCAGCAAACACTGAAAAACTTTATTTTTTTAAATAAATGGCTCATATATAGCGGAGCTTTTTCCACTAAAAAGAAGTAATTTTACTTATTCTGTTTAAGCCGTTGACTTTAAAACAAAAGCTCCTCCTGTGTTTCATTTACTTGGATGTGGTAAGGCAAAGGAAGTGAGACCCCTGGAATCCCCATAGTGCAAGTACAATGGGTAGCCTACGTGTCAGGGTCTGTCTGCAGCCACTAAGACTCACTGTATAATTACGGAAGTTGGCATAATTCCAGTCAGCAAATAGACATGCAGGAACAAATTAATTTTTAAATAGCGATAATGAATTCCAAAACACTCACCTTTTCCCTTTATGATAATGTGTGCCTGCCGGGAGGCTGCACAATACAAACACAGCTATGTGACTGCACATCTCATTCAGAGTTTGAATTATTATGTCCAAATTTCCAAATTTCTCATTTAGCACTTGCTACTTAACCATTGCTGTTTATTTGTCTATTTGTGGCAGACTAATTTAACTGACACGTGAGGTTTCCATGAGCTTCATTCTATTCAACTCTCTCTGCTATCATCATGCTAAGTTTCCAGCTCCTGTGTTCAGCCATTTCCACACAATACTTGCTACAGACAAAACAAACACAGAGAAAACTCAGGTAACTGACACGTAAGGGATCCGCGTCTCACTTCAGTTGCCTCAATCTGCCTAAATTATCACATAATAAAAATGCATTTTTCTGTAGACTGTAGAATGACATGAATGCTGATAGAAAGGCATGTATAGCTGTGTGGAATACATTTTCACCGTGATATTAAGCACAATATGAAAATAGTATTTACTGTAAAAGTGGATAAATATAAGTATGTGCTAGGCCTCTAAGAAGACATCTATCAATATTTCTTTTTTAAATCAGTCTTTTTAAAGGAAGTTTATTTAAAAATAACTTGTAAAGGACTTAGAGCTCCTCAATGGAAAGTTATAATAGTGCTGCCCTTTCTAGTTCATTGTTTTAATATTATGCAGGGCATGCTATTATATTTGCATATGTATTGTTAATTATTCTTCATGCATCATGTAACCCCGGATTGTGTCTCAATATTTGAAATCTCCCACTACTATAAGTCATATTTCTTCTCTTTGCTCCCCTCCTTTGGATTTTTTTGTTTCTCAGCTCAAGTAGCAGATTCTGATCAGGTTACTTAAAATGACAAGGTGGGCGAGGTAATATCTGTTATTGGTCCAACTTCTGTTGGTAAAAGAGACAAGCTTTTGAGCTTACACAGAACTCTGCTTCAGGTCTGGGAAAGTTGCTCAAAGCTTAAATACAAGATAGTTGTAACAGCCATAAATCCTGGGACCAACACAGCTGCAACCACGCTGCAAATAACACTGATTACCTAAAACAAGTTTATACTATCAGTTCTGTTGCTGTTTAATTCTGAACCATAATAATTCCATCCTAACAGTATGTCCCCCCTGCTTGTTAACTAGATAATCATGCAGCTTAGAGGCCTACGTATCTTCTATTCTCGTTCTCTGATCACATCTCAGCAGCAACAAGATTACCTAGCAAAGTGGTTTGGAAGAGTAAAACCTATATTTTCTAGTCATGGATCAGTCTCACGGATGGGTGGATCATGTGCAGTGGCCTGACCCTTCTTCACCTCTCACTGTGGATATTATTTGCTGTGCCCTAAGAGTCCTAGTTTGTTTAAACTCTTACTGTGCATAGTGTGTGCTGTGAAGAAGTCAGACTCCAATAAATATCACAGAAATGGAGCCTGAGAAAAAGAGAAAAACGAAATCTGCTGATTCTCCTCTTGAAATTTCTATAGGAATATATAAATAAATACTAGCTAGTGTGAAAGTAAAATAAATTATATATTAAGAATAGAAAGGATTAAAGAAATGCTGTCTGTATCTTTAAGCAAAAATGTTGGAATGTTGCAACCAGGTGTCAGGAATACAGACATTAACATAGAACAATTGCACCGTTTTAGGGCAATTGGTGAAGCATTAGCCTTAGATAGATAACAGTTAGTAAGGAAATAGGATATGCATGCTGTGCCCCAGGTGAATTTTCCTGTTTTGCTTTCTTTGTTCCTTTGTCTAATTCCCGCTCTTTTATCTGTATAAATAAGACTGTTTGGGTCTTGCATGGCCACTCACATATTCTGAATGTTATTGGCGGAGCGCTGCGCTAATAAACAGAGTGGTCTGACAAATTGTGAGTCTTGATTCTAACTTTGACAATTTGGAGGTTCCACCGAGAGGGCAACCGTCTTCACTGGGGCTGTGTGATTCCTGACCATTTGTGTAGGACGACCATGGCAGCCGGCACCTGGGCACTTGGCCCAAGCGGTCCTCCACTAAAACGGAAAGGCGCACGACCACAGTGAAGTCTACGCCATCGAACCTGTTGGTTCCCACTCTGTTCTGGTAGGGATCCCGGGATCTGACATCAGGATTCTGGTCAGGTAATTATTTCTGTGTTTTGTCCGGACTGAGGACTGTCCTGTCTCTGTGTCTATCCGTCCTCCCTGTGGAGTGTTTGAGTCTGGGTGCCGTCTCTATCTGGGGATCGGCCGACCAAGGGGTTCCCGTCCCTGCGGTCTGAGTGAGTGAAATCTGCACAATCGCAGCTGCACCACACCTTGGGTAAAACCCTTAGTGTGAAAGCAAGGGCGATTGAGGCAGTAGCCTGTGGGCTCCTTTTCTGTGTTGCACTGGGCATCGCTCTGACGAACCCTAATTTCCTTCTTGTGTGATTGGTGTGTGAAGTCCTCCTGTATGGGTAACCAGACGTCTAAGCCGGGGCAGTTCCCTAAAGGAACTCCGGCTCATTATATGTATTTTAGGAAAGGTCTAGACTCCTGTAAGTTTCTGGAAAAATGGTCTAGGCTAACTCAGGGAGATCCCAAAACTCAGTGGCCACTGTTAGGATCTTGGGATAAGGATCGAGCAGACGTCTTAAAAGACAAGCTCGGCCAATCTAAAACTAAATTGGCAAAAGGAGAGGTCGATTGTTTCATGCAATGGTGGGAAGAGGCAAATCGTAGATGGACAGAATCGAAACTCGCCTCTCTCAAAGATTCAAATGATAAGTTAAAATCTTTATTGGAAACCTCCTCTCCCACCACTAGACCGAGCGCTCCCCTTTACCCTGTTCTCCAAGCAGACCCCCCTTCATACTCCTGTCTCTGGGTGGGAAAAGACGAAGAAAACCCCTTGCTAGATTCCGGGGATGAGGATGAAGAAGACGCATTAATTGGCCTGGCAGGCTTGCGTCGAATCAATAGACGGCCATCCACGCCCCCAGCTCAGGAACAACTGTCACCAAATCTCCCAGATCAGGAACAATTCCCAGAGATCTCCAGTTCGGACCCGTCTGGACCATCTGGTAATGCCGAGGCCCATTCCTCTGGACTAATTCTGCCTCGTAAAAGTTCACGCTTAGGCCTTAAAAATATCCAGGCTCCCCTCCGAATCCTGCATACTGGGGGCCAGGACGGGGGTCCCACTTGGAGCTATAAACCCTGGACTCGAACTGAGCTCCTTTCAATTATAAAAGGCTTTCCAAAGCCCCGAGAAAATCCTACCAAATTTGCAGAGGAATTTTTGTTGGTGTGCGATACCTATGAACCCTCTGAGGCAGACCTCCTGCAGCTGTGCAAGCTACTTGTAACAGCCCCTAGTGAGCATGATAAGTGGCTCACAGCAGCAGATTGGCCCGCTGCTGACCGCCACTCTACTTTGCCAGACACTGGTCCTACTGCTGAATACCGAAAAAAGTGTAAGGAACGAGCTAAAAATCTATTTGAAGCCATCCCTCGGGTATGGACTCCTAAAACCAACTGGACTGCCATAAATAGCTGTAAGCAACAACAGGGAGAAAACCCTGGCGACTATCGCACCCGGCTAACTGACATTTTTCTGCAACATTCTGGTATACAGCAACCAGATACAAATGGACAGGGTGCCCTGGCTAGTGCATTTGTTAATGGCCTCCTGCCTGCTATTGGCAATCTGCTAAAACGCATAAGTGTTGGATGGGAGACCGAAACCATGGACAAATTGCAAACAGTGGCAGAGCATTGCCAACGTACTTTAAAAGGAAAGGAAGAGCAATCAGCTCAGCAGTTAATGGCCTTGCAAATACAGCGTTATTCAGGGCAGGGCAAACAGTACCGGGGACGGGGAAAATACCAGGGACGAGGACGGGGGGGACATGGTCACGGGAGGGAACAGGGAACTGGATTTTCGGGTTATGGGGATGTTTGTAATTACTGTAAACAGCCGGGACATTGGAAAAATGAGTGTCCAAGCCGGCCTGGTAACTCTGTGAACAACCAGTTAAACCCCCTGCCAGCACAGCCAGTCAGCCCCCAGCCTTACTTTGCCTCACAACAATGACGGGACACCGGGGAACCTCAGGAAATTTTAGCCCCTTTACTACCTCTCACTCCCACTGGTGAGTGTGTGTTAACTATCAATGATCTTTCTCTTCCTTTCCTTGTTGACACAGGAGCTTCGCTCTCTGCAGTTCGTACTACCGACCTGCCTGAGGTTCCCCGCTCCGGAAAAACCGTGTCCGCTGTGGGCATTACGGGAGTCCCAACCCCTTATCCCCTTTCAAAACCTCTACCGGTCCAGGTTGGTCCCCTTTCTGCGGATCATGCCTTTCTTCTCTCTGATTCCACTCCGGTAAACCTTTTGGGTCAGATCTGTTATGTAAGCTTGGCTGCACCATATACTGTTCCCCGGATGGGGTCTATTTACAAATTCCCCAGTCTTCCCTGAGTGATTCTGTAGCCTCCCTGCTGTCTGAAACGTCCCTTTCTACTCCGGTCCCTTGTTGCCCACTGGTCCCGTCCCTTGAGCACCTAATTTCGCAGGTCCCATCCTCTCTGTGGCCAACCCATCCCTCTGAGGTGGGCCACTTAAATACTGATCCTGTCTGCATTACTGTTGACTCTTCCAAACCCCTGCCTCGCCTATCTCAGTACCCTTTAAACCCTGAGGCAGAGGCTGGCATTGCTCCGGTCATAACTGCCCTGCAGGAGCAAGGCATTATTGTTCCCTGTTCCAGTCCCTGTAACACCCCTATCCTCCCTGTTCGAAAAGCTGATGGCAAATCATGGCGATTTGTTCAGGACCTTCGAGCCATTAATCGTATTGTCATACCTGTTTTTCCTGTTGTCCCAAACCCAGCAACGATCCTGGCTTCTATTCCACCAGCTGCAACTCATTTTACTGTTGTTGATTTGTGTTCTGCTTTCTTTTCTGTTCCGGTTCACCCTGATTCCCAATACCTCTTTGCCTTTTCCTACAGGGGACAGCAATATACATGGACCACACTCCCTCAGGGGTATACGGAAAGTCCATCTTATTTCTCCCAGGCATTAGCCCGAGACCTAGCTGACCTTGTTTTCCCATCTGGGTCCACTCTAGTCCAATATGTAGATGATCTGCTCCTCTGTTCCCCCTCGTTATCTGCCTCAGAAACTGATTCTTTAGTGCTCCTTACTGCCCTAGCAAACAAAGGTCACAAGGCTTCTCGCTCTAAACTACAGCTTTGTCAAACCTCTGTCACATACCTTGGTTTTCTCCTCTCCCAGGGTTCCCGTACACTTTCTCCCACCTGCGTCCAGGCTATTCTTAGCTTTCCCCGACCCTGCACTCCATGCCAGGTCCGAAAATTTTTAGGCATGACTGGATTTTGCAGGCAATGGATTCCCCAATACGCCTCCCTTGCAAAACCTCTACAGGAACTCACTCGACTCTCTGTGCCTAATCCCATGCCATGGTCACCTGAAGCAGACTCTGCCTTTGTTTCCCTCAAACAAGGTTTGGCTTCGGCCCCCGCTTTAGGGCTGCCAGACTATTCTAAGCCTTTTACCCTTTTCTGCCATGAACAATCTGGATGTGCACTTGGAGTTCTCACTCAGGTGCACGGAGGCAGGAATCGCCCAGTAGCTTATTTCTCTGCCACTTTGGACCCCGTGGCCCAAGGCCTGCCCCCCTGCCTGCGTGCTGTGGCTGCTGCAGCACGCTTAGTCGAAATGTCTGAATCCTTTGTCCTTCGCTCCCCCCTTACTCTCATGGTCCCTCAGTCTGTAGAAACTCTGCTGTTACAACGCAATACAAGCCACCTCTCCTCCGCTCGCCTTACCAGGTATGAACTTCTATTGCTGTCGGCCTCATATATCACTATAAAGCGCTGTTCTCAGTTAAATCCTGCCACTCTCCTTCCTTTGTCTAATGACGGTGATCCTCATGACTGCCTTGCTACTGTCTCTGCTATCACCGTCCCACGCTCTGACCTTTCTGATGTCCCTCTCCCTAACTCTGACCTTGTTTTGTTTACTGATGGTTCCTGTTTTCGAGACAACCAAGGTCGTCTCCTTGCAGGATACGCTGTAGTGTCACTCTCTGAAACCCTAGAAGCTGCACCTTTACCTTCTGTAACCTCAGCACAGGTTGCTGAATTAGTTGCCCTCACCCGTGCCTGCTTTTTGGCTGAGGGACGCTCCGCCACCATTTACACTGACTCTCGCTATGCTTTTGGGGTTGTACATGACTTTGGTACCCTCTGGCAAGCTCGGGGTTTCCTTACATCTGCCGGTACCCCTATTAAGAACGGCCCCTATATCGCTGCTCTCCTGTATGCAGTTTTACTTCCCTCTGCCCTGGCTATTGTTAAGTGCCCTGGCCACTCGATGGCAGACACTGATGTTGCTAAGGGTAACGCGTTTGCTGATGCCTCTGCTAAACATGCTGCTGCTATAGAACCTTCCCCAGATGCATTTCTAGGTTCCCTCTCTGTTTCTATACCACCACCCTCCCTCACTGACCTCACCCTGCTCCAGGACTCTGCCCCAGAAACTGAAAAAGATTCCTGGGTTGCCCAGGGTTGCTCTCTACATCCTGATTCCCTTTGGCGTTCGCCTACTGGTACCTTCATAGCCCCCTTTTCATTCTACCCATCGCTGGCCGCCCTGCTACACGGTGTTTCGCATGTCGGAAAGAAGGGAATGGTGTCTGCTCTAACTAAGACGGGATGGTGGGCTCCCCATTTCAGCTCTTTTGCAGCCCGCCACTGTGCCGCCTGCACCACTTGCCAAAGCCACAATATTGGTAAACCTGTAAAAGTGGCTCAGGGATTCCGGGGCTTGCCCCAAGCACCCTTCTTGCATTGGCAACTTGATTTTGTACAAATGTGTAAGTGTCAACGATTTGAATTTATTTTGGTTATGGTATGTTTATTTTCTGGTTGGATTGAAGCCTTTCCTTGTTGCAAGGCTGACTCACTGTCCGTTGCTAAATGTTTGTTAAACCATATTATGCCTGCCAAGGGAATTCCTGCCACTCTGTCCAGTGACCGGGGTACACACTTTACCGGACAAATTGTTCAACACCTGGATCGTATATTACATGTCACACACCTGCTGCACTGTCCCTACCACCCACAAAGTGCAGGTGCTGTGGAAAGGTGAAATGGTGTACTTAAGAATAAACTTGCTAAAATTTGTGACTCCACAGGGTTAAGCTGGTCAGCAGCTTTACCACTAGCCCTTATGGAAATGCGATCCACTCCATCCCAAAGGCATAAACTGAGTCCTTTTGAAATCGTTATGGGACGCCCTATGCGAACTGTGGCTACCATTACTCCAGTCCCAGACTTGAATTTGACTCACAGTTCGCTCCTTCAATATTGCAAGGGATTAATGCAAGCTGTAAGTCACTTCCATTCACAGGTTCGAGCCGCCTGGCCGACGGAACCCACCTCTGACGCCTGCCACAACCTTGAACCAGGTGACTGGGTCTATGTACGGCATCACCATCGAAAACATGCCTTGGAACCTCGCTGGAAGGGTCCTCATCAGGTACTGCTTACTACCCAGACAGCTGTTAAGCTATCTGGCACTGCAGCATGGATACATGCTTCACAGTGTAAGAAGACACCCTCCCCGGCGAACCAATCAACACCTCTGGACTGCGCAGAGTCAGTTTTTACTCCAGAAGAAGACGTAGAGGAACAGCCTGCAATACCTTACAATCTACGCTCTCGTAAGGGTTGCCAGAAGCAGATGACGATCTAAAGCAAGGCCCAAGAAGCAGCAGCAGTGAGCCTAGCGCCTGCTGTCTGGTGGACATAAAACTGTGAGTGCAGTTCCCTCAGTTGAGGTTGTCAGAACCAGAAGGGCCTTGCCTCCAACATGCAGCTCTGGTGGTGCCTGTTCCTCGGCTGCTGGTATCTTAAGGTCTGGGGTGCCCACAATGACAATTCTTTTATCCAGCAGCAAGTGTGGATAGCCCAGACCCTTAATATTTCTAAATGCTGGGTCTGCAGCCACATCCCAGCCCACTCTCAAGCTGGTGTTCCTGTCCTGGCTATCCCACTGAATTCCCCAGACCTTACTGGAGGACCTCGTCCATTTAACAAAACATGGAACAGCAATGACACTTGGGAAGCAGTGGGAATAAATGTATCTAAATGGATAAGTGTGGTGGAGGGGAAAGGTCATTGGTGTTGGGTGTGTAATGGGACAGGGCTGGATCTGGGAACAAGCCGTTGCCTTCAGCATATTGTGGCAAATGGTGTATGGGATTATTCAAACAAAACTAAGAAGTGGCGGACTGGGTATGGGGATATGAATTTTTTCTCAACCTGGGATCAAACAGAAAAATCAATCTCATGTTCCCTCTACAGTAATCTTAGTAAAAATAATACAATCTTCCAATGCCATACAAATACTACCACTCTTCGTAAGGAGGATTACCCTGTGCCCTTTGGAGGATATTACTCCTCATTTGCAGATACCTATGTAACAAATGGATGCAATCGACCTTTCCCGGCCTTAATAGGCCATCATTGGGTTTGTGGAACCAAAGCTTATACTGTATTACCAGCTAACTGGTCAGGTATCTGTTATCCCGCCCAACTCTTCCCACAATTCCGGGTGCTAGAGTCCCTCCCACGAGAACGCCTCCGTAATTTCAGGCAAAAAAGAAGGGACTTACTAGATGCCCAATGGTATATACATAACATAAGCCCCTTAACTTGGGAAGAGGCCATTGGCACTTCCTTTATCCCACTTGGGGGAATAATACACCACGCAAAAAGACTCCTAAGGTTACAAGCAGTGGTTGAAATTATGGCAAATGAAACCGGAGAAAGTTTAAAAACCCTGGCCAAAGAAACAGGGGTGATCAGACAGGTTGCCCTCCAAAACCGTCAAGCATTAGACATAGTGCTGGCTGCAAAAGGAGGAACCTGTGCTCTCATTGGAAAAGAATGTTGTGTGTTTATACCTGACAATACCAATGAGGTAATAGATCACGCTAGCCACTTAGAACAAATCGCATATCTTCCTCATGAAGAGCTGAGTTCTTTATGGAAGTGGCTAAGTAACCTGTTCAATTTCTCTGGCATAGGAAACTGGTTGTTTCAGGGAGCCCTAACTATCCTGTTTGGAATCTTAGTGATTTTTGTATGCTTTCAGTTAATCTCCTGTTGTATTCACAATTGTGTCACCCAGATGACTACCCCAAAACAGAGGCTAACATGATGATTTTAAATATCGCTGATGAACTAAGAGATAAGGAACGGTTAATTTGTGGAACCCAGTAAGGGTTGGTCATGGCGTACGCCTGACCAAAAGGAGGGATTGTGAAAGTAAAATAAATTATATATTAAGAATAGAAAGGATTATAGAAAGAATTAAAGAAATGCTGTCTGTATCTTTAAGCAAAAATGTTGGAATGTTGCAACCAGGTGTCAGGAATACAGACATTAACATAGAACAATTGCACCGTTTTAGGGCAATTGGTGAAGCATTAGCCTTAGATCGATAACAGTTAGTAAGGAAATAGGATATGCATGCTGTGCCCCAGGTGAATTTTCCTGTTTTGCTTTCTTTGTTCCTTTGTCTAATTCCCGCTCTTTTATCTGTATAAATAAGACTGTTTGGGTCTTGCATGGCCACTCACATATTCTGAATGTTATTGGCGGAGTGCTGCGCTAATAAACAGAGTGGTCTGACAAATTGTGAGTCTTGATTCTAACTTTGACACTAGCAAGGAAAAGAGAGAGAACACCAAAATCCCATGTTTATGCTTTTCCATTTTTATTATTAAAGTTACAGTGTTTCTTAAGAAGTTTTATGAATAAAAGAAGTAATTAAAAAGTGACACAGTTATAATAGAAGAAAATAGAAAAATAAATCACTGTCTAATAAGTTCTCCAGGTATAAAACTTGTTTTCATAAATTAAGGCCAGAGGGGACCATTGTGATCTTTTCAGCCAGGTCTACACTACAAGCTTTTACTGGAATATTTATGTCAGTTAGGGAGTGAAGACAGATGATCTCTAACCAATATAGTTGTGCCAGAAATAGCCCCTGGAGCAGATGCAGTTATATCAGCAAAATGCATTTTTACCAGTATAGCTTGTTTCAGTCATGGAGGCTAGAATAAGGTGAACGAGCAAAATCATGCCTTTCTGGGGTAATCTGCATCCACACTTGGAGCCCTTTCCTGGTACAGTAACTCCTTGCTTAATGTTGTAGTTATGTTCCTGAAAAATGCTACTTTAAGTGAAACAATGTTAAGCGAATCTGATTTCCCCATAAGAATTAATGTAAATGGGGGGGTTAGGTTCCAGGAAATTTTTTTTAACCAGAAAAAGACTATATTTTATATATAGACACACACACACACATATATACACACACACACATATATACAGTATAAGTTTTAAACAATTTAATACTATACACAACAATGATGATTGTGAAACTTGGTTGAGGTGGTGAAGTCAGAGGGTGGAAAAGGGTAGGATATTTCCCAGGGAATGCCTTACTGCTAAACGATGAACTTGCACTTGGCCGAGCCTTCAAGGGTTAACACACTGTTGTTAATGTAACCTCACACTCTACAAGGCAGCAAGAATGGAGGGAGGGGAGACAGCACAGCAGAGAGACAGAGACACACATTGTGTGTGAGAGAGAGATGTGCATTGCCCCTTTAAGTATGCAGACGCCACTCTACATTGCCTTTTGAAGTAGATCAGCAAGTTGAGACAGCAGCTGACGCTGAGCCCTGTTGTGTACCCCCCACACTCTGTGGATGGGGTAAAGGAGCGGGGGGGGGAGAAGGGGGACACCCTGACGTTAGCACCCTTCCCCCTCCGCCCCTTGCACAGCAAGCAGGAGGCAGAGGGCAGGAGCAGCTCCAAGGCAATGGGGGAAGGGACAGCTGAACTGCCGGACAGTTGATAGCCTACTGGGGTGGCTGCCACAGAGGGAACTTACGGGAACGGGGAGCTGATAGGGGGGCTTCCAGTCCACTCTGGTTCCAAGGCCCCAGTAGCTAGCTCCAATGGGCTGCTCTTTCTGCAAGCAGTAGACAAAGCAGGCGGCTGTCAAACAACATTAGAAGGGAGCATTGCGCAACTTTAAATGAGCATGTTCCCTAATTGATCAGCAATATAACAATGAAACAGTGTTAACTGGGACGACTTTAAGTGACGAGTTACTGTATAGCATACCAGTATAGCTATACCAGCAAAGTGTTCCTAGTGTAGACCTGGCCCCCCATCACTTCCTGCTTAACAGAGATGAAAGATTTCCTCCACTGATTCCTGAGTCTAACCCAACAATGAGTGGAATAAATAGAGACAAAAGGAACTATGGTATTAGCTTCATCTTCTCACATCCCAAAGAAATGTCTGTTTGGTCAAATTACCTGTCCAGTGATTGCTGGGCCTGCTATTTCTCTCACTTCATTCCTTGATCTTTTTCTGTCTCTTTTCAGCATTGTCCAAACAAAATCAGACAGCATGAATCACAAAACCCAGGTGTGCCACCACACATTTAAAACACTGGCAGCAACTCTGTAGTATTTCCCAAAGTTATACTAGTCTGTAACCTTATGATGCCTTGACTAACCCACATCATCCTGATTAAATATAAGCCTGATAAGTAGCTGGAAAGATGCTACCAATTGCCACTGGTGAACTAACAAGTACTATTCATCAGAAAAAAAAACTGACTAAACACTTTTCTATTGGAAAATGCAGTTTTGTTGAAATCGAAACATTTTACGGGAACATGTTGATTTTGGCAAAATCTTGTTGGAAAGTTGTCTAAACTAATTGTTTCAACATGTTTCATTTCAGTAATATCAAAACATTTGGATCTTGACTACAGTTTCATTTCATTTTATTTCAACATTTATCTTATATCTGATATATATCTCTCTCTATATAGATATATATATAGACACAGACATTCTTTAGAATGGTACATGCTTTTATGTTCTCAAAACAATTTGATGTTCTAAATTGAATATTTTTTAAGTTCTGTTACAAATTTTGACTATTGTTCCATTTCCGAACAAAAGCAAATTTTGAAATGTTGGCGTTTCCCATGGGACTAGCTCTGATAAGATGTGCTCCCCTTCACAATACTATCTTGAAAATTCCAGGAATTCAATGAGGGGAATAGTATGCCCAATGTCATTGGAGGAGCATGCAGGGCTTTTCCTACACTGGTGCAAAGGCTGTTAGTTACTTTGCAGTAGTAGTATTTTTCCTGGGGACTGCACTTTGATATGGTGGGAAGGCGTGCATGCTTGAACAACCCTGTGCGTTATGCTGGTGGATATTTTAATTCCTAGTAGTCACTCAAGCCAGACAGGTCAAGGGATAAGGACAGATGAAAAGCAGTCCAGTGGCCCTCCAGGTTGCCACAACAGGCCCAACAACCTATCCTCTTAAAGTTAAATTATGGAAACACAAGAAGATAGCCAGATATGCCAAAGTAATAAACTCTGTCTTGGCAGGAAGGATGAGTCTTTGTTAACTCCACCGAGAAGTCAAGCTGTTGAAAAGTTCTTTACTAAAGATAAAACAAGTTATGATGGTAGTGAAAAACAACAAGGAATCCGGTGGCACCTTAAAGACTATTTGGGCATACACTTTCGTGGGTAAAAGAACACTTCTTCAGATGCACAAAGAAGTGAGTTTTTTTATCCACGAAAGTGTATGCCCAAATAAATCTCTTAGTCTTTAAGGTGCCACCAGACTCCTTGTTGTTTTTGTGGATACAGACTAACGTGGCTACCCGCTGATACTGATGGTAATGTTTGGAACTTATGACAGTGGCTGCAACAACAAAAGCCATGCAGGGGATGAAAAAAATGGAAGAATATTATCCTTCGAATAAGCAAATATTGATGACAACTTATCATAATATTTATAGATGTTAAGAGGATTTGACAGTCTCTACCTTTATTGACTCTGGAACACATTGAAATGTGATAGCATGCCAACAGAAATAATTAACCTCATTGAGCCTTTATATGAAGGTGCCACAGGCATAGTTAAACCAGTCACTAAACTCTGCATTTACCTTAACATAGACACTGGCAAGCAAACAAGGATGTGTTCTCTTGTCTCTTCTGTTTGGCATTTTCATAACTTCATTATGAGAAAAACTGTAGAAGGATACAACACAGGCAACATGTGGTTTAGCAACAGCACACCAGCATATTTAAAAGTTACTGATGACATTGCTCTTCTAAGTGATAGCTCAACTAACGTGCAAGAGAAGAACAAAAAATGGTCCAATATTACAAAAGGATGAGATCCCTATCAACTCCCAAATCAAACATTATGTTAGAAGGCAAAGGGACGCAAGAGATAAGTAAGTTCACATACAGCTTGACAGTAAAGTGCAAGCCAATGGGGATGTCCAAAGGGAAATAAAGTCCTGCATTGGCAAGGCAGCACCTGTATTCACTGGCTTGAACAAGATTATAAAAGACCAAACTACAAATATTCAATTCAGATGTTATTTCCATCTGAACATATGGATACGAAAGTTGGAAATCCACCAAAGGTATAGACAGAGATCCATATGCCTTCAAAAGCAAATACCTCAGGAAAACATTAGGTATTAAATGGAATGAATTTATAACAAATGCCTAGGTTCAACTCCTTATTCCCAGAGTTATCCAGAAAAGAAGATGAAAATATCTGGGACATGTACGAAGAATGAAGCCAGAGCATCTGCCATGGCAGGCATGCCATTGGACAGCTGCAGGAACATGTAAAAGGGGCCAGTTGAAAGAATCCCTCTGTCAAACAGAGAGGGAAAACCTAATGGGACTTAACAACCTAGAGGACATATAAAGAGCAGCCTAGAATGGATAGGGTTGGGAGAGCCTTGTTTGTGCCTAAAGCAATGTTTGGTGGCATGGTAAGGATTCAGATTCAGAAATATTTTACATTTCTGTAGAACGTCTATACTCTGAAGTATTTCACAGTGGGCCTATGTTGCCACTACTTTTTTGAAATTCACCCAACTTTCTGATGGAGGGAGATGGAATATAGCACAAAAAGTGGAGGGTGGAGCAACAGATAAGATTTGGGTTTTTTTTTAAGCTGTCCTCTGAAAACCTTTTCCCCACAGTAAACTGCATGATACTATATGCACTACATGTTGATGCTGCTGACTTTTGAACACATGGCTCCAGAAAGCCTAGATATGCTAAACTAGGTGCTTATGCAACTAAACCATCTCCCATCTTTCAGCCATATATACTAATCAATGAGAATTACTATGCTGAGTTCTAGATTTGAAAAATAGTCATTTTCAGTTTCTAAAACTGATTACAGCAATAATAGGTCAGTGATTGCTTTTGGATCCTGTCCAATTGCATGGAGAGTCTCTCTGGACTGCAGGAATACTATATCATCATTGTTTATGTTCAGGATGTCAATGACAGAGACTATTCAGGAAAGGAATTTAAAGCATTTAGAGATTGATTTCATATTCAGAAGGGACCAGGATTTATTTTTAAAGGCAATCTCATAATTTGTGACATCTCAGAAATTCTGATTACAGGGAACTTTTAACTGTTGCCAGTAATTACTTTAACAAGCTTGGCAATGACACACATGAAGCATACTTTGAGTTATAATTTACACATTAATCTCTGATGGCCAGATCAACCTTGCGTCTTGTTCAAATGCATGAGTGAGAAAGAATGCAGCCTTTCCTTTGGTGCATGTACCCCTTGAAAAAGTAGGTACAGCTGAAGTTTGTTTTGGGGAAAGTGCAAACTATATGAACTCTTTGTTGGGAGTATGCATTGTGCCAAAGGGTTTGGAAGAGGCCCTCTCCCCACCTGCACACAGATCTGGCTGGCTACACCATGGGAGGAAAATGATGCACTATGCAAAAAGATGTTCCAGTTTGTGCCCTCCCCCTGCACAGTAGCTGATGGATTGTGTTTACAGTTATTGAGTTTTGGTTTCACAATGGATTTTCTTTTTAGGTCAGTCTCTTCCAGCGTATTTGTTTATTAGAACACATCTGAATTGCTTTAAGCACTGGGGTTTCCTATTATGCTACATGGGAAACTTCACTTTCAGGCATGTTTGCTTCAAGGGACAGAAGGTACCACTGACAGTTATCTTCACAGCTGAACACATTATAGGAAGAAGATATATTAGCAGGCAAAATACATTTAGTTTACAGTAAACTGTATAAATATTCTGACTGCTAAAGTAGTAATACTTTCTAAAAGCTTAAGTGTCTTATTGTCTGATTTTATTAGAATTCAGTCTTTTCCTTAGTGTATCCCTGTTAAGAAAAGCATGGAATATGTGGAGGGCTTCCATTGCATATTAGAGGAAGGATGCTAGGAAAAGCAAGACATTCTTTCTAAATGTTCTTCTACTGGAGTTATGTCATGGATCTCCATGCACTTTGCATAAGAGTCAGAGGGCATTTAGCTCCTGGATATTAGTTGCTGTCATTTCCAGGTTCAATAGCTATTGAATAAACCAAAGACTGATATGATCACCTTCTTTGTGGTTCAAAAGTCACAAAAAACCCAAAGTAAATCTGCTCTAAGTCCCTTCTGAACAAAAATACTGACCATAGTCAATGTGTATAATTGTTATGTGAAAACAATTCTCTAGAGATTGACCTGAATCAAAAAGTTTTGAATTTCAACCACAGTGAAAAATCTGAAAGGAAAGTTATTTATCTTGTTAGCTGTTCAGCTGCTGCACTGCAGAATAAAGAGATCTCATTCTCTTAAACTTAATATAATCTAGTGTTCCTAAATCTTCATTTTATCCTCATGATATGGTTTCATAAATGGGTCAATTCTGCCATTCCTGAGATTTCCAGCTTGTAGGGCTTTTGTATATGGAACTGCAAAAGCAGGTTGCAGCTAAATTAATATCCAATCAACAGAACAGGTGAAGTCTTCCTACAGATCTAGACTAAGTTGTGTCAGTATTTTCAGAGCTGATCTCATTTTCCAGCTATCTCTGCCAGAAACTGAAGTTTAATGTAGGTAAAGACCATAATTTCAGCCAGAGATTGATTTTATTTACACAATACACCTCTATCTCAATATAACGCTGTCCTTGGGAGCCAAAAAATCTTACTGCGTTATAGGTGAAATCGCATTATATCAAACTTGCTTTGATCCACCAGAGTGCGCAGCCCCGCCCGCCAGGAGCGCTGCTTTACTGCATTATATCCGAATTCATATTATATTGGGTCGCGATGTATCGGGGTAGAGGTGTATATATAAATATGAAGTGTGTTTGTGTGTATGTTGGGGGGGCATTATTTAAATGAGATATTGTGCACAATTTATGGTTGGAGTATAGGCCACTAGTGAGAGTGGATTAATTCAGAAGAACTTGGGTTTTAAATACTGTGTTAACCCTCTTCCCATTGTTCTGATCTGGAAAAGATGATCTTTCCTAGTACTTCATTCAGATTGGTCTTTTTTTAAAGTAAGGTTAAATTTTTAGGTAAGTTGTCCTCACTTCCAGGATCTGACCAAGACAGGAAGAGTAAAGCACCAGAAGTGCTACAATCAAATATTTTCATAAGGTTTCTGGCCTAATTATGCAGGGCCTTCATGTGCTGTGATATAATAATTTTACTGAACTAGTTATGAGGTCATTCTAAATTAGTTACTTTTAAGCCTATATAACATTTCGCACCAATTATTTATTTATTCCACACATTTTATTTGTAAATTTTAAAAAATCTTAATGTTTTCTACTTTAAATTAGTAAAATTTCTTATCTCTTTCCATCTGTTCAGAGTTTTCTCACTACTACAAATCCCACAGAAGGACAAAGGGAAGTAGCAAACAATAAAACGCGGAAAACACTAAAAATGATATAAAAAAAGCTTTCCATATCCCATAATATTGCAACTTTAAAGCATGGTGCTGTACACTCTGTTGGGGCTAGACAAACAAGTTATTTTGCTGGGATGGGAGGTGAAAGGGGATTGTTTCTTGTTATGATGGTTCACAAGAAATTTAATCTTAAATGTATCACTGGTCCATGACTATCCTACACTGGAGACAAAATGATTTTGAGGAAAGAAAGATACAGTTTATTAAGCTGCATTCATTAAACCAACCAAATAAAAACCTCAGGCATCTGCTTGAAAAGCATGAAATTCCACTACTAGTTTTGGTGGGGATGGATTAGAGGAGACAGTGGAAATAGTCACAAGTACAAGAAAACAGCAGTTCATCACATGGATCTAGTACTTATCACACTGGATCTCAGTTCTGTGGATATGGTTACATGTTCACCCTTACAATTCTCATGAAAATTTATCAGCTCAAGCACAACTTCAACCCACCTGTCCTTTAGTTCGATGATAATGAAGAAACTAATTGAAGCTCACTTGAATGCTAGAAAATATTCATATACTCACCATAATGAATGAGTCAGTAAAACCTGACAAGAATAGTATATATGGATGCTCACTGGTATATATGGCTATTCACAATGTTCCATCTTGCAAGATGGAAAGTACTATATAGAGTGTAAAACTTGATCTTTTTTATGAGATATGAAATAATTTCTGAGGGCAGTTGTGTTTATTTTTCCATACTGCCGGTTGATATTTTAGCTGTGTCCCAGAAGTGCTGAGTGCAGCAGGTGATGTGCAGCAAATACGTTCTGTATTTGTACAATGCTCAATGGAGTTCTGGTCCGTGATTAAGGCTTATTGGTGCTGCAGTAATACAAATGATAATGAGTCATTTGTGGTTCTGTAGTGTCCTAGCCTTTTTATAGTGTAAGGCAGTTTTAGGAAGGCAAACCTACCAACAAAAACCAGCAGCCATTCTGGCATCTAGGAATCCCATGAGTTCAGAGATGTTCCAACCATGCTTCTTTGCTGGAGCAGAGTGTTGCATAGGAGCTGTTATGGTGGCTCTAACACCAGGGAACAGAGTAATCTGTTGGCCAGATTAGCTGGATTTACAGTTCTTTATGCCAATAGACTTGTAAAAATAATTCATATATAAGGCTATGATTTAGTCACAGAGGTCATGGCAGTCATGGATTCTGTGACTTTGCTGGATCTCCGTGACTTCTAGGACTTCAGGAGGAGGAGGCAGGATTGTATGCTCCTGTCCCACAACTGGGGGTGGCTGAAATCAGGACTTGCAGCTCCAGCCCCACAGCTTCCTTCAGGGGCTGCAGCTGGGCTGGGGGTAGTATCTGGGCCTTGCACTCCAGCCCACTGGCATTCCAGGCATGGCAGGGGATGCAGCTGGGGCCATGCGCTTCAGCCCTGCGGCTTCCACCAGGGGCTGCAGCCGGGACTGTGCTGTGCCCCTGTCTGGCGTTGTCCCAGATTTGGTGGGGGCGATGCACCCTAGCTCTATGGCATTCTAGACTTAGCATGGGGGCTGTGTGCCTCAACCCCAAGGTGTCCTGGGGGCTGCTCTGGAGCAAGGGCTGTGTCCCCCCCATGGCTGTGACCCACTGCTATGGCCACAGGAGGGGAGCTCGACCTGTCAGTTCCCCCTCATGGGACTCCATTCTTCCCCCCTACCTAGCTCTGCACCCAGCTCATAGCTTCATGAATTTTTGTTGACTGTGCCCTGTTTGTGGCTTTTACTAAAAATAACCATGAAAAAATCTTAGCCTTATTCATATAGCATGGTGGACAATCAAGCTCTTATACTGGAGGATATGTTCTGTGTTTGTATATTGTCTAGTATAATAGGGTCCTGGTCCAGGACTAGGGCTCCTAGGTGCTACAGTAAGACAAATAATATGACCCTAAATTTTTACTTGAGCAGACGCTGTAACATTGAACCCTAAAGTTGCAAAATCTGAAAGGCATGCTCACAACTTAAATCAGAGAAAGTGAAACCACAGTTAAGTCTTGTTTGGATGGATGAGGGAGGGTGTTATGTGGGTAGACACCATGTGTAGAGAATTATAGGACAGTCTTGGTGAAGATACAGACTAGAGCAGCAGTGTTCAGATTCTCCCTTTGTGTTTTACAGTAAATATTATGTTTTAACACCAAAAAGTAACATAAAAAGTATTTTGAGAATTTACTGTACATATTTTTGTAAAGAAAGCTCTGAAGAATTCTTTTTATTGAGCCAAACAGAAAAAGCCCTGAGAATGCTGCACTGAAATATCAGTGTTCAATATACAGTAGCAGATCTGCTCTATATCATCTCTCTTTCTCTCTTTTTTTTTTTGGTGTTTGCTAATCTTCATAAATTCCACCTCCCTCCCTCTCCCTCCCCCCCAGATTTTCATTTTACAAATAAAAGAGCTTAATTATATTTATAATAAAAGGATTAGAGTTCCCACAAACTGATTCTTTCTGTTTAAAAATCATTGCAGGTATAATAAAATGCGAGTAGGTGACCTGTGCAGCTGCTTCACAAATTACTAGAGTGAAAAATGAGAAAAGAAATTCTTTAAAAGGATGGCAGTATACAAAACAGTTGTCATTAGTGGATGATAGAATTCAGGTCTAGATTAAGGAAAATAAATTAATGACAGAAACCATGGTACAGCAGTTAGTACTCAGGCAACCTTTTCTATTTTTGCGGGTTTCACAATATGACTGCAACAGAGGGTACGGGCATTATCTAGCTGCAGCCAAAAGAATTTCTGCTGTAGTTAAAGTGTCTAGGATATGCTTGCCCTCTTTACAGTATGTCTCATATTTATTACTTATTGGAGAACAAACTTGGGTTTTTCTATTCTCACGTACACTGGTATAATTATTTATTTTAACAGAGTCACTCATTGGTGTAAACCAGGAATGTAAGATTAGATTCTGCCCCATAGAACAGAATGTTATCGATATAATGAAGATACCACAGTGCATGCTGGCTCTAACAGCCTCACATATATTTTAAACAGGAAGGCTGACAGAGTAGAACCACTGAGAGTGACTTTAAGGAAGAAAAGGAATTTTCAAGTGCTGCCTTCTGAACCCATTCAGCGTAGCTTAAATAGCAGTGAAGATACGGATCCTGGCATGGGCTAGAAATTCAAGCATGTACCCAGTTTGGGTGTGCTTGTGCAGCCTGTGCTGAAGCCTTCACTCTTGCATCTTCTTCTATTTTTAGCCATGCTACTCTAAAGCTAGAGCAGGCATGTCTACATGGGAAGAAAGCATACCTGCGCCTGCGGTGGAGAAATACCTTCAGTTAATTATCAGAGGGGTAGCCGTGTTAGTCTGGAGCTGTAAAAAGCGTCAAAGAGTCCTGTGGCACCTTATAGACTAACAGAAGTACTGGAGCATAAGCTTTCGTGGGAGAATACTCACTTGGTCAGACGCATGCCGGGACGAATTCACTCATGAAAGCTTATGCTCCAATACGTCTGTTAGTCTTTAAGGTGCCATAGGACTCTTTGTCGCTTCAGTTAATAGAGCTCAAGAGTAGCTCCATCTATTCCTGCCTGGGATTGCAGATTTTAACACTTCATCTGTTGCAGATCATGAGCTAATTAGACATTGTCTTCATGTTGGACTTTAAAATCATACTGAACTGTTTAGTCCAGCCACATCCCCTTCCAGTTAATGCTCCGGGGATGTTTTCTGTTTTATTTGGTTTGTTTACGTGTCTCATATTAACCAATGTGCTTTCTACCAATTCTCTCAGGATGCTATTCCACATCCTATAATCTCCGGTGAGATTGTGCTGCTCCTTTTAGAAGTAAATACAATTTGCAATCCAGAATTCAGGTATGGGGCTAAAGCACCTTTAAACTACTTTTGTGCCCTCTCAGTCTGGGCTACTCTGCAGGTTGGAGGTGCCCCAATATAAGTTTGGACAGTCCTGGGATCCTGTCTAAATTACAACAGGATCTTTCAAATCTTGTGTACTACACTCTCATCCTTGACATACCCTCTCTTTGCCCCAGCCTTACCCAGGGCCGGCACTTCCATTTAGGTGACCTAGGCGGTCGCCTAAGGCGCCAGGATTTTAGGGGACGGCATTTTGCCACCCCCGGCAGCAATTCGGCGGCGGGGGGTCCTTCCGCACTCTGGGCCATTGTCGGTAATTCTGCAGCGGGTCCTTCACTCGCTCCAGGACCTGTCGCTGAAGTGCCTCGAAGAGCGGGAGCGCAGAAGGACTCCCCTGCCGCAGAATTGCTGCCAACAACTGGGAGTGCGGAAGGACCCCCGCCTTGGGTGCCAAAAACCTTGGTGCCGCTCCTGGCCTTACCCCCCATGCCAGGGCTTGTGGGAGACAGGTCCTCAGAAGGCAGGCTTACAGTTATCATCTACAGTGCTTACAGCAGGATAATCCTCCAACAACTGGAATGGAGGCTTTTTAGGGCTCCTTTACTTTGCTCTAGACCCTTCACATGCCACAGAGAGGCCAGACCAGGGGTGAGGAACTCACCATTACCGTTAATTTTTTCTTAATGTGAAATACCTCTGAAAGTAGAGTCCTAAGTGTCTCTAATTGGGCACCAAAGCCTAGAACAAATCTTTGACAATATGAATCTTATTTCTTTTAATTATTCCCCATATTTTGACCCTTCTGGCCTGTATCATTTTCATTGCTCTTCTCTAGCTGTTGCCCAGTTTTGATAACATATTTGTGATGTTGAAGGTATTTGTAACTGAAGTCACATCAGCACATTATAATAACAGACTATCCTCTTCCTGCTCCTTGATGCAATGCTTTATGTAGTCAAACATCAATCACAAAATCAAATTTACCTTATTGGCTGCCATATTGAAACTGCAAACTCCTACCTAACTTGCTGTACATTCCACAGCTGTTTCAGCATTACCATGGGCTTTTCACTTCTACTCAGTGTATATTCTAGATTATTTCTCCCTTAGCTATTGCCTTGCATTTTTTCAGGTTAGCATCTCATTTCAGTTATTTCCTGCCATACGTCAAACATCTGTTGGCCCGTTGTATTATTCTCCATCTTTGATTTAGTATCATGTGTTACTTTAATTAACATGCCATTTCACTTCCTCTTCCAGGTTGTTAATGAAGATGTTAAATAAAATGGGACCAAACATTGATTCCTATGTTGTCACACTAAACACCTCCAACTAACTTGATATGTTGCCATTTCTCATTACCCTTTGTTTGCACTCAGCCAGCCACTTTTAAATCTGAGTGACAGTGCTCCCACTGCCTAAATAACAACAAAACAAAAAGTAAACAAATAATACTTTAAAAGAGGGGAAAGTTCACCCAGAGGCACAAGGTGACAGACTGCTGCTTTTGCTGCTGGGACAGTGTGAGCCACGTGACTAGAGAGGGGAAAATAAGCAAATAAAAACAGAAAAAAGGAACAGGCTGCTGCTTGGAGCTTCTGAAAACAAAACATTAAAGGGGAAGTAAGCAGCCATATTGGCTGATCACATGCAACCAGGAAGGCAAACAGCTTAGTTTGCACTGAGGGTTTATAGCCAGCAGAGGAAGCCTACATACAATCAACAGAATAGTTCTATATGCAGTGTTGGCACACAACCAGAAGAAGTAGATCAAGCACAGATAAACAATAAACAAGTAACAATAAAGTTATTTTCCCTGTGGAACCAAAAGTGTCAAAGACAGCGTGAAGTCCAACAGGAGAAGAGAGAAAATGGCAACTTTTGTCGGCGTTGTAGCTAAGTTTCATGACAATCGTGACTCATCGGTGATGTACCTTAAATATTTAGCAATTTATAATCTGCAACACGTTTCCAGATGGATGAGTTCCAGCCTTGTTGATAGCAATAGGTCCAAAGATGTACCAACTGGTACATGACCTAGTGTCTCTAACTGTGCCTGTAACTGCCACATATGCCACAATTACTGCAGCAATTTAGAATATTTTTCTTCTCCCTCATCAATTATACCAGAATATCTGATCCATCAGTGACATCAGAGAAGTGGAGAGTCAGTAGCATAGTTTGGTGCTTCTTTACAGAGGTTATCAGAGCATTGTCAGTTTGGGCAAACATTAAGTGATACCCTGCATGACCAGTTTGTCTCTGGATTATGCAATGACCAGGTTTGGAAGAAGTTATTGACTGTATCAGCACTTATATTCAAGAAGGCTATTGAAGTATCAGTTGACATGGAGACCACAGAAAAGGATTCTCTGGAATTCTGTGAGAACCAAGAAATTCATCTTGTGACTTGTAAAGACAGAGGACCACAGGAACATAAGGAATTTCCAAGTGACAGTTATGCTCAAACTGCATGCTGAGAAGGATTTCTGGGCACAGCAGGTAATTTGCAGAAAGTTTCAGAATAAAGGATATATTGCCATAACCCAATGCACAGTTCAATGACCAGCAGCATCCAAGAAAACACCTATGATGACTGAACATAAGCAGGGATGAATGTCAGGAATTCATAATGTGAAAAAAGACAAGTTTTAGTGGCAGTGACCATGAGTTAGCACTATATGAGTTATTGTGAGCTGGAGTCAGAGATGACATCTAGGTCTCACCTGTAACTGAAGAATTTCCTGCAAGAACGGAGCTTGATATTGGAGCTGCTGTTTCACCAAATTCTGCATGTACCTATCCCAAGTCATTGTCACAATTTCCTCTGGAAGAAAATTCCACAGGTTTGAAGACTTATCCCTGGGAAAAAAATAGTCCCTAAAGGGATACTCAAAGTTAAAATTCAATGAGATGGACAATCAATCATTTTATCCTTGTATGTGATTGAAAGAAAGTATCTGGCTTTATGTGGCTAATTTTGGCTTGAGAAGATCAAAGTGAATTGGACAAAGAGTAAGGTGATCTTGAAAGCACATGAAAATCTTCAAGAAATACTGGACAGACACTCCAAAGTTTTTGAAAAAGAGCTTGGACAGGTGAGCAACATATCAGTGAAGCTCACTGTTAAGTCTGACAGCCAGACAAAATATTGCAAGCCCAGAATTGTGCTTTATGCATCTCTGGTGGAAGCTGATTTGGATTGTTTTTAGTGAACATTGGAGTCCTGTCACCGGTTTCACACAGTCAGTGGACAACACCCATCTTACCACTGATCAAGAAAGATAGCTCAGGCTGAAATTGTGGAGATTTCAAAATGTCACCAAATCCAGGTGTCTATGCAGACCAATGTCTGCTACCTCATATTGAAATTTTGTTTCCTAATTGTAATGGGGGACAATGTTTCAATAAATTTGGATTTGCTCAATGCATATCTACAAATGGAGATTGATTTGGTATCTTGCAAATATCTCACATTCAACATACAGGAAGTCTTATTCTGTTACAGCAGGTTGCCTTTCAGTATCACATCTGCACCTGCCCTGTTCCAGAAAACCATGGATGAAATCCTGAAGGGACTGAATGGAGTTCAGTGCTATTTGGATGACATCCTTGTTACAGGACACTTTGAAATTTGGATGTTGTTGTACAATGTTTGGAAGACTGTGGACTGAGAGTATGTCAAGGCAAATGTGAGTTTTTCAAACCTTCAGTTGAATACCTGGGGCATGTAATTGATGTGAAGGGCTTAAGGAAATTGCCAGAGAAAGAGAAGATGGTTATTTAAGTGCCACCGCCAGAGAATATGTCACAGTTATGTTCATTCTAGGAAGTGCTTAATTATCATGGTACATTTTTGCCTAGTCTGGTGATAGTATTGGTACCTTTACATGAACTGTTACAAACAGAAAAAATGGAAATGGACTAAAGAGTGTGAGTTTGCATTTAAGGAGGCAAAGAAACTGTTGACATCAGCCAAAGTTCTTAGGCACATCAATGCTTCACTACCATTGCAATTAGCTTGTGATACTTCACCATATGGAGTGGGTGCAGTTCTTTCTCACACTTTTTCTGATGGCATGGAAAAAACAACAGCTTTTGGTTGAACTTGAGAAGAACTGTGCACAAGTAGTGTGAGACGCTGTCAGCATTATCTTCAGAATTCAGAAGTTCCATATCTATCTTTTGTGGTAGACATTTTAACTTGCTGATGGATCATCACCCATTAATTTCGGGTTTTGGACAGAAATATGGAATTCTGTCATTAGCTGCTGCTCCTATACAACGATGGGCATTGCCATTTTCAGATACTTCTTATACTATTCGATTCTGTAAAGAGACTCAGAACGGCAATATTGATGGTCTGTCATGCCTGCCTTGCCTAAAATTCTCATCAATCCAAAACAACTTTGGATGAAATGTTCTCTCTCAATTTAATGGATAGGTTACCCATCACTAACACAGTCATCAAGAAAAAAACTGCTAAGGATTATATGCTCTTCTCTTGTGAAGGGAATGGTTCTACAAGGTATAGCATTAGATCATAAGAATTCCAAGTTTTCACAGTTCGTGTTGCGTCAGCATGAATTATCTGTGAATCACAGTTGCATCTTAAGGGGAATGAGAACAGGGCCGGTTCCAGGCACCAGCTTATCAAGCAGGTGCTTGGGGCCGCAACTCCAGAGCGGGCGGCACTTTCAGATATTCTGCAGCAATTTGGCACAAGGTCCCTCACTCCCGCTCAGAGCGAAGGACCTCCCGCTGAATTGCCACAGATCGTGATCACAGCTTTTTTTCTTTTTTTTTTTGGTGGCTGCTTGGGGTGGCAAAACCCCTGGCAGCTCTTCACAAAGGTCATTTTGGCATTGTACAGATGAAGGCCGTGGCCCGGAGTCATGTCTGGTGGCCAGATATTGACAAAGACATTGAGAGGAAGGTGAAGTGCTGTACTACATGTCAGCAAATACATCATGGTCCTGGCCCAGCTTATCTACACCCTTAGTTGTAGTTTTAGACTCTTGGGACACATTTTCAAGTGAACTTTGCCAGACCTTTAGAAGGTTATATGTTTTTGGTTGTAGTCAATCCCATTCAAAATGGCCAGAAGTTTTCAGAATGACTTCTATTACAGCTACCAAGAACATTGGACATCTTTGTATCTTGTTTAGCCAGTTGGTAAGTGAAAATGGACCTCAGTTCTGTTGTGAAGAATTGCAGAAGTTGCTAGCTTCAAATGAAATTCAACACACACTGCTTCATACCATCATGCTACAAATGGGCTAGCAGAATACTTCGTACAAATACTTATGCATGCCTTAAGAACTAATAAGTCTATTTTGAGTCATCAGCAGAAATTGGACAATTTCTTGCTTGTCTACAGGAACACACCACATGCTACTACCCTGGAATCATCTGCAAATCTTTTCTTGACATGACGTTTGTGTATCTGTTGGGACCTGCTATGTCCTGATATTGCCTCACAGGTGGCCAAATCTTAAATTACGCAAATTGATCAACAATGTGAGACTTGTCATTGTTCTTTTCAAATAGAAGACTTAGTGTGGAATCACAGCTATGGTTGTAGAGTGAAACTGGTGTCTGGAGAAGTGGTAAAATGCACAGACCTATTTTATTTGTGGTAAAACTATCTGATGGTATTTATGGAATGACATCAGACAAGTTGCAGCCTTGACAGGTACCAGAGTTTGGGAATCTCTATTCCTCTGATCAAATCTCCTTCTTTTACAACTCCTAATTTCAACAACTTGTTGGGAGAAACTTTGATTCCTTACCAGAACATAAGGCACTGTTCCTGTTGTTCAGGACATTCCCACACCACCATCACCATGTTAAGAGCATGCAAAAACTAGTTGTGCATCTGAACTTAAAACTTGTTTAGCTAGTGAGTTGGGTGTTCCAGGGTGGAATAATCCTTTGCAATTTGAGAGTCTGTAGTAGTCCACCTGAAACTTTTATTTAGGTTATATAGTGTTTAATGTTAACTATGTAAACAATAATGTGTATACATATTTAGAAAGTTTTTTAAAGTATGGTGGAGGAATGCGATATCCTGTCCCTTTAAATGTTTGCATATTCACCCCTTTCCAAAGCCTTCTCAAAGTCTCACTTTCATGCTGGTTTCAGTTTTACTGCCTGAACAATAAAGCTACCACCACAGCAGACAGGTGTGTTTCAGTCTCCTTCTCTGCTGAGTCCACATATAACAGGCTGGGGTTTGGTAAACAGAGATGGCAGCCAGCTTAATATTATAGCAAACACATATTACAATTTTTAAACTTTTTGTTGGAGGTACAGAAAAGAAGTAAAAACACTTAAAGCATTTGAAATGTAAAGTATTAAATAAAGGTTTATTTTAACAACATTCCTTGTTTCCTTTCCTGGAAACAGGAGAGAGGTTTTAGAGGGGAAAAATGCTTGTCCATGACAGCCTTTTAGATGATATTAAAGATGGGAATACCTGTCCTTTTCTGGGAAAAGAGATGAAGTTAGTTAAGATGGGCTGGAGCTATTGTTTTTCAGCACATGTTGAGCACATTAGTGCTCTTTCAGTAAACTGTATCAGAGGGTAGCCGTGTTAGTCTGGATCTGTCAAAGCAGCAAAGAATCCTGTGGCACCTTATAGACTAAGACTAACGTCTGTTAGTCTATAAGGTGCCACAGGATTCTTTGCTGCTTTTTCAGTAAACTGCTGAACTTGCATGCTTCAGGAGATCTTCCTTACTGCAAGGTCTTAACACTGCATGATGATGCTTGCATAACTGTGCAGAGCGTCTGTAAGAACTTGGACAGATCTTTGTTTTAATTTGTGTGAGTTCCTTTAAAAAATAATATTTGAGCTGCCCGATATTAGATTTAGTCAGATAATAGATTTTTTGTTTTGCTGGTTATTCAGAAAAATTGAAAAATAAATTGGTTTGGGTTGAACTGCAGGTTGGTTTTTTTTCAATTTTGATGAATCAAAAAATTTTTTCTAAAAAATTGAAGTTGAATTAAATATTCCATATAGGAAAAATTGAAATATATTTCAAGTTTGACCATTTTAAATTATTTTTTATTGTTTTTAAAAGCAAAACTAGAGGGCATTTTGAAATGAAAAATCATTCTGAATTGAAAAAATCCAAATATTTTATTTAGAAAATGTCAAAAAGAAACATTTTGATTTTTTGAAGATTTTTCTGGTGAGATTTCACTGAAATAATTTGGCAAAAATAGACATGAATCTGCAATTTTTGGCAGAAAAGATCAAAAAGTTGCTGAGCTCTACTCAATATTAAAGGAAACTCCTGATGTCTTGAAAAACATTACATTGATTTGAATACGTGACATTATCTCTTCCATAATTTCCCTACTTCTCTAACACATGGAAATGGTTCAAGTTGTCAGATATATATGCTAAGTAATTGTCTTGAAGTTCAAGCTCCCAGTTACTATGGGTGTGGTTCTGAAAACTGCCAGGTATCCTCAATTCCCATTGAAATTATCAGTTTCCATGGGATAGGAGAGAGTGATCAGCATCTTGAAGACTGCAGGCTCCAGCTCTCTGAGCCTTGTATTGGAAAATGGGATTGGAAAATCTAGGCATGGGACTAGTAGTCAGGAAATCTGGGATATACTCCTGCTTTTGATGAAGACTTGCTGTGTGACTTTGGGCAAATGACTTGGATCTAAATAGTCAGAAATGTCTGTAGTTGCCTCAAGTTCTGGGTGGTCAGGAAACCCAATATTTGAGCATACTTTTGAAAAATTAATCACTACCCTCTTTGTGCTCCCATTTCCCCATCTATAAAGTGGGGGAAATATTTTCCCATTGCATAGGTGTATTATGAACCTTAGCTAAATAATCATTGTGATGTGCAATTAATGTCTGGTCGTGCTACCAGTCAACTCAATGGCAAAACCCTTCTTGACATCAGGGGAGGAGGAGCAAATTCTCTAATGAGATATCATTAAGACTGGTCAGTGGCAGAAGCTGGAGGAGAAATCAGGTTCTCTTAGCTTTCAGCCTTGCACTCAGTCCACTAGATGAAAATTTTAGGTATCATAATTACTCCTGCCAGCTCCTCCTTAACTTTTTGATGTCTTCCTTAAAAATTCATATGATTCCTGCTGGTCTAAATTTCATTCTAAAGGTTGAATTTTGATAGGTTTTACTGTGACAAGTGATTCTATCTCCCAGCATTTTGTGTGTGTGTGTGAACTTCCGGGTTTCAATAGGTGTAAATATTTTCACCAGTTTCACCCAGACTTCCCCTCTATTTTCTGTCTGCTCAATATTTCAGTTTAGAAGAAAGTGATGATATGGCAGTGGCAGATTCTAGTGGCAAAAGTCGCTTAAATAAGCATCTGTAGTGAGTGATGTAACTTCTCTGTTTCATCCTAGTACTTGGAGCTACAGCCACCGGCTATTTTTTAAATAAATTTCATTTTCATGATTCTCATTACAGCAGTTGAACACCTTCAGCCTCAGCTTTACTGCCTCTTTGCTCTACTGCTCTGAACTGCATAGAATATGGCTGCTTTGGCAGCAGTACTTAAATCACCCATTAGAGTAATCGTCAATGGGATCTTTTCCTAGCTGAAAATGTGTGTCATCATTTGTCTTCTGTGAATCTGTTTCAGCCTTTGTACTGATTTGCACCGCTACTCCTCGATATGTGTTAGTGGCAGAGATACATATGGATAAGTCAAGGGGTGAAACCAAAAAAGAACAGTGACGTTACAGTAGCAAAGGAAAGAATGGGACTGAAGGATGTTTAAACTAACCCTATTGATTCTTGCAGAACGCAGTTCAAAATGAAGCTTTCTTCTCGTGGGGAGGGCTTTTACTGTATAAGAATGGAAAGTGCTCATTGCTGGTAATTACTGTTTGTTTTGTTAAGTCCTTTTTGAGCCATTGGTTTCTTGTTAACAGACAACTAATGTTAAGATTTTCATGGGTAGTTTGCTGCTAAAAAATGAATATGGAGGCACTGGTAGTAGCTCCACATTCACAGTTGTGTTGTGATTTGCACTTAGAGCAAGAATTAAATCCTTGTTTCACACACTGATTGAATTTATTCTCCAGATTTAGTACCTTAACTTGAGAGAACAGAATTTTCCACATAATACTTTTAAAAATATTTATTAACTGTTGCAAAGAAAAGCTTTTAAAATCTATTTAAAAAAATATTGTCCTGTTTTCCTCAGTTGAGGAGAGGGGAACCTTAATGCTAAACAACTTCAGCCCTACCTAATTTCAAATTTCACACAAAGTCTCCTAACCTCTGAGATGTAAGCCACTTTTGAGCTTTTAAAATTAAATATATAAGGAGTAGTTCCCATTTTCTTGGTAATCTAACTGTGTTTTACAAACGTTGTCCCTGGCAACTGTTATTGCCATTTGGGCCATCTCATTAGGGCCCAAAAAACAAAACCCACCCAAAAACCTGCAATTGACAAAAATAGAATTTTTTTTTTAAATATTCCACACAGTTCTATCCCTGACACACCACCTATGCTTTGCATTTATCTATGGTGAGTCAGGCTGAGCGTTTATTACTGGGCATAGTTTGTTCTTTGGGGAAAAGCTAGGAATCTGGAGGGTTATGGGAGTGAGTGGAGATTTAGAAGGGAAGGCAGTTCAGCAAGGCTTCTTGGGACATAGAGGCTGATGGAGCTTTGAAAAGATCAGAGGCGGCAAGTCCCCCTCAGACTCTTTCATTTTCTGCCGGAATCCTTCACCAGCACAGGGGTCACCCTGCCCACAGTCACTGCTCCTGCCCCACGCTGGACAAGGGGCAGCCCCACCCCTCACCCGCAGTGGGGCTACAGTGAGGGGCAGCAGCAGGGGAAGAGGCACACATGTGATGGCAGCTTCCCCCCCAGCAGCACCCACCGCAGGGGAGGCAAGAGGGCTTCCTGTACCTGAAAGGGGCCCTAGGAGCATGTGGAGTGACAGTGGTGCAAGGTGAGTGTGGTGCAGGGAGGAAGTGGGGGGTGCCCTCCTGGAGCTAGCTGCTGCCTGCGGGGAGTGGGCTGGGGGGAATCCTCCTCTTTGGCTCTTGCCTCGAGGCAGCCTGCCTATACCCCAAAATCCTCATCCCCAGCCCTGTCCCACCCCAGAGCCCAGACCCCCGGTCAGAGCCCTCAACCCCTGCACCCCAACTCTCTGCCCCAGCCCTGAGCCCCTCCTACACCCCAAGCCCTCCTCCCCAGCACCATCCCACCCCAAAGCCCTCACTCCCGCACACTAATCCTCTGCCCTAGCCCTGAGCCCTCTCTCACACCCCAAACCCTTTATCCACAGCCCTCACCCCTGCACCCTAGCCCTCTGCCTGAGCCCCTCCCACACCCCAACCCCCTGATCACCAGCCCCACCCCATTTTTACATTATTTTAAAAAATATATGGTAACTCCTCACTTAACGTCGTAGTTATGTTCCTGAAAAATGCTTCTTTAAGTGAAACGATGTTAAGTGAATCCAATTTCCTCATAAGAATTAAAGTAAATAGGGAGATTAGGTTATAGGGATTCTTTTTTTGCCAGACGAAAGACTATTTTTTTTATATATATATATATTATCTTCTTAATCATAGTCAAATATTTTGTAGGCATTGTGACAACACAAAAAGTATACTTACACACAGTATAAGTTTTAAACAAACAATTTAATACTGTACACAGCAATAACATTGTGAAGCTTGGTTGAGGTGGTGAAGTCAGAGGGTGGGCTCTTTCCCAGGAAATGCCTTACTGATAAATGATGAACTAGCACTCGGCTGAGCCTGCAAGGGGTTAACTCATTGTTGTTAATGCAGCCTCACACTCTATAAAGGCAGCTCGAATGGGGGAAGACAGCATGGCAGAGAGAGACAGAGACACACACATTGTTTGTGAGAAAGAGTCTTTGAGACAGCAGCTGCTGCCAGCAAGCTCCCTCCATTCTGAGCCCTGTTGTGTATCCCTCTGCTCTGTGGAGATGGGGGGAAGGAACGGGAGAGGAGGACACCCTGACAACAGCACCCCTCTTCCCCCTCCTTCCCCTCCCTCACACAGCAAGCAGGAGACTCAGGGGAGCAGCTCCAAGGCAGAGGCAGGAGTAGCACATGACAGTGGGGGGAAGGACGCCTGAACTGCCCAGCAATTGATAGTCTGCTGGGCGGCAGCTGTACAGGGAACTTAGGGGAGCTGATAGGGGGGTTGTTGGCCCACCCTGGTTCCAAGCTCCACCACTAGCACTCCAATGGGCTGCTCTTTCTGTATGTAGTGGACAAAGCAAGTGGCTGCCAAACAACACTATAGGGGAGCTTAGCGCAACTTTAAACAAGCATGTTCTCTAATTCAGAGGTTCTCAAACTGCGGGCCATGGACCACCAGTGGTCCGCGAGCTCCATTCAAGTGGTCTGTGGATAGTTTCCTCTGAGGTGCACTCCTGGGCAGCCGCACATGAGAGAATGAAGGGCCGCCCACCTAATTAGCGGAGCCATGCGGATGTGGCTCCACTAATTGAGTGCCTAGACTCTGGAGAAGATGCACATGATGCACATGTAGGGTGAGGTGGTGGCCTTGGGGGGAATAAGGGGTAGGTGGGAGGGGGCAGTGGCGTGAGAAGAGGGGTTGGGGGGAATTTGGGATGTGCAGGGCTACGGCGGCCAGAGAAAGAGGCTCCGGGCTGTCCCAGCTTCAGTTCCGTGGCTGTTGTGGCAGGGGAGAAACCCCACTCCTTTCCAGCCCAAGCTCAGGGGCTGCTGCGGTGGGGGAGAGGGGAAGAGACTCCCCTCTTCTTCCCAGCCCCAGCTTGGGGGCTGCCGCGGTGTGGGAGAGAGGGCATATCCATCGCATTAGAAAGGTTAAGACTACTGATATTAAAATATGAATTGTGTGCTTTTATATGTAGAACAAAAAAGTTTATTATTAAGGGTATTTTTTTATATAGCACTTTTATCCAAAGCACTTTACAATAGTTAGCTAACGGTACAAACAACCCACAGCAATTTTCAAGTGGTCCATGGAAAAAAAGGTTTGAGAGCCACTGCTTTAATTGATCAGCAACATAACAACAAAACAACGTTAACTGGGATGACTTTAAGTGAGGAGTTACTGTATATTGGCTTACAAGAGAGGTGTGTGTGTGGAGAGGGGGGAGGCAGGACTTGGACCTGTTCTGGACACCACTGAAAATGATACAAACCTGCCGCCCCTCGGGAAGATGGTTGAAATTTAGCAGAGATAAGCAGAAGTCCTGGGGGAAGAAGTACGAGCAGAGGAGAGAGAACATAGATTAAGTATTGCTAACTCCAAAAGTTCAAAAATCATGAGTCAGGCTAAAATTATGAGTGGTATAAAAATCTTCAGTTTTAAAAAACCACAACAAGCTTTAGGTGTTTTTTGCCTTCTGGTGTTTGAGCTTTTAAGGTTCATGTTTTCCATGAGGGCTAGAATCTTACTTTATTTAAAAATATGAGCACTGAGTGTTTCACATGATCATATGATTCCAGGAGCTCAGGCTATTAGAAAGACACCAAATATAGTGAGACTGTTACTAAAGTCATAAGAGTTGGCAATGCTGGTGAATGGTTGATCCGCCAATCCTAGAGCACTTTCTCATAAGTAAATGGACCCAGTTCCTGTTCAAGTAACACTTTTCTGCCCACTTAAATTCCCTCTCTCGCCTTCAGTTACGTGAAATATTGTCTCTGCCCTATGCCCTATGTTATATAGCATTGCTGTGAAACTGCCAAACACTAATAATAGCGTCTGTGGACCATCCAGAGGCATTTGGCTGTGAGCGAAATATTTCCCATGTATCCCTTACTTTCCTAATTGTGGTGAAGTGAGGCTTAATCAGTTTATGTTTGTGAAATACTTCATACTATTGCAGCATCTTTCATCCACAATTATCTCTGTTTCATTACTAGTCAGTTACACAGATTTTAAAAAATAGTTGTGTGTTCCCTTATTAAAATGCTGAATGAACATTTATTAATGGCTGTCACTGAAGGAAAATCAAACCATATGTAAAATGGATCAAATCTAGGGTAGAGTAACCTACATTTGAAGGTAACTTCTCAATTGTTGTTGACAAAAAATATGTTTACCTTGATCATATTTAACTTGTCCTTTAAGAATGTTTGAATTAGCAACCTTTTTTTCCCCCTAATTTCCAAAAGGAAATAAGGGGATAGAGAAGTAGAGTTTCAGTATTTGGCAAGAAACTAGTACAGTACTAAATTATTTTTGCCCATGTTATTTTGATTTGTCGTTGAAATTATTTGCAGTTTCAGCATGCCTGAAAGTATTAGTTTTATTACATCAGTATAGTTAGACAAACCTTAATATCAACTTTTAGGCCTAATTGACTTTGAGAAGCTATATGAAAGATAAGCTCTGTCCATTCTAAATTTGGAGGTGTGCTAGCTATTGTCATATGCTGTTGTGCTTTATAATCTTGGAATAACTTAATGGAAAGAAAGCAGGGGGTGGGGAAGCAACCATTTAGCGTCCTATCAGAGCTTGATGGAGCCTGATATAATTAACAAACTTGTGATATCGCTAGCAATTGTAATTCCAATTATTTGCTAGCTGAAGGCAAGTTTCACTGCTCTAAGTTAGGAAATCATGTAAATAGCCTAATTAATATAATTTGCCTTATGCTGTACTAAGAAAACAAAAACAAATATGTCATTTTTTAGAATAAATAGCATGGTATAGACTAAATATTATAAATATTCAGTAACTTTGCTAAGCAAATACTGCATATTACAGATCCTTTTCAGCGTTGCTCAGTAATGCAACATGATTTAATGAAATTATAATGGCATGTTTTAGCTTTACCACTACATAGCAAAAAGGAGAGCACTTCTTTTGCATGGATTAGAGCTAGTTCCTTAACAAAATAGCATGTGACAAGTACTACAGTGGACTGAAAGATATAAAGATTTCATCCTTTTGTATCTTCAGTATTTGAATATCAAGAGAGTTCCCCAAAACTTAAAATAAATCTTTGAAAAATTCCATGATGCTGTGGTGGAAAGGTACAATAAATAATGCTATGTCTTTTCCTTCTGTGGAATGAAGAGATAAAGCTATTTGTAAAAACCTAAAAGACCTACAAATCATTCTAACAGGTTGTCATATGTTAATGTCAGTGAGAATTTAATCACCCAACGTAAAAATCTATATATTTCTTCCTCCAACGCTGTCTGGTTTTCATAACTCTGCCTATTGACAAATTCCCTTATGATGATAAATTAGAAGAATGACTAAAAACATAGCAGGTAAAGATAGAAATTTTTTTAAAAAGATAGAAGCAGCAGGGTTTTTGAGTTTGTGTGTGTATGTATGTTTATGTATATACACAGAGTTCCTAGAGGCCCCACTTAGGTATTAGAACTCCATTGCGCTAGGTTTTGTACACACATTTAACAAGATGCCAATCCCTGCCTTAGAGAGTTTACAAAGCAAGTATGTGCTGAGATGACATATACATACAGCAAACAGATGCAATGTAAGAATTAAGATTAATAAGAGGTAAAGCTGTCCAGAAAATGGAAATCACTTCTTGTGAAAAATGTCCCATTTTTGAAAATTCTGTTCCAGAATCAGGATTAAAAGTAAATGTAAATTTTTCATGGGAAGGCGTTTACAGAGAAAAAATCATTTTGGAAAAACCAAAATGGAATGTTTTGGCTTGCTTGCTGCCTATCTAGAAGGTGCTTGTCAATTTCATGGTCTGCCTGCACACTAGCTCTCTTCGTTAGTGCCCAGATGCCTCTCTCAATCAAACAGAAAATTCTCAACCAGCTCAAATAAACAGAGCTCAGAACTCACCAGCTGTTTAATCATAGTCAAATATTTTGTAGGCATTGTGACAACACAAAAAGTGGTACCTGAATGGACAAAGAAATGAAAGTAGCAAAATGGTCAAAATAGGCATGGGTCACAAAAATAAATAATTAAAAATTGCTTAACCATGGTCTATTTTAAGAAATGACTCTAAACCTCAATGTACTTTACTACTAGCAATGATGCTTTGCACATATATACACCACTTTTTATTGAAGGGACTCAAAGCTTCAAAAACTAACTAAGAGGGAGGGAGGAATTCAGGCAGATTGACTTAGGGCAGCCTTTCCCCTCTCCAGATTCCCATTAGCACCTAGGGGAAACCCAGTTATGCACACTGTCTAGTGGAGACCTGCTCTCTCACTTCACCCTCTTCTAGGAACAAGCTATGAGAGACACCAGCCTCAAAAGGGTATCTATGCCCTATTCCATCACTACAGAGGACCTCCATCTGACTAACCATCTGACAGGCAGAAGCTGTAGAAAGACCACTGCTGCCTAGAGGAACCAGGTTAGGGTGTCTCCATTAGATGCTAAAAAATGGAAAGATGGTGGCTGAATGGGGGAAAAAGAATTGATGGAGTTTGGGTTGATTGAGAGGCTGGAATGTATGATTTTTTGGAAAAAGACAGGAAATGTATTTTAGCTAGTGAACCTCATGAATACTAATGGAGGTAGAAAGTTTGAAAATTGTGTTAACAGTGTTAACATTTTGGCAGCACATCCCTTGCCCATCACTTTGGAGTCTGAGTGCTAACAGGCACATTTAAGTGTGCATAAGAGATCTGAGAAACTCAGCCTGTCCTGGGATATTCTGATTTTACAACTATCATTTAAAAATTGTGCTGTGTAAAATAAGGCAATAATGTTCTTACCACTTATTATACTGAATCACCCCTCATCCTCATTTGCTTTGAGTTATTGGTATGTTTCTTCCTCATCTGTATATCCGTAGTCTTCTACTCTACATAATATAACAAACAATGGTGCTTGTCCTCTGAGCACTTGCACTCCCCCACTTAATCACCTACTCCCAAGTCTAACTAATTTGCTTTTGTACCTTGATTTTCATAGTCTGTTAATTATGCGTATATAATCAGAATTACATCCAAAGAAACTATGGTAATGTATGTGGGGTGTGGATAGTGTGTGCTGCTGAAAGGTAGAAGTAGATGATGTGGGGACCTGAGGACTGATAGGCACAGATCATGAATCTCCCAGAGACACTAAAATGAACATATATTTTAAAATCTCTTAAACAAACCACAATTTAATAAAATTAATCAGCTTTCCACCAAAAGCGTGACTCATCTTTTCTTACAAACTTCTATGAATTGTCCCTGAATTTCTAATATTTTATGGAATTTAGTGATATTATCCATCGGGATTCATTGCTAAATTTTCTGAGAGCTTATGCAAATCTCTGTTTCCCAGTGCAAAATGTTAATTCACAAACTATAATTAGTAGATCCACAGTGATATAGACTCTATATTTATATATACTGTGATACAGCATGGCCAGAGGGCAGCAGGAGAGGGTTAGAAGGGAGCCTTATTCCCTGTAAGGGGAAGAAAGTTTGCTATAGATTAATTAAAGCACCTGAAGCCAATTAGAGCACCTGAAGCCAGTCACATGATGATAACCCCTGCTTCAATCAGATAGTCTGGGAGTTGGAGCAGAGAACAGTTTGAAGGAGTTGGAGCAGGGAGGAACTGGTGCTGGAGCAGAGAACAGTTTGGAGAAGTGCTGTGGTGAGCTAAGAAGTCCAAGACCCTAGGTAAAGGGGCACCTGGCTTGTACAGAGGGAGGGCAGGAAGCCCCCCACAAGCTGAAGGGCAGGAGAGGGAAGTAGCCCAGAGGAAGGAAGTGTCAGTTCAGGTGGTTTACCACTATCTTCAGGGCCCCTGGGCTGGGACCTGGAGTAGAGAGCGGGCCCAGATCCATCCCTCTCCACTCCCCTCCTGTAGGACACTAGTGGGGCAGTTAACATTCCACTGCAGGGGCAAGAAATGGTGCCCTGAACCCTCCCCCAAGAAGAAAAAGCGTGAGACCCCTCAAAATTTCAGTAAGGCATTTGACACGGTTCCACATGCGGAATTATTAGTCAAATTGGAAAAGATGGGGATTAATATGAGAATTGAAAGGTGGATAAGGAACTGGTTAAAGGGGAGACTACAACAGGTCGTACTGAAGGGTGAACTGTCAGGCTGGAAGGAGGTTACTAGTGGAGTTCCTCAAGGATCGGTTCTGGGACCAATCTTATTTAACCTTTTTATTACTGACCTTGGCACAAAAAGCGGGAATGTGCTAATAAAGTTCGCGGATGACACAAAGCTGGGGGGTATTGCTAACATGGAGAAGGACCGGGATATCATACAGGAAGATCTGGATGACCTTGTAAACTGGAGTAATAGTAATAGGATGAAATTTAATAGTGAAAAGTGCAAGGTCATGCACTTAGGGATTAATAATAAGAATTTTAGATATAGATTGGGGACACATCAGTTGGAAGCAACAGAGGAGGAGAAGGACCTTGGGGAATTGGTAGATCACAGGATGACTATGAGCCGCCAATGTGATATGGCCGTGAAAAAAGCTAATGTGGCTTTAGGATGCATCAGGCGAGGTATTTCCAGCAAAGATAAGGAGGTGTTAGTACCATTATATAAGGCGCTGGTGAGACCCCACCTGGAATACTGTGTGCAGTTCTGGTCTCCCATGTTTAAGAAGGATGAATTCAACCTGGAACAGGTTCAGAGACGGGCTACTAGGATGATCCGAGGAATGGAAAACCTGTCATATGAAAGGAGACTCAAAGAGCTTGGCTTGTTTAGTCTAGCCAAAAGAAGGCTGAGGTGGGATATGCTTGCTCTTTATAAATATATCAGAGGGATTAATATTAGGGAGGGAGAGGAATTATTTAAGCTTAGTACCAATGTAGATACAAGAACGAATGAGTATAAACTGGACACTAGGAAGTTTAGACTTGAAATTAGACGAAGGTTTCTAACCATTAGAGGAGTGAAGTTCTGGAACAGCCTTCCAAGGGGAGTAGTGGGGGCAAAAGACATATCTGGCTTTAAGATTAAGCTTGATAAGTTTATGGAAGGGATGGTATGATGGGAGAGCCTAATTTTGGCAATTGATCTTTGATTATCGCCAGATAAGTATGCCCAGTGGTTGGTGATGGGATGTTGGATGGGATGGGATCTGAGTTACTGCAGAGAATTCTTTTCTGAGTGCTGGCTGATGAGTCTTGCCCACATGCTCAGGGTTTAGCTGATCGCCATATTTGGGGTTGGGAGGGAATTTTCCTCCAGGGCAGATTGGCAGAGACCCTGGAGGTTTTTTGCCTTCCCCTGCAGCGTGGGGCATGGGTCACTTGCTGGTGGATTCTCTGCAGCTTGAGGTCTTCAAACTACAGTTTGAAGACTTCAATAACTCAGGCATAGGTTAGGGGTTTGTTGTAGAAGTGGATGGGTAGGGTTCTGTGGCCTGCTTTGTGCAGGGGGTGGGACTAGATGATCACATTGGCCCCTTCTGACCCTAGAATCTATGAATCTATGAAAAATAGTGCCGACAATTTGCCACAATACTCATATCACTGGGACCAAAGTAGTATAAAAGAAAAATGAAGATATGTAAAATTGCTAGATTTAGTAAGTCATTAGCTCCTTTTCTTTAGGTACTTTGATAAATTTGGTATAGTTCAGATCTTCGGTTACCAAATAGAAGGGAATGTAACACTTTTTTCAGGGCCTCAACCTGCTTCCACTAACTTCACTGAGGATGGATTCAAGCCCGAGTCCCTTTGTTTGCTTTAATTATTTACCATAATTCTCTGGGAAAAGAAGGCTGTGTATATTAAAAAAATGGAAATGAACCTCCTTACTCATCATATCTTCTCTGTTTGCCTTCAAAAGTAATCCCTGTATACTTGTTTATTCCATTGATCAAACCAAGGCTCAGAGTGTGTTCCCATTAAATTGAGCTCCAGGCATTCATTTGAAAACAGATTCTTCTTCGAGTGATTGCTCATATCCATTCCAGTTAGGTGTGTGCGCCGCGCGTGCACATTCGTCGGAAAACTTTTACCCTAGCAACTCAGTGGGCCGGCAGGTCGCCCCCTAGAGTGGCGCCGTCATGGTGCTCGATATATACCCCTGCTGGCCCACCCGCTCCTCAGTTCCTTCTTACCGCCTGTGTCGGTCGTTGGAACAGTGGAGCGCGGCTTAGCTGATCTCCGCTTCCCTAGCTACTCGTAGTTCTCGTATATAGTTATGCAGTTATAATCCTTTTATATATATATTTGTATAGCTATACGTTTTTTCTTTGCTAACATAGTTAGTTTAGTAATAGTTAGCGGGGTTCAGGAAGTAGCCCCTTTCCTGCACCCGGTGCCGGAGCCCATGCACGGCTCACCGGGTTTTAAAATGGGCTCGGCCTGCCAGAAGCCGATGCCGAAGGGAGATCCACACGACTCCTGTTTGAAGTGCCTCAGGGAATCACACTTGACAGCTAAGTGCCCCATTTGCAAGGCTTTTAAGCCGAGAACAAAAAGTAGCGGGACTTTCACTTACCCCTCCACCTTTGGCACCGAGCGATGATCAAGCGGCTGGCAGAAGCGCCTCCTCGGCACCGGACCCCGCCGGTACTGCCAAGGCCTTTCGGCACCGGCCGTCGCCGGCACCGAAGTTGACTTGGCACCACTCCCTTCCTCCGAGGTCGAGAAAGCCTACAATTCCTGCTGGTGCCTGATGGCTCCCCGGCACGCGCCGTGGTTGAGCCCCCTGCTCCTGCTGCTTAAGTGCCACCTGCATCGCAGCCAGAGAGCTCGTCTAAGTCGGATTGCCCGGCACCGACACCTGCAGAGGCACCGATGACATCGGCACCGTCGATTCCAGTCCCCCAGGGCCATTGAATCCGGTCCTGACGGCTCCCCGGCACGCGCTGTGGTTGAGCTTACTGCTCCCGCTGCTTCTGTGCCAACTGCACCACAGCCAGAGAGCTCGTCTAAGTCGGATCGCCCGGCACTGACACCTGCTGAGGCATTGACGACGTCGGCACCGTCGATCCCGGTCCCACAAGGGCCGTCGAATCCGGTGCCTGATGGCTCCCCGGCACGCGCTGTGGTTGAGCTTACTGCTCCTGCTGCTTCCGTGCCAACTGCACCGCACCAGAGAGCTCGTCTAAGTCGGATCGCCCGGCACCGACACCTACCGAAGCTCTGATGACCTCGGTACCGTCGATCCCGGTCCCACGAGAGCCGTCGAATCCGGTGCCTGACAGCTCCCCACTATGCACTGTGGTTGAGCCTGCTGTTCCCTCCACGCCGGAGACATTGCCAACGGCGAGGGATCTCATTGCCATGACAGAGTCGATGCTGCCTGACCCCGGCACCGCCGGTGTGGGTAATACAGTCTCTTCATATGACCGTCCTCTGTCAGCACAGCAGAGCGGCACCGTTCATGATCACGGTTCCGCAGACGCTCCAGGTCCCGTCGGCACACCCGACACCACTTGCAGTCCCGGTGCTGTTTTCCTCATCGGTACTGGTCGCACTCGCCGCACCGGTCGGTATCCTGTTTGCCGACCCGCTACTATCGGCACCGTTCCGACTCCTGGCACCGCGACAGGTACCGTGACTCCCGTAGCCTCTCCCTGAGCCTCGAGATCTCGGTCGACCTCCCAGCACCGTTCTGGTTGCAGGTCTGGATCTCGTTCCAGGTACTGGTACGCCTCCCGGTGCCGGTCCCCGGTGCCGAGTTGGGCAAGGTCCGATAGAGTCAGAGACTCTTCCCATGCCTTTTTTTAGTACCTCCATGGCCATCCAGACACGCATCCATGTCATCCCACATGCGCAGATCTTATGCTCAGGACCACGATTCTGATACGCCCCCCCGACAACCTGAGGTGGAGGAGGTCCCAGAGGTAGAGGACCTGGTATGGTGCCCTCTAAGGGGTACGACTACTCGTCTGTCCGCTCTCCTCTCTGCTCACTAGTCTTTCAGTCTGTTAAGGAGAGGTATTGGCATGGCCAGCGGGCGCCAGCCCCGAAACCGAAGGAGGCTTGGCGAATGAACCTACTTGGCCGCCAGGTGTACTCTGCAGAGGCCCTGCAGCTCTGGGTAGCAAAGCAACAAGCCTTGCTTAGCTGCTATAATTATAGCACCTGGGTGAAGGTAGTTTAGTTTATGGAGTTTCTCCCTCAAAACTCCCGCCAAGAGTTCGCTGCCGTCTTGGAGGACAGGGGAAAAAGGTACCCAGAGCGTCCCTCCAGGCCTCGTTGGACGCAGCAGACTCAGCAGCCAGGACTCTGGCCTTTGGTGTCGCCATGAGATGCATCTCATGGCTTCAGGTTTCAAACCTCCGGCCGGAGCTGCAGTATGCCATTCAGGACTTACCCTTTGTTGGTAAAGACCTCTTCGCGGCAAAGACAGCCCCAGGCTGCGAAGCCTGATGGACAATAGGGTCCTAATGCGCTCTCTCAGCATGCATATGCCAGCGACCAAACGCAGGCCTTTCTGTCCCCAGCCGCCATACTCTGTGCCTAGCCAGAGACAGGACTTTGGCAAACGGCGAGGCCAAGGTGGTCGCAGACAAACATCAGGACCCCTAAAGAGCCAAGGTCAAGGTCCCTCGCAATTACCACTGGGACCAAAGACGAACCTTCCAAGGTGCGCCTGAGGGTGGTGTACCAGTCACAGGCCGGGATCCCAATCCCGCTTTTCTCCTGGTGTGGCCCCAGTTAATTTCAGATCGCTGGGTCCTGCGCACAGTGGAGCATGGGTACCACCTCTAATTTGTTCCAACCCTGTCCCCCTTCAGGGACCCCTCTCACGAGCAATTCCTCATACAAGAGGTGCAGACGCCAACGGACGAAAGGGGCAAAGGGGTTTACTCCCATTATGCCCTAGTCTCCCACTCGAACGGAGGTCTCAGACCTTCCTAGTCCTGCGTGGACTCAACCAGTTTAGGATAAGGTTGAAGTTCCGCATGGTATCTCTGGGAACCATTATCCCATCCTTGCCTCCTGGGGACTGCTATGCCGCCCTCGATATGAAGGACGCGTACTTTCACAATGCCATCTTCCCTCCGCACAGGAGATACCTCCGCTTTCTAGCCAACCATCAGTACTTCTGGTTTACGGTCCTACTGTTTGGCCTTTCTGCAGCCCCACAGGTATTGACCAAGTATATGGCCATAGTCGCCGCCTGCCTTCGCTGATGTCGGATATGCGTTTTTCCATATCTGGACGATTCGCTTATCCGAGGAGACTCCGAGACGCAAACCACTCAGCACGTGGGCATCGTCACGGTCTTCACAGGTCTAGGCCTGATGATTACTATAGAGCAATCCACTCTGGTTCCCACGCAGAGGTTAGACTTCCTAGGGGCTATCCTGGTCTCCGACCTAGCCGGAGCCTGCTTATCACAGCCGCGGTTTTAGGCGATGGCAACAATCATCCGAGGTCTGCAGACTTTTCCAACGATCTCGACTCGCACTTGTCTCAGTCTCCTGGGTCCATGGCTGCCCGCAAGTTTGTAACCAAACACGCCAAGCTCCGCCTCCGTCCTCTCCAGGTCCGGCTCTCCTCGGCGTACCGCCTGGACAGGGAGCCAATGGTCATGGTAGTCACCGTTCCCTCGAGCACCTTAGGCTCCCTAGAGTGGTGGCTAACTCCCTCCCTGGTGTGGGCAGGGATGCGGTTCCATCCGCCCCCGCCCTCACTGCCCCTGACGACGGATGCGTCATCTCTCTGCTCGAGTGCTCATGGTCACCTCCGAGCTTAAAGCCTTTGGTCTTCTCGGGAGCTGGCATTCCACATCAATGCCCCAAAAATGAGAGTAGTCCGCCTGCCGTGCCAGGGGTTGCAGCGGCAGCTGCGAGGCCGTGGTATCTCGGTGTTTACAGCCAACACAACGGCCATGTGCTTCATAAATAACCAGGGAGGGACATGGTCCTCCCCCCTTTTGTCAGGAGGCCATCCATTTCTGGGACTTTTGCATGGCCCACTCGATGGAGCTGGTGACGTCCTTTCTCCCAGGCGTTCGGAACGCCTTGGCGCTTTGACTCAGCAGGTCTTCCCTGTCTTACGAGTGGTCACTCTGCCCCATGTGAGGCGTTCTGCTTTCCAGTAGTGGAGATTTTTCCTCACATAGACCTGTTCGCTCACCGCGAGAGCAGAAAATGCCAGATGTTCTGCTCCTTCCAAGGTCTCTCCTCGGGATCGATCTTGGATGCATTCCTGATGCCGTGGAAAGGCCAACTCCTTTATGCCTTCCCACTGTTCCCACTGGTTCATTAGGTCCTACTCAAACTCCGCAGGGGCAGAGCGCGCATCATCATGATCACTCCAGCGTGGTCCAGGCAGCACTGATATACCACGTTGCTCGGCCTGTCAATAACCAACCCAATTACCCTGCCACCCCACCCAGACCTCATCACTCAGGGCCACGACAGGCTTAATCACCCGGACCTGCAGCCTCTTCTCCTCACGGTGTGGCTGCTGCGTAACTGAGCCGGGGTGGCAGGAAGCCTTCCACCGGGTCAACGTACCTGGCCGATTGGAAGCATTTCTTCTACAGGTGCAATACGCTCGATCTTGCTCCTACTGAGGCCTCTATTTGGCCTGCCTCTGGCCTTCAGTGGCAGGACCTGGCAGTATCATCGCTGAGGGTACACTTGGCAGCCATCTCTACCTTCCAGCCAGGCTAAGGTGGATGTTCCGTGTTCTCACACTCTATGGGTTCGAGGTCCCTCAAGGGCTTGGAGCGCTTGCACCCTTGGGTGCGCCGCCCAGCCCCAACCTGGGACCTCAACCTAGTTTTAACCAGACTTATGTCTCCCCCATTCGAGCCGTTCGCGACTGGCCCTCTGCTATACCTGTCTTGGACGACAACTTTCCTCGTAGCTGTTACATCGGCCAGACGAGTCTCCGAGCTCAGAGCTCTTACAGTGGTTCCGCCGTACACTAGGTTTCACAAAGACAAGGTGCAGTTATGACCACACCCGGCTTTCCTCCCTAAGGTGGTTTCGGCCTTTCATGTTACTCACAGCTCAACGCAATGGGCACAACAGTTGCACTCCCTGGACATCTGTAGAGTGCTCGCATTTATATTGCGCTGACAGAACCATTTCATAAGGTGCCCCAGCTCTGTCACGGTAGCAGACCAAAGGGAAGGCTTGCTTGTTTTCCTCTCAGAGGATCTCATCTTGGGTGATGGCGTACATCCGAAATTGTTATGATTTGGCTCATATTTCCCCAAGCCACATCACCGTGCATTCTACCAGGGCTCAGGCTTCATCTGCCGCCTTGCTGGCTTGTGTTCCTACCCACGAGATCTGTCGCGCAGCTCCATTGGTCCTCGGTCCATACCTTTGCTTCGCAGTATGCCCTGGTTCAACAGTCAAGAGATGCTGTAGCCTCTGACTCAGCAGTTTTCATTCTGCCACATTTCACTCCGACCCCACCGCTTACGTAAGGCTTGGGATTCACCTAACTGGAATGGATATGAGCAATCACTCGAAGAAGAAAAGACGGTTACTCACCTTTGTAACTGTTGTTCTTCGAGATGTGTTGCTCATATCCATTCCACACCCGCCCTCCTTCCCCACTGTCGGAGTAGCCGGCAAGAAGGAACTGAGGAGCGGGTGGGCCGGCAGGGGTATATATCGAGCACCATGATGGCGCCACTCTAGGGGGCAACCTGCCGGCCCACTGAGTTGCTAGGGTAAAAGTTTTCCGACGAATGTGCACGCGCGGCGCACACACCTAACTGGAATGGATATGAGCAACACATCTCGAAGAACAACAGTTACAAAGGTGAGTAACTGTCTTTTTTGGTGCCTTTTACTTCTGTTAGCTCTGCAGAGTCAATGCCATTCTGGAACAAAGGGTTTGATTCTGTTCTGCTTTCTGTGAACCATAGAATTGTAGGACTGGAAGGAACTTTGAGAGGTCATCTAGTCCACTCCCCTGCACTCATGGAAGGACTAAGTATTATCTAGACCAGGGGTCTGCAACCTTTCAGAAGTATTGTGCCGAGTCTTCATTTATTCACTCTAATTTAAGGTTTTATGTGCCAGTAGTACATTTTAATGTTTTTAGAAGGTCTCTTTCTAGGAGTCTATAATATTTAACTAAACTATTGTTGTCTGTTAAGTAAATAAGGTTTTTTAAATGTTTAAGAAGCTTCATTTAAAATTAAATTAAAATGCAGAGCCCCCCAGACCAGTGACCAGGACCTGGGCAGTGTGAGTGCCACTGAAAATCAGCTCACGTGCTGCCTTTGGCACACGTGCCATAGGTTGCCTACCCCGATCTAGACCATCCCTGACAGATGTTTGTCTAACTTGCTCTTAAAAATCTCCAATGATGGAGATGCCACAGCTTCCCTAGACAATTTAATCCAGTGCTTAACTACCCTGGTAATTAGCAAGTTTTTCCTAATGTCCAACCTAAACTGCCTTGGGTGCAATTTAAGCCCGCTGCTTCTTGTCCTGTCATTAGAGTTTAAGGAGAACAATTTTTCTCCCTCCTTGTAACAACCTTTTTTGTACTTGAACACTGTTATCATGTCCCTTCTCAATCTTCTCTTCTCCAGACTAAGCACACCCAGTTTTTTCAATCTTCGCTCATAGGTTGTGTTTTCTAGACCTTTAATCATTTTTGTTGCTCTTGGGATTTCTTCAGTTTGTCCACATCTTTTCTGAAATGTGGTGCCCAGAACTGGACACAATACTCCAGTTGAAGCCTAACCAGTGTGGAGTAAAGCGGAAGAATTATTTCTTGTGTCCATCAGTGACTATTACAACAGATGCCTCCCTGGTAGATTGGGATGCCCACTTGGGTCACCACAATGTACAAGGCAAGTGATCTGTGACAGAAACCCAACTACATATCAATCTCCTTGAACTCCTTGTGGTACACAATTCATGCTAACACTTCCTCCCACTCATACGAGACACCTCAATGTCTATTCTCATCGACAACGTGGCGTGCATGTTTTACATCAATTGCCAAGGATTACATCAATTGCCAGCTGTCACTTGCTATGCGTAGAAGCCATGAATTTATGGAACTTCTGCATTCGCAACAATATAAACATTGCAGCATCATACCTACCAGGTGCCAAAACATTACAGCTGACAACCTCAGCGGGCACTACTCACAGGAACAACAGTGGAAAATCAATGACAATGTTCTCGACACAATATTCCAAAAATGGGGTCACCCAGTAATCGACCTTTTTGCCTCAGTGACAAATCACAAATGTTCACTATTTTGCTCCAGGGCAGGTCTGACACTGGGATCATAAGGGGATTCCTTCCTCACCCCGTAGTACGTGGCATTCATGTACTCCTTCCCGCCGATACCACTGATCCCACAGGTCATCTGCAAGATATGACTCGACAGAGCATACATCATTCTCATTGTCTCCACATGGCCCATACAGACTTGGTTTCCGCACCTCTCACATCTAACAGTCTGTGCCCCACAACTGCTGCCTTTCAGGATGGACCTCCTGTCCCAGAACAAGGGCCTGACACTCCATCCAGACCCAGTAAAACTCCATCTCAAAGCATGGCTCCTCTCTGGTTCCAACATGGAGAATTGAACTGTTCAGAGAAAGTAAAACAGGTATTACTAAATTGCCATCGCCTCACCAGTAGAAATACTTACTACCACAAGTGGAGAAGATTCTCTCTTTGGTGTCAGCAAAAACAGCTGGACGTGACCACGGAGCGTCTATCTATGATCCTAGACTACCTACTAGAACTGAAGGAAACGGGGTTAGCCATAAGCTCTATTAAAATACACCTCACTGCCATTACAGCCCTCCATGAACAGATAGAAGGAACTTCAATATTTGCTCACCTGATTACATGGTGCTTTCTAGCAGGTATAAAGAATGTGTTCCCAGAAGTATGCCAACCTGCATCACCATGGGATCTCAATCTTGTGCTCAAATGTCTCACAAAACTACCCTTTGAGCCTCTAGCAACCTGCTCACTCCTTATATGTCAATATAGGCCACATTCCTAGAGGCAATCACATCTCCAAGACGTGTCGGCGAAATAGCATTGATGGCTGAACCACCGTACACTGTATTTATCAAAGACAAAATCATGTTATGTCCTCACCCAAAATTCTTACCCAAAGTGGCTATAAATTTTCATATTAACCAACCCATACACTTACCTGCCTTCTATCCCAAGCCACATAACAATACTCAAGAAGCAACATAACACATGCTAGATGTCAGATGGGCTGTAGCCTTCTACTTGGACAGAACTAAACCATTTTGCAAGTCACCAAGGACTCTACAATATCGACCCAGAGATGCTCCAAATGGATCTCTACCTGTATTCAAACTTGCTACCGCCTGCATCACAAAGAACCCCCCGTGGGCATCAGATCCCACTCAACGTAAGCCATGGCGACATCGATTACGTTCTTGAACAATATCCCCTTAATAGATATTTGTAGAGCTGCAATCTGGACATCGGAGCACACTTTTGCAAAGCATTACGCTATCACCCAAGGACTTGTCTCAGACTCTATCGTTGGCCTTACAGTGCTCTCATCACACACTTATACATAACTCTGGTGGGGTACTGCTCTACAAGCACCTAGAGTGGAGCATCCACAGGGACACCACTTGGTGCAGAAGAAGAAGAAGTTACTCACCTTGTGCAGTAACGATGGTTCTTCGAGATATGTGTTCCTGTGGGTGCTCCACTACCCACCCTTCTCCTCTCTACTTTGGACTTCATACAGCCAAACTTTGCAGTAGAGAAGGAATGGAAGGGATGGTTGGGGGAGCGCACACTATAGGAGGTGCCAATGGCTGCACAAGACGACTCCTGTGCGCTCCCTTCCCTGGCTGAGTACTTCTGTGAGAAATCTCTGATCTCCGGCGCAGGACACACCGACACCTAGAGTGGAGCACCCACAGGGGGATACAACTCGAAGAACCATCATTACTGCACAAGGTGAGTAACTTCTTTCTGAGGCCTGGCCTACGCCTAAATATTAGATCAAAATAGCAACATTGTTCAGGGCTGTGAAAAATTTTGCACCCTGTACCAATTAGTTAGGGTTACCTAATTCCTACTGTAGCCACTGTTAAATTGATGGAAGAGTTCATAGAGGGGTGGATTATCTATGACAGGAAAAACACCTTCAGTTGACATAGGAAATGTCCTTTTGGCGGCACTATAGAAGTAGAGCTACTGTAGCCACTGAAGTAATAGACATCTCACTGGAGAAGCTAAATTTTGGATCCAATGGTGCCACTTTCACAGAACTATTTTTTTGAGTAAAACCACCCTTTTAAGGATATTCATCTATCTCCATTGAGTTGTAGAATAGGCTAACCTTTTCCTTTGTTAATTTTTACCATTTAAGAGCTGTTCATAAACATGGATTTTTAAATTCATATACTTTATTTATTACCAGTGTAGAATCTGCTTTATATTGTGAGACTCCCTGATGAAAGGTTAGTTACCCAATGGTATTTGTTTGGTGGCTATGGTGTAGTGCTCTATTCTAGGGCTGTAATAGGAAATCAAATAGCTTATTTCAGAGCCTTCAAATACATGCCTAGCTGCCTCACTGTTTTATGCTGCTGTATCTTTTAGGATATAAACCCTGTTCTTTATAAAAACAATTCTTTTTGTTAGATAATCATTTCATTTACATAGAAAGGTTATACTTAGTAAAAATATATGAACCAAAATTGAAACAAAGATACAACATCATAAAGTACCTTTTTGGAGTGTACTGTATTTTCCCCTTGAAAGGCTTCATTGCTTTTAGGACAGGAAATATTGCTTCAGAACTGAAGATTTAAAGCTTTTTTCTTCTGCCCATAGTAAAAGTAATAAAGCTTTTTATTGTACAAAGACTGTAAATATATTTCGCAATAATTTCAACAGCTGGAAGTGTCCAAATGTCTGTAGTGAAAATATAAGGGTCATATCTGCCTAGGCTCAATCTAGAAATTTCTGTTGCCTCTTTTTTCATTTGAGCAGTACCTAACGATTATTGTTGTAAAGGTTGTGAGTGAATCAGATGGTGGAACTGGCTTATTCTAGTTAAAAATACCTAGATGTAACTTTGTTAATACAGTAACAAAAAAAATCTAATGCCACCGATCATGCAAATTGTCTCGTATGTGTGGACCCCTGCCTCCACATGAAGTCAATAGAACCATCACTGGGCTCTGTAGAGGCAGAGTTCTGCTGGGGTGGATGAGCTTGTGTGGTTGAGGCCATCTATATAACTCATTCTATGCCCCAAGGAACTAGCAATCTTAAAGCAAAACCAGGAGCATGGTTTTGGAAGGAACATATGAGAATGATAAATGAAGAAAAGGAGGGAGGTGAAGTGGCTTGAAGAGTTGAATTTTAAGGAAGGTTCTGAAGGAGAATAGAAGGTGCAAGAGGGACTGGGACAATCCTTATGGAGATGTCCAGTAGAATATAATATGGATCAAACCAACAGGGTTCTATGCAAGTTAGTCTTAAAAACCCTATAAATTAATGTTTTCAGAATTGGTTGCTTATATTCTGGAAATGAAGGGGCCAGTTTCAGCCAAGTTCTACAGTGAGGGATGTGAGTGTTCAGGCCTAAGTTTTCTCATGTTAGGCACCTAAAATCACTGGCCACTCTTGAAATGTTGATCTTGATTATATCATAATAGAGTCTACTTTATGATAATGAAAGATCTTATCATCACTTCACTATAATGGTTCCTCCCATTCCCGGTATTCAACCAAGATTTCTCAATAACTTGTCAAACTCAGTAACTTCCTGTTCCTGACATACAAAGTACTAGAATACAAAAGACAAATGAGAGGAAGGCTGTATTCTTTCACAATTAATTCAGGGCCTGATCTCCTCACCCATTGACATTGGTGGCAAATTGCCTATTGACTTTATTGGCACTTGATCAGTGCCTTAATCCCTTTTTATATGTTATATCTGGAATACAAATATTAAACTCTTTTCATGCACACAGATATCATAAAGAAATGGCTAATTTATTACTACATAGATTAAGTAAGCATGTTTCAGGGAAGGGGAGCTGGGTTTCTTTTAACTGATAAATAATTCAGTGCTAAATGATCAATATGGACACACCGTTTAACAACAAAAAAAATCTCTTGCATACTTGGAAGTTGCCTTCTCTTGCATAGTCCAGGATCAAAATCTAATTTCCTGTTCTTTTCAGCCCCATAGCTCCCTTATTTCTCAACCTGCTGAAGTCTCAGTGAGGGGCAAAGACTCAGAATGAGTGATACATGAATGCTAATGAAGCAGAAAGCATAAAATACATTCAGATCCAGTTCTCTCATAGAATTAACTTTCTCTATAACCTTTGTTTTCTGATTCTGCATTGTTTATATAAGTAATTTACAAGAGGGAAAAATGAAATGACATCAGGGTTTTGTGAGATGGAAGTGAATTTAGAATAGGATAAAATGAAGGGAGATCCCTGTTAATGAAGAACAGCAGAGACAAGTCTCTCCAAAATCAGAGTTTTAAAGTCATGAGTCACTGGAGAGGCTCTCAGTGTACAATTTTAAATAATAGTTGAACTCAGGGTGTTTCAGTCTGAAGAAAGACTTGTTAGGAGGATAACCAGGAATAAAGGCCCAGATTCTCATCTCATATAAATGGACACAACTTTGATTTCAATGGAATTTTGCCCATTTACGCTAGTGAGAATCAAGCCCTAAAATTGTAAGCAGTTATTCATACTTCACTTCTTGTGTGGAAGCTTTCACAGATAATTGGCTATTAGTTCTAGAATCAAACAATAATTTACATTGACTTTATTATTACTATTTATTTTAATACTCCATATGTTGATCCTAATATTTTTATTTGCTTGTATTCCTTTATTGTCCTCCTGGCTTGTTTGATGTTCGTTTTCCCTTTCATGTATTATCTTTTGAAGGTAATTTAAGTACCTGTTTTGTATTTCTTTCTTATTCCCAAATGTAACAAAAAGTTGGGAAGAGGGAAAGATTAAGCTTAGCTTTCTTAAAAATAGCTAAACTTTAGTAACAATCTCAAATCTATTTTCATTCCTTCTAACAGCCTACTACCCTCCTCAGTAAATATCTCAAGCTTGTCAATGTTTCACTCCTAAATCAATATTAGTGTATTTCCAAAGTTTCAGTTTTATACTATACTCCTGTTGACTTAAGATTACAAATATCCTCTCAGTTCCTAAATCTTATTATTCTCAGTGGAACAAAGTGTACAAAGAGCTGAGGGCACTCTCTGAATAGCGTAGGAGTCTACCTTTCAGCCACACCATTCAAAATACCGGTGGTTGTTTTCCTTTTGTACAATGATGGCAATATAAATTCTATGCGGTTATGAATTACAACTGGTCAGATAGGGACAAAAATGAATCACAGATACATTATTTGTTAATTGATGTGGAAAACAAACATCAGTAACATATTTGGTGAGCATCATTAGACCATCTATTGAGCTAGATGAATAGTGGAAAAAAATTTAGTGATTAATTAATCTGACAATTGCCAGAAGAAAAATAAATTAAACAATTCCCAAATATTAGTCATGATGCAACAAAAGACAGATTGGATGATCCATTAGAGGCCTTGTCTCACATTTTGTGCTCCTATCTGTTCAGTGGATCTCTACATAAGATAAGGATTTGTCAGTCTTGTTTAACAGTTGTTCACCTCTGCCAACATATGCATGGAGTTCTTGCCAATGTCCATGGCAGCTCTAATCAAGTAGGTGGATTTTGACAATTGGAACAAGACTTAGCTTCATATGATACTAGAAAATGGGGAATACGGTACGGTTCCTATAATGCTTACCTGGTATCTCTCCTGTCTTGTGCTCTTTCAAAGACAGGAGGAATTATTGAATTTGCCTTTTTCTGTTTGTCTCTGCTGCTGCCTGATTGAGTACTTCTGGTTCCAAATGAGATGTGTGGTTGACCAGTCAGTTCACAACTCCGGTGTTTGTAATGCTGACATTCTACTGTGTTTGATTTGACAAGGTACGGAAACTGTTTCTGTCCTTGTTTCATTTAAATTAAGAAGGTTAAAAGCAGCATTTTTCTTCTGCATAGTGAAGTTTCAAAGCTGTATCAAGTCAATGTTCAGTTGTAAACTTTTGAAAGAACAATCATCATGTTTTGTTCAGAGTAATGAACATTTCAGAGTTACAAACAACCTCCATTCTTGAGGTGTTCATAACACTGAGGTTCTACTGTATGTCTGGTGAAAGACAGCAATTTGGGTGTTTGAGGTATCATTCCTAGATAAATATATATAGCAATATGTTTAAACAAAAAGGTCATGCTGGTAAAGAGCTCTATAATAAACAAATGAACTAACCATCAATAGTGATTAGATATGTCTCTTACTATGCTGTAAACAAATATGTGCTGAGAAAATGAAGCTGATAGAATTCTAGAATAGGAAACCAAGTAATATTGGAGCTGACTATTAACTGTGTTTTTTAATGTTCAGAAAGTTACTCTTTACAAAGCTATCGAATCTGCAGATCGTATTTGTTCAGATAATACACCCGTTGTACAAGTTAATATCCAGAATTCAATTAACAGTCCCTTAGGAACTATTAATGCTTGAAGAATCAATTCTCCAGTACCGTTTGAGATCAGAGCTATTGAATTTAAGTTTCCTAAAACAGAGCTAGATCCTCAGTTTAGGTTCTGGCTTATAAAGATTTTATGTTCCAGAGTTAAAGTCCAAGAATTATGTTAATGATTGACCAGGGTTTTCTGGAGTAACACATCAGAAGAGCATCATGACACATTAATGCTAAGTATGCAGGACCTATATGATGTTTATACTTCAAGCAATTCCCCCCCTTATAATAGGCCTTACGTGTAATACATCTTTACTTCATATCAATAGTCCCAAAACTCTGAAAGTGACAGGCAATGGAATTGCAGCAGTACTATATTGGTGAAACAGGATTTATTACTTTAAGCAGAGAGGGCTTGGGGAAGACTGATAATGGTGTGGAGCATTGGTCGAGGTTAAGTCTGTTTCAGGGAGTAAGCTAGCTAAAGGAATACTAGACATTGTGGGTCACCTGACCAAAGAGAACAAATGGACTGTGAAATGATTGGAACAAATTAAAAAAGACTTTTAAAATGGCCAGAGCAGAAGTGATAATGATAGAATTTAACTACCTAATACTACAGGTTTACCTGACAGCAGCTAACAGAAGTGTTCCTGTCTTTAACACTCAGATGCCCAACTCCCAATGGGGTCTCCTTTATGGGTTCTTGCCAATTCCGTTGGTCCACAAGGTGCTTCTCAAGATCCACAGGGACCGAGCCCTCGTGATATTGATAGCACCGGCCTGGCCACACCAGCACTGGTTCACATCACTCCTGGAAATGTCTGTGGCAACTCCGGTCACCCTGCCACTTGTCCTGGACCTAGTCACGCAGGATCATGGCTGCCTTCAGCACCCGAATCTCGAGTAGCTCCACCTCACAGTGTGGAAGCTCCTGGCTAAATGCCGTGGAGCTGTCCTGTTTTGATCAAGTCAGACAAGTTGTCCTTGGCAGTAGAAAGCCCTCCACGAGAGCAACGTACCTTGCCAAGTGAAGGAGGTTTTCCGTCTGGTTGGAGCTACACTGTCAGTCACCAGCACTCACCTCGGTACCATTTATACTGGACTACTTCTTCCATCTTAAGCAACAGGCTCTGTCTTGTCACCAGTTAGAGTCTGGACGCAGACAGCCACTCAGACTTCATGAACCCGATGGTCAGTCGTTTCCTTAAAAGCCTTGACTTGGGGCCTTAATCTGGTCCTTTCCAGATGTACAGGTCCACCATTTGAGCCATTGGCAATGTGCTCTCTGCTTTCTCTCTCATACAAAATGGCATTTCTGGTGGCGATAACCTCAGCTAGGAGAATGTCAGAGCTCAGGACCCTTACATCAGAGCCCTGTTACATGGTATTCCATAAGGACCAGGTTCAGCTCAGGCCTCATCTGGCTTTTCTCCCTAAAGTTGTCTACCAGTTTTACATCAACCAGGATATCTTCCTCCTAGTGTTCTATCCTAAGCCTCATTCCTGCAGCTGGGGAGCAGAGGCTTCACTCATGGGATGCCTGCAGAGTACTGGCCTTCTATATAGAGAGAACTAAGCCATTTCAAAAGTTCGTCCAGTTATTCATAGTGGTGGCAGACAGGATGAAAGGTCCCTCCGTCTCATCACGATGCATCTCATCGTGGATCATATCATGCATTCGGAAATGTTACAACTTGGCGAAGGTGCCTGCTACACCGATCACCGCGCACTCTACCAGAGCTCGGGCGTCCTCAGCAGCATTCCTGGCAGAGGTCCCCACACAGAAAATCTGCAGAGTGGCAACGTGGTCCTTGATACACATTTTCATGATGCACTATGTGATCACGTAACAAGCCAGAGATGATGCGGCCTTTGGACCAGCCGTGCTCCAATCAGTAGATGACTCTGATCTCACCTTCTGAACTTTGGCTTGTGAATCACCTGATTGGAAAGGACACGAACAAGCACTCAAAGAAGAAAAAATGGTTACTCACCTTCTTGTAACTGTTTTCTTCAAAATGTGTTGTTCATGTCCATTCCAATACCAATCCTCCTACCCATCTGTCAGAGCAGCCAGCAAGAAGGAACTGAAGGGGTAGGAGGTTGGCAGGCCTCAATATTGGGCGCCATGAAGGCGCGACTTCAGGGGGTGCCCAGGCCGACCCTATGGACACTGCTAAGGGAAAAAATCTTCTAGCTGGCGTGCATGTGGCATGCACACACCTGATTGGAATGGACATGAACAACCCATCTCAAAGAACAATAGTTATGAGAATGTGAGTAACCATTTTTTCTCGAAGTCTAGAGTATGCCATTAATTTAATTATTGTGCAACCCGTATTCCCATTTCTGATCACTTACTCACATGAGTAATCCCAGTATGCTTGGGAATATGTAGCAAGGGGGCATTCTATATCGTTCTCTTTTGGTTGTTTAAGTAGAAATGTGACAGGGCCATAAATTCTCATTACAGTTAATAGTCAGATAATTTATACAGCATGAGTTTAATGACAGGAGGATTATCCTAACTACCATAGACAACCTTGGTACATATTTAAGTTGGTCAAAAAAGGTTTTTAAAACATTTTTTTCTAAGTATTTTGTGAAAAGTTTTGAAAATTTCTGATCTTTCAATGGGAAAAAACAGATAGTTTTTCTTGTTTTGTTTTTCCTCCCCTTTTCTCAGTAGCAAGATGAAGGGGGAAAAGGATGAAAGGAAAAAAAGGAAAAATGTAAAAAAAGAAAAAAGATTTTATCCAAAACATTTGACTCCCAAGGAAGTTAAAATTTTCTGCCACAATTTTATTTTTAAAATAGGTCAATTTTTTGAGTGCAGATTAATCAGATACTTATACTAGATTACAGTGGTTTTCAAACTTTTTTTTCTGGGAACCCAGTAGAAGAAAATTGATGCCTGCAGCACAACTGAGCTGGGGATGAGGGGTCTGAGGTGTGGGAGGGGCTTAGGGCTGGGGCAGAGGTTGAGGTGGATGAGGGCTGCAGGGTGGGGCCAGGAAGGAGGGGTTCAGGGTGTAGGAGGGGGCTCTGGGGTGGGGTAGGGAGTTAGGGTGCAGGAGGGAGTCAGAGCTCTGGGCTAGGGGTGCAGGCTCTGGGGTGAGGCCAGAGATGAGGGATTTGGGGTACAGGAAGGGGTTCCAGGTTTGCCGGGGCTGGGGCAGGGGCTTGGGGCATGGCATTGGGGTGCAGATTTACCTTCGGTGGGTGGGCAGGTGAGTGGGATTGGCTGGGGCAATTGGCTGGGGCAGGGGATTGAGGTGTGGGATTGGGGTGTGGACTTACCTCCTAGGCGGAGGCACTGTCTCCCCAGCTACCATTGGCTGGGAACCAGCCAATGGGAGTGCGGAGGTGGTGCTTGGGGCAGGGACAGCGCATGGAGTCCCATCGTCCCCCTGCCTAGAAGCCAGGCCCACTGCTGGCTATTTCCAGAGCCCAGTGCGGTGTCGGGAAAGGTAGGCACTAGCCTGCCTTAGCTGTGCAGCACCTTTAATGGCCTTTTTACTTCCTGGTCGGTAGGACTCTCCAGAGCAAGGTGATGCAATGCCTTACATGCCATGACCCAGTACTGGGTCATGATCCATTGTCTGAAAAATACTGCTTTATGAAGAATATTCCAATCCTTTTAAAGTTCCCATGTTACTAAGTTTATTGATATTTTACCATAGTTAAGGCTGGTTTATTGGATAATTTTAACCCGTAGCATTTAAATGATTACATCAATTGGACTACCCATGTGAATAAGTGTTCACCAACAGAAGTAAAGGTAGTGCAGTATAACCCTTAATAAATATGCCTATGATGTACTGTATGGACAGCCACGTTACACTTTTGTTGGGTGTTTAATTGCACCACACAAATATATTTTTGTAATGTACTGAAACAAATATGGTGGACTAGCTCCACAAAGCCATGTATCTTTTGGGCTCTGCTACTCCTTGACTTGAGTGCCAGAGGCAGAAATGGAAAAAATGTCTAGAATAAACATTTTAATTTATTGTGGAAAAAAGGTTTTGGCTAGACGTGTCCATATTAAACAAAATTCCACTGAATAAAGACATCTCTTATTCACTTCAACTTGTCTGGTTGGAAAGGATAAAAACAAAGGCTACATTACTTGCTGCATATTATGCAAAACATATCCCATTTCAATCATTTCCAACCTTTTAACTTAATGTGAAAATGCAAAGAATTTAGATTGCAGGCAATTGATTCTTAGTTTCAAATGATATTTTTCCCACTGAAAACTGTCATTTTCATCATTCCCAATATTGCTTTATGTCCAGAAGGAAAATGCAGAATATCTGCCAAAAAAAACTGGTTGATTGCTTTCTATTATGTACTTTGAATTCAAAGGATATAGAAACCTGGTTACTAGCAGATGTTGCTGCAGTGGCTGGAAGATGGCCAATGCAAAAGCAACCTTGAAAAGCATATATTCACATGACCAAGCGCAAATGCCATACACATTGTGTATACCTTTACTATCTAGTTACTCTTTTATATTTCAAGTACTTCCAAAGCCATGTATTTTCTTTGAGTGGGAGAGAAAATTAAATATGCCTTGTTAGAGTAAATAAAGAAAGGAAACAAAAAACAGTCTCATTAGGAAAAAAACCTGTTGAACAGTGTGTTGTTTGTAAGGCACGTTTCTCAATAACTGTGTGTGTGATTTTTAACCAACATCTCTTTAGTGCTAGGCAATATCTAATTTAACATTGTATCATTATTTTTTTGCTTTCATTCTATTTTCTTTGTACATATACATTCCACGAGAAAAGGAAAAACAAGGTGCATATGTTTAGAAAGTGTGTGCTGCATCCTTCTGTTGTGGCTGGTCCACATAGGCGATAACAGCATAATATGGCTGCCAACTAATCTAGATCCAGTGTTTTTCAATCTGTGGGTTGCGACCCAGTACTGGGTTGTGGTGTGTCAGGCACTGGGTCTCCTTGCTCTGGTCAGCACCGCCGTCTGGGATGTTAAAAGTTCTGTCAGCGATGCTGCCCAGCTAAGGCAGGCTAGTGCCTACTTTTCCTGACACTGCACTGGGCCCCGGAAGCAGCCAGCAGCAGGTCTGACTTCTAGGTAGGGGGCCATGGGGCTCTGTGTGCTGCCCTTGCCCCAAGCACTGTCTCCATACTCCCGTTGGCCAGTTCTTGGCCAATGGGAGCTGTGGAGGGTGGTGACTGTGGGTGACAGTCGCATGCCTCCACCTAGGAGCAGGACCTATTGCTGGCTGCTTCCAGAGTGCAGCGCAGTCTATGGTGCCAGGACAGGCGGGAACCCTGCCTCTGCACCCTGGCTGTATCGCTAACTGGGAGCTGCCGGAGGTAAATCCGTGCCCTAATCCTGTGCCCCAATCCCCTGCCTCAGCCCTAAGGACCCCTGATATCTGGAACCCCTTCCTGCCTCCCAAACCCTCACTCCTGCCTCACCCAAGAGCTTGCACCCCCAGCCCAGAACCCTGACTCCCTCCTGCACCCCAACTCCCTACCCCAGCCCAGAGCCCCCTCCCACACCCTGAACCCCTCATTCCTGGCCCCACCCTGCAGCCCTCACCCCCCGCCCCCCTACACACACCCCAAACCCTTCATCCCCTGCTCCATTGGGTCATGGGCATCAACAATTTTCTTCTACTGGGTTCCCAGAAAAAAAGTTTGAAAATCACTGCTTTAGATGAAGTGGTAGAGAGGTCTGTGCTCTCGTACTGAAGTTATCAGGGTTAGTCCTTGCTGATGTCCCATTGCAGTAGTCATTAAACATATAGGAAATATTTATTGATTTCTATTGGGTGTCAAATATTGAGAACAGTTAGGTTTTATGAATAGTTGATCATCATTAATTTCTAGCTGGGGCAATCTTTTGTCTTTAACATGAGAATTGTTGTATTATATAAGACCTGAGGTCCAGCTAGTCTAGTATCCCAGTTTTAACAGTGGTTAGGGAGAAGTGCTTTAGGAGAAGGTGCAAAAAACTATATAATGGATATGATTGTTTAGTGGGCTGCCCATAGGAGAAATGTATTCCTCACCCCATCAGTTAGTGGTTGGGCTATACCCTGAAGCATAAGGTTTACATCCTTTTTAAACTTGAAAAAATTGTTTTCCTTATAATGATGGATAGTCTCATAATCTTTATAAATGTCTAATACTTTCTTTAATCTTAAAATCTTGGTCTCACTGAGCTGTTGTGGCAATGAGTTCCACAGGTGATTTGTGAAAGTAAAAAAAGTTTCATTTCCTATTTTCAGTTTAAGATTAGTCACCTTTCACTTTCAGTGGTTTTGTAATATGATAGTGTGTCTGGTTGAGATTGATGCTCACAGAAAATAAGCTAGTTGTGGTTCCATCCAGATAAGACAGATCTGATACTGATGAGCTGGGTGAAAAGCAGCTGTGTGAAATTAGTGGAATTAATATCTGTCCCTTCTATTGCTTGCCTTTGTGACTCATGTTTGTAATTTAGGAGTATTGCTGGGCCTTCATCTGCTTCTGGATGCCCTGAGAGCAGCACGGAGTGTTATTTTTCTTTACTCTGAACTAGAAAAAGAGATCATGTCTTTTGATCTCAGATGCAGAGATCACCTCCTATATGTATAAACATGACATCTCCAGAATGGATTACTGCAATGCTCTCTGGGTGGGCTATACATGAAAACCACTCACAAACTTCACCTCAAGCAGAATTCAGCTATCTGCTTATTCAGGGGTGTTTTGCGATGGGAATATGCTCTGGCTGCCAATTCATTTTGGGGTGAAATTCAAAGTGTTACTTTTGATCTATAAAGTCCTCTATAGTTTGCACCCTCGGTATCTAAGAAGGCAGCCCTTTTTTCCTGCAGTGTATCGACAATCAAGATTAACTAAAATGTGCTAGGTTACACTTGCAAGTTATTTGCATCAAAGGGTTGCAGGCAGGGCACTTTTTCTGAAAGACCTTTAGCTCTGGAATAATTTGCTCCTCCATTGGCCCAAGTCTATTGAAATTACAGGCATATTGTAATACTCACATATTTAATCAGATCTTTTCTGAAAGAGAGAGTTTTAGCTTGGAGGAATGTTTTATCTGGGTTGGAAGTACTCTTACAGCATGTCTACACTGCAATTGGAGGTGTGATTATATCTTGGGTGGGCATACACATGCAAATTTTAATCTAACTAACGTGGCTAAAAATAGCAGTGAAGATGCAGGAGCACAGACCCCAGTGCAGGCTAGGAACATGAACAAATACCCAGAGTTCTGGGAGGGCTTGTACGGCCCACGCTGAAGCCTGCATATCCACATCTTCACTGCTATTTTTGGCCATGCTATCTAGATTAAAGCTGGTGTGAGTATACCTACCTGAGCTGCAATCACACCTTCACTTGCAGCGTAAATGTATCCTGTGTGTCTTTTAGCCTGGAGTTTAATTTTATTATTGAATGTGTTACATAAAATGTGTGCGTCCAAAATTTCATTGATAAGTGTAATGTCTAAAACAGAAGAATAAACAAAGTAACCATGTAGTTCAAAGTTTGAGCCAGTGTCTCCTGTTGGCTTTGTGTAAATGCTGAAAAAGGGTGATCGGAAGATTCAACCCCTGTAGAAATCCACAGCTGAGAGTTCCAGGGAAGAAGGAGTTATCCTGTTCTGTAAAATTTCTCCCTTTCAAAGAATAAGAAAAACTAATTTAAAGGTCATTGCTGGCATAGTAGCCTCATTAAAATTCTAAAGGATACTTACCCAGATTAGTGCAGCTTCTGAGACCAAAACTGTACACATTTTGCCAACATTGTCAATTATTTATGAGAGGTAGATTGTTCTATGTTGGGCCACATTCTGGTAGGATTTCGTGGCTGTCATAATCAGATAGCTAAGGGTTAATGTCTCTTTCACCTGAAGCACCTGACCAGAGGACCAATCAGGAAACCGGATTTCTTCAACTTTGGGTGGAGGGAATTTTGTGTCTGAGGTCTTTGTTTTCTGCCTGCCTGCTTTCTCTGAGCTTTGGAGAAGTAGTTCTGTTTTCTAATCTTCTGTTTCTAAGTGTAAGGACAAAGAGATCAGATAGTAAGTTATATGGTTTCTTTTCTTTGGTATTTGCATGAATATAAGTGCTGGAGTGCTTTGATTTGTATTCTTTTTGAATAAGGCTGTTTATTCAATATTCTTTTAAGCAATCGACCCTGTGTTGTGTCACCTTAATACAGAGAGACCATTTGTATGTATTTTTTCTTTCTTTTTATATAAAGCTTTCTTTTAAGACCTGTTGGAGTTTTTCTTTACTTCAGGGAAATTGAGTCTGTACTCACCAGGGAATTGGTGGGAGGAAGAAATCAGGGGAGATCTGTGTGTGTGTTGAATTTGCTAGCCTGATTTTGCATTCCCTCTGGGGGAATAGGAAAGTCCTTTTTGTTTCCAGGACTGGGAACGGAGAGGGGGAGTCACTCTGTTTGGATTCACAGAGCTTGTGTCTGTGTTAACAGTGGCGTGTTACAAAATAATTTGTACGTTGTTTTAGAAGTAATTGCTCAAAAATACAACCAAAATACCAAAAAATGTAGGCCAATATGATAACTGCCAGGTTTGAGTGAAAAATTAATAGAGCTACATCCATTCTTCAGGCAGTATGCTGTGTTTGGGCATGGCCTGACTATGCTGCCTCAGAAAGGAGTTTCCCCTGGAATAAGAGAAGAGCTCTGAGTTGCAAATATTTTACTGGTGCCCTGTCACAGGGTGCACAGCTGGCCCCTCTTCTTCTGGGCCTGGTTGCCCTCCCAAATAAGTTCAGGGAGACTTCAGCTCTGTGGAACACCCGTGTCCTTTATTCTTTAATATATATAGTTGGACATTGGTGGTTTTCCCACTACCAGTGTCCAACTATATACAGTCCTTACAGGTTTCTCACCGACCAGTAGGGTCAGTAACCAGCTAGCTCAGTGCTTCTCAAAGCTGGTCCGCCGCTTGTTCGGGAAAGCCCCTGACGGTCCGGGCCTGTTTGTTTACCTGCTGCGTCCGCAGATTCGGCCAATCGTGGCTTCCACTGGCTGCGGTTCGCTGCTCCAGACCAATAGGGGCTGCGGGAAACGGTGGCCAGAACATACTTTGGCCTGCGCCGCTTCCTGCAGCTCCCTTTGGCCTGGAGCAGCGAACTGCAGCCAGTGGGAGCTGCAATTGGCCAAACCTGCAGACGCGGCAGGTAAACAAACTGGCCCGGACCGCCATGGACTTTCCCTGAACAAGTGGTGGCTCGACTTTGAGAAGCACTGAGCTAGAGGGCTTCTGGCTTACACCTCCCTCTCTCTCTGACTCCTCTCTCTCTGGCTGCCCTCCTCCTTCTGGCTCCTTCCCAGCCTTTGTAGCTGCTGGCTTATCAGGCTTGCAGGTGTTGGCAATCGCCAGGCAGACATAAGGCTTTTCAACCAGCCCCAATCTATCCCCCTTGATTGGGGCTGGCGTGGCAGGGGCTGATTAGGTGTGTTTGCAGCAGCGCCCTGCCACATGCCCCCAAAAGAGAACAACTTTTTGCCTGCTTCTTCATGCTCTTCTAGGTCTGTGGAGAGGAAATATTGTCATTGCTCCACCCACTCCACCCCATCCCTGCCCACTTCCTCAAGAGGGAGAGCAACCAGTAGACAGGGTTTTGCATAGCAGGGAACACAGAGTGAACACAGGGGTGGCGTGCCAAAACTTCAGTCCTGTGCATGGCCACATTAGGATGAGTCAAAATCTAGCTCATAGTGAATGAGATACTTCACAGTTTAAACTTTTAATTTTTCTGAGTTGTTTTCATAAAGATCACAAGATTCTCCTCTTTCTTCTTTAAGTGAGTGCACGTGCATTCCACTCTAGGCATGTGTGCATCCCGCTCACAGCCATCAGAAATTTTTCTCTCCGTGGTACCAGTCGGGGCTGCCAAGTATCACTGTATGCTCGTAAAAAGTCCCAATCATCCCAGAACCACCTCAATTCTTTCTTATTGCCCGAGACAGTTGTAGGAAATACTTGGCTTGCCTTAGGAAGTGCTCTGTGTGCTCATTGTAAATTTACTATAAATAGTTTTCTGGTTGATTAGTACTTAGTTAATACTGCAGTCAGGATTAGTTTTGTTTTCGGTTCCCAATTTGGAGGTTTCCATATCTCAGTACGGAGGGATGCCTCAGTCATCGGGCTTCAACCCCTGCGTCTCTTGCGCTAGTGCCAATGGCCATGAGTGACCTATACTCAAAATGCTTGAAGTGTTTAGGGGAAACTTATATTTTGAATCATTGCCAAATTTGCAAAGACTTTAAGCCTAGGAAAAAGACAAAAAAATTTACTTACATACATTTTATCCTGAACCACACAATAGAGAACACAAGAATAGAGAGGAGCAAAGCCCAGATACCCTAGTTCTTAGAAGATCATTGGCATTCTACTTAGACGAGACTAAATAATTCTGTCGGTCAGCCAGTCTGTTTGTGGCTATCACAAACAGGATGAAGGGTCTTCCAGTCTCTTCTCAAATAATTTAATTATAGATAGCCTTCTGTATTCAGGTATGTTATGATCTGGTAGGCATTTCCACACCAAGCAAAGTGATTGTGCTTTTCTCAAAATCGCAGGCAGCCTTGGTGGTGTTCCTTGAACAAGTTTCTATCCAGGAAACTTGTAGAGTGGTGACCTGGTCTTCAGTCTACACTTTTGCATCCCATTATGACATAACACAGCACTCTAGAGGCAATGCTAAATTTGGACAAATTGTATTCCAGTCAGTGTGTACATAAACTCCAATCTTTCCTCCTACTTTGCAGCTTGAATCAAGAGTGAATGTACATGTGCAATCTCTTGAAGAAGGAAAAACAGTTACTAACCTTCTGTAACTGTTTTTCTTCAAGATATGTTGCACATGTCCATTCCATGCTTTCCCTCCTATCCCTTTTGCCAAGAGGGAAAAATTTGTAACAACAGTGCGCCAGCATGTGCACACATAGAGTGGAATGGTCATATGAAACACATCTCAAAGAATAAAAGTTATGGAAGCTTAGTAACCATGTTTTTACTCATTGTTCAAAACAATTTTTGGATTTCTTAAGTGATAAATAATTCCTGCTCATCAGATTCTTACATGAGTCATAGGTTGTGGAAACTTAGATTTTATTGGGCTTGTGCCAGTCAAATGGTGTTTCTTTCCCGTGATTGGCTGACTTACATATCCAGTCAGCCAATTTTCAACTGTGAATTTTTAAATTCAATACAATTAAAAATGTACTCGTGACCCATAATTGATCATTCAAGCTTCCCCCTTGCTATAAGAATTGTTGTGCTTGAATATTTGTGGAAAGCAAATATGAAAGGATTATGAATATTGTAGAATCAAACTTGACTTCCAAATTTAATAGAAATTCACCCACTTTCAGTGGATCTCCACTTCTGGTGCATTAAGTATTTATTTATTAGCTACCTACATTGAATAATCTCTTCACAGCTCCCTAGAATCCTAGTTCCAATACGTTATCCAGAGTGTAGCTTAGGGCTCTACCACAATACAAATCAATAACAACTTCAACATTACTTATGGCTAGCTCCCTGAGCAGCAAATTGTCAACAGAGAAATTTACAATTTTGGTGTTACTTTGTTAAGTTTTATATTTAAGGTAATAGGTTGTTGTCAAATATTTAACAGTCCACTAAGCCCATGGATCTGTTTGATATCATCACTTGGTTTCCACAGTAGGGTTTGTAATTAACAATGTAGATGAGTAGCTACAGGCAAGATTTTTTGTGTGTTGATATGTTAGCTTTCTCTCTCATTTGAAGGGAGCTAATCAGATTTGCATACTTTTTTCATTGCCACGACCTTTATTGCTGCCTATAAAGTTTTTAAATATCTCAAGCATTGCAGCAACTTTGCTCAATTGTTCGTGGGCTCAGTTCATTCACACTTTAATTGTTAAATGAAATCAACATTGCTGAAAAGGAGATGAATGTTTCAGAATAGGAGTGAGTGCAGTGCTATCTCTTCTGCTTTTTTGAAGATAGTAAAAAATTAAAATAATTAAATGCAAATGGGAGCAAACTTAGTGCTATCTGGACTGTGTAGTAGGGTGCATGGTTTCTAACAGCTTTCAACTGGAGCAAAATTGCACATTTAATTTCTTTAAAAGCAAAATGAAACTTTAAACTATATAAGAGCCAACTGCATGGTCATTATACTTACTGAAAAAGAATAGTGGCAAACATCATATGTTTGAAAAGATGCAAGAAGAAATTTAAAAAGCATCCAGTTATATCAGACAAATGGAGCTTTAGATGAAGACTCCAGCAGAGAACAAATGAAGACTTTGGCCCAGAATGAGGATGGTAGTTTTGGACTAATCTTGTAGCACACATTTGTATCCCTAGATGCACTGTGTAGAAAAATCTTTTGGCATAATTCCTTTGGATCCCACCATACTGTAACTCTTTGGGTGCCAGGGAAACCCATGCTTCACTGTGTACAGTGAGGCATGTAAAAGCCCATTCACTTTATTTGTTCCTGTGAGTAAAATAAGGCGTGTTTGGGGACTATCACAAACAGCAGACTGTGAAGTCAAGCCTAAAAATATTATGGCCAAGATTTCCAGAAGTTTTAATGATTTTGTGTGCCACAATATATATATTGTTTTTTGTTTTGGAGGGGGTAAGGCAACTTTGGAAGACCTTTGAGGGACTCAATTTTCAGGAACTGGGTGCTTGGCACTTTCTGAAAATCAGGTCCCCTTCAGATGTCTCAAGTTGAGCTTCAAAATCACCAGTCCCTTTTGAAAATCTTGAGCTATGACTTCACTGCAGGATACAGAAAAGTAAGTGAACATGTATTGTGAGCAAGGGTAGCCTGGCCAAAGGGACATGGACTGGTGAAAGCATTCTGGCTTGTACATATTGGGCCTTCAACATCACTTAGATGTAACGACAGTCCTTCCATTCCTGTTAATACATGTTAGAGGCACATAAAGGTCTCATTTAACTCTATAAAAATATTGTGCCTTGATAGATAAAAATGCCAGTACCAGTCTACCTTTTGCCAGTCAGGTACTATATAGCCAATAAGGGATGTGCACTGGGGAGGAAACCTGGTAGGAGTGCATCTGCAGGATGAGAAATAATTCACTGTGGGACAAGCCATGTTCATTTAATCTTATTCTTGCAGCATAAGATACTGGCCTGAACGAGCCAGCCAGCCAAATCTTGAGAGAAAATGCACAAGAATATTCAATAGCAGCTAGACAAATACAGAAAATTGCTGGCTAATTAATTTGCATGTTGAAATGTTTTCCGTTTTTAGTTTCCTTTCTGTGTGAAAGTCCTCCATTAAGGTTTTACGAAAATGTTAATACCTCCTACTGTGTAAATCTGTTTTAAACTGTTCTTCGTGATTCTAATGTGAAAAACTCAGAGTATATCTTGAAACAATTTATTGCTAGGACAGCTGCACTGAGTGAACTTAACTTGCTTTTAAATTCTCCTTTTATTGATTCAGCTCTTTTAGTTAACATTTGACTTTTACATGGTATAAAAATAGAAGGAAACCCTAAATAATTACCCATATCAATGCTATTAAAATCCACATTTTATAATCCATTAATGAACGTTTCTAGAAGTAAATCCATATACATTATTTTTTCCTGCAAGGGTATAACAGGGTATTATATTTGCCTGAATAAATACAATACTATATTATTTATTGGTGAGTTCTTTTATATACATTTTCTCTTTCCATCCCCCTAACCCTCAAATGTTAATGAGCACATGGAATTTTTTGTAGTTCACTTGTAACATGGATTTAGAGTTTAATATTTCTGTAGGATCTTTCTTTGCTGCTGTTCTAAGTTGTTTTCATTCATTTATTTTTAGTGATGACACATATGGCACTGGTCTACATAGGCTTTCAGTAGCTGACTGCACAGTATACAAGAGAGGAAAATATGCTCTGTCATGCTTACTGGGCTACAATAATGCTATCTCTTAGCTACTTGGTTTCACCAACTCTAGACAAAGTTGTTCATTTTTGGAGATAAGAACTTCTTGCCTATACCTCTTTAAGTTAGCTAAGTCACACATGCAGCCAGTAAAACTCAAGCTTGCTATATTCAGTAGTAAAAATAGCATAACGGTGTAAAAAAACACCACCACCACAACTGTGCACCATTTACTTTAATAACATCATTACAATAAGAGTTTAATTTGCCATAATTCGATATTTAGAGAACAGTGGCTAAATGAATGTAATTCACTTTGACACTGCAGTTCTATGATTGATTAGCTTGATGACATCAGCACAATTACAAGACTGTAAAAGCATTAAATAGCAGAATTGTCAGTTTAAAAAAAACAACAATGAAGCACGGAGCAGCATATAAATGGGCCTGCACTGTATATAGGGATCTTTTGGAACAGAACTGTGTTTCATGGAAATACAGTTGGAGTAATTTCACAGGAAGCAGCCACTGTTAGGCAGTGTTCCATGTCTGAAGGAACAATATTCTCTTTTGTGTGCATAGTTTTTTTTCCCAGTGCATTGCCCTGGCATCATATCATCCTTGTTAAGCTTGTTATGGAAGTCTTCAGTAATGAGCTCTTCAGATCTGGGCCACATTTCTGTTTGTTGTGGTGTAAATTAAGCATTAATGAAACAGTTGTAACCTTTTTAAAATCCCTGGTTATTTTCCTCATCTACAGCTTTTGGAATCTGATTTTAGGTATTTGCATTGACTGTAATTGACACCTGCTCTGCTCTCTCATTACACACACATACTGTATATGAATAGATACAAAATAACTAGTTTGGATCAGGGCTGCTGTAGGCTTCAAGATCCTCTTATGTTTGTACTTAAATATTCCTATCATGTCTTTAAAACATAGCCAGAAATATGTATAGTAGTGAACCATCTGTCACATTGTCCTCACTGCCTGTTTTTAGGGATTTATGATGTATCTGTATTAAAGTAACATAAAACACAAATACAAAATAGCAAGCAACTAATACTGCAAGCATTATTCACATAAATAGGCCTATTTAAGCCTCTGATACAGCATGCTTGAGTGGTGACTACTCACATGGGTCATTGTTGCCAAAGCAAGTTCTAGTTTTGGTATTTTATACTTGGAAGATGCATGTCACAAAAGGAATGTTAAATTTCCTACTAGAATGGTAGACACAGTTAAGAGGGACATGATTGGTCAAGGGATGAGATACTAGTGAAACTACATTAGTACTGCTAAATTAATTCCTGCTAAAGGTCTTGATTCAGCAAAGCACTTGAGCACATGCTGAAGATTAATCACATGCCTAAGTGCTCCACTAAATCATGGTTTAATGGATGATTCTCCTTCATTCTCATTAGAGAGGTGTAAAATAATCCAACATGTATCGACGATCTTGGGATAGCAACACCATGCAGTATTTCAAACATGGACACAGTAGAAAGTGTTGACAAAAGTTCAACAATGAATATGTGTCTTAATGTGTACATTAAAGAGAAAGAGAGATGAAGAAAGTAGTGTGTTTTTAAAAATAAAATATATACTTGAAACAAAGACAGAAATAAAAAAAGACCTGGGGTGTGTGTGTGTGTGTGTGTTTGGGGTTGTCCCCCCTTTCCTGGCCAAATGCATGGTTGTTCTCTGTGTTATAATCTGGTAGTTGGAAGTCTAGCAAGTATGCTAGTTGCATGTTTTATATGATAAACCTGGAAAGATGAGCTGTTTAATTCACCAAATTATTAAATAGAGCTGGAGTCTTACCATTACAATTAGTGAAGTAGGTTTGACTTCTGTTTTTTCCAGAAATTCTTTGTAAACTTTAAAGAAAATGTTAAATGTTAACTATGCTTTTTTTAAAAAAGTGAAGAACTACATCATAAGAAAGTGAACAAAGGGGCCTCAGTTCTTGCCTTGGTGGAGTTTGGTTGAGTAGTTATGTTTTAGTGATGGTAAATGTAGTTTATATGTGTTGAAATTGTTTTTTCTCTGTTCTGGTCAACTTTCAACACCATGAACATGTCTAAGAATGAAATTGTTATTCTAAGTTAGAGCACAGTTTTCCTTCCAGTCCTATTATCATTGAAGGTCAAGGCTGTCTGTACTGGTGCAGATGATCTGACTCTGCAACTGTCTCTAATATTCAGTACGGGAAGCTTTGTGCCTAGTGGCTCTCTGACTAGATCGGTTGCTCGGAAATAGTGGACTGAAGGAGTTTCACAGCAGTTCATACCTTTGAAAGATCAATGATCAATTAATAGGGCCTTAAGGACACCCCTGTTTTGAAGTATGGCATCCTGCCATCAAAACACTCAAAACTTTTTTTGTTGTTACAGTAACATTGTTGGACTGTTCATATGAACAAAAAACTATTTGGTTTCTAACTGCTCCTGTGAATCAATGCTGGGACAGAGCCTAATGTTTTGTTCTTTTAAAGGCAGACACATTTGGTATGATAATGCTTTGCTATAAACATTTGTGTGCATAGCAAACTTCTAGTTTGGCTCAGACCTTCCACAAACTCTGTGAGGCTCTTTTAAGCCTGTACTCAAACTTCCACGTAATCTCCTTGAAGCGTAAAAGCAGACAGTACAGGAAGATGCATTAAGCTTGCTTATTTCACACTGATACGTCAGCTACCCCATAAGAATTCTGAAGCTGAATTTTCTAGGAATTGAAATATGGTCAGAGAACAGCTGGTTTGGGATAAACCTGAATGAAACTGAATAGCTGAGGATCCTGCTCTTCCTTCTACCCCCCAAAAAAATGATTCAGGGCAATTTCAAAATACCATGAGAGTCCCATGATATTTTCTTCCTAAAATAACAAGGACAATGGTTTTCTTGTAATTTCACCCCCTAAAAGTCTCCTCAAAGTGTTTTTTTAAAAAAGCTTTTGGAAAAAAACTTGAATATTTGAGGTACAGTATACTGGACCCTGTGCAAATCTTTTCATTCTGTAACACCAGTTCTTTGAGTGATTGCACGTATCTGTTCCACTTCAGGTCTGAGTGCACTGTAGTCAGAGTTTTTTCATTTAGCAGTTGAGGCAGCATGCGCCTGCCCTCTGCTGCCTCACACTGCTGTGCAATGGGATAAAGGATGAAGCCACCCTGGAACCCCATCAGTTCCTTCTTACCGCCTATGTTTGGTAGTTGGAGCATGTTGCCTTGCTTTGCAAGTGTTCTTCCTTTCAGGGAATTTGTTCTCTTGTATATAGTTAGTGTGCTTGTCTATAGTTATTTAGAGCTTTAGAATACATTTCACTTGTTAGTTTTAATAGTATGTTGGTACCTATGTATTTCTTGGTATCTATTACTGGTACCAGGGCATGTTCTGGTCTCTGGGCTTTAAGTCTTGCACGAGCTGCAAGAGGTCTATGCCGATGAGTGACTCCTCTAAAGTACCTTGAGGAGGATCATATCAGAGGCTGTTGTCAGATCTGCTGGGACTTCAAGCCCAAGAGCAGAAAGGATAGGGAAATTTGCACTGCCTTCTCATGGAGACTGATTTGTGTCCTTTATCAGAATCTTCCTGCTGAGAATTGGCACTAAAACGCTTTTACTTCCATGAGAATGTGTTCCTCTGGATATGGTGAAGTCTCGGCTCCATTCCCCTTCTCTGGTTCCAAGAAGAGTCATAAATAGCATACCTCAGAGGACCCTAGCTCCTTCACAAGATTATGGTCTCCTTCCTTCTACTAGCAAACAAGCTGGATGGCAGGGTAGAATGTCCTTGAAGAAAATGTGCTGCTTGGTACCAACTTCATCTCATCCAGGGTCATTGACTTCTGCACCAGTGCCATTGAGACTGACTCTGACCATGATACCGACTCTTTTGGCACACCAGCAACAACCTCTGGGAAACCACTCAGACTATGTCTACACTACAGACCTTACAGCAGCACAGCTGTACTGCTGCAACTGCTCTGTTGTAAGGTCTCCTGTGTAGCCATTCTATCCCAGTGGGAGAGAGATCTCCGCTGGCATAATTAAACCACCCCCAATGAGTAGTAGAAGCTATGTTGATGGGAGACACTCTCCCGCCAACATAGCGCTGTCCAAACTGGTGCTTTTGTCAGTGAAACTTATGTCACTTAGGGAGTGTTCTTTTCACATTGCTGACTGACAAAAGTTTTGCTGACAGAAGTGCTAATGCAGACAAAGCTGCAGTACTAACAATACCAGGGGCATATGTCACAGAGTGCGGTATGCTACCCCTCTCAGTACCAGATTCTCCATCAATACGAGACAAATCATCTGGTACTGATTGATCATCAGATTTTGTTGGACTTACCTGCCAGTAAGGTCCAACCCTGGTACCCTGGCTCACTTCAGACTGTCTAGTGCCACCTTGCCTGGTGCTGTTTAGAGGCAAGCCCAGTTTGCTGTTTCCAGTACTGATGTCTCTGGAGTTACACCACCGGCCTTCGGTACTCTTGGTCGGGTTCCTCTTTGGAGTCTGATGTAGGCTCCTAAACTACATGCACTCAGGATAGAAGGTGTCATTTACCTACATTGAGAGGATTCCACTCTTGGTACCTGACAGAGGTGTCACAGTGGTCCAGGGACATGGACCTTTGGGCTGGTCAAGGTTGGGGTCTGATACCCTATTAGTGATCATATTGGAACTTGTGGCATTTTCCCAACACCATCTGATCCTCCCCAGTTTCTCCTCTTCCTGATCCCTGAGCAGATGACAGGATAATTCATATGAGGAGTCCAGATGCCAGTACCAAGCAGGAAAAACCTTGCATACCACAACCTCCATCTGGGGAGTTACAGGAGAGTCCAGCTCAAATTCCTTTACACTCCATCTCATCATCTATTGAGACAGTGTGTCCTCCCCCCTTCAGAATGACTATAGAGCCTAGCAAGAGCTCCTCAGGAGGGTTGCTTCCTTTTGCAACAATCAGGTAGAGATAGTGCAAGATAGTTCCCATAGACTGATGGACATACTGGGGTCAGCATGCCTTCCCATGTGGATCTACCTATAAATGAAGCCATACCAAAGCCCACAAGATTACTGTGGCAAACACCATCATCTCTGCTGCTCACAGTCGAGAGAACCACATGCAAGTATTATATCCTTTTTCAGAGCTCTGACCATTTCTATATACATCCCTCACTGAGTTCTTTGATTGTCTCAGAAGTGAATGAAAGAGCACATCAGGGATAGCCGTCTTCTACAGTAAAGGATAAAGAAGCAAAAAAGACTCAATTTTTTTGGTAGAAAGATTTATTCCACTGCTGGCCTGCAGTGTCAGATCTCTAACCAGCAAGCGGTATGGCCCGATATGATTTCTCCCTCTGGGACAATGTTCTCAAATTTGTGGGCAAGTTACCAGAGGATGCCATGCAGGAGTTCCAGGCTATCTTGGATGAAAACAACCTAATAGGCAAGATAGGGCCTTTCTCCAAGTTGCATTAGATGAGGGCAAATTCAGCAGCAAGAGCTATGGTATCTGCAATAACAATTCACAGGTGTTCATGGCTTCAATCCTCAGATCTTCTACACGAAGTCTAGAAGACAGATGGGATCTTCTCTTTCAGGGTTCAACCTTATTCTCTCAGCAGACTGATGAGAAGCTTCACAGTCTCAAAGACACCAGGGCTATGCTGAAATCACTGGGGATTCACACTCTATTTCACAAAAAGAAACAGTTTCATCCTCAGTCATACCAGTGATGCCCACTTTTCCCACATCGCCAAGCTAACAACACCAGAAGCAAGGGGGGAAAACTACAGGAGGAGATCCCCACATCCTCACTCTTCATCTTTACTAGGTCCTTCTAGACAGCCCAGAAAGGCCGAACAGTCTGTATGACAGCTTTCTTGAGGGCAGATTACCAGTGGGTCTTGGGCAAATTTCTCCTGCCCTTTTTCAAACAGATTATTGCACTTCTGCTGTATGTGGACCCATATTACCACAGACCAGTGGGTTCTAAGTACTACGAAACTGGGATACACCCTTGAGTTTATTTCAGTCCCTACTACCCCCCTTCACCATCCCTTTTCAGGGACCATGCTCACAGGGCTGCCAGCTCTTTTGTTCAAGGTCACAATCGGGGGTCTATGAGGGATGCTTTCCTGCTGTTTTGGAGAGAATCTGATGTATGCTTATCTTTCTATTCTGCTCAGTGCCACAGTGTTGACCAAGCTCAAGCAGGATCAGGCCCACATAATCCTCCTAGGCCCAGCTTGGCCTTACCAACATTGGTTCTCAAGGCTGCTTTTGATGAGAGCACTTTTGACACTTTGCAGAACCCAACCTGATCTCTCAGGACCATGGTTGACTCCTGCATACCAACCCATGTGCTCTTTGTCTTGGTTAATGCCTGGATGGCCCATGGTTAATGCCTCAAGAGATGGAGTATTTGGGGAATGTAAAAAATACCCTACTGAATAACAGGAAGCCTTCTACTAGATATGCTTAGCAATTGAAATGGAAACATTTCTCCTTATGGTCACAGCAGAAAGATGTGCAAGTAGGGGCCTCTATCCAATATGTTTTGGATTACTTGTTTCACCTGAAACAACATGCAACAATTAGTTCCATCTGTGTTTATCTGCAGCTATATCTTCTTCCTACCCTCCAATCATTGGTTGCACAGTATACTTAAATCTGAAATCAATTACTAGACAGGTTACATTCCCAGATGGTAGATCCTATCCCTCCCTGAGATTTGAATATGGTGTCATGAAAGTTGATGGGTCCACCCTTTGAACCACTGGCTGCCTTCCCTTTGCTTCATCAGTGTATGAAAGTAACTTCTTTGGTAGCTATTACTGCTGCAAGAAGAGTAGGGATATTATGAGCATTGGTAGCTGTCCCTCCTCATGCTGTCTTTTATAAGGACAAAATTTACTTGTATCTGTGTCCAAAGTTTGTGATTAAAACAGTGTCTGAACTCTACCTCAGTCAAGCAATATACTTAATGACTTTCTTTGCTAAGCCCCATTCTCATTAGGATGAAAGGAGACTCCATACTTTGGATGTCAGAAGGACATTAACCTCTAACTTGGTCAGAACAAGATTCTTTAGATCATTATCTCAAGTGTTTGTAGCAGCTACTTCAGTTCAAACTAAATGGAAGGATAAACGAAAATAGATCTGTGACTAGGGCTTTTGATTTCAAAAGGGCTAACTTTAAAAAATTAAGGAAATTAGTTATGGAAGTGGATTGGACTGAAGAACTTGTGGATCTAAAGGTGGAGGAGGCCTGGATTTACTTCAAGTCAAGGTTGCAGAAACTATCAGAAGCCTGCATCCCAATAAAAGGGAAAAAACTCATAGGCAGGAGTTGTAGACCAAGCTGGATGAGCCAGTATCTCAGAGAGGTGATTAAGAAAAAGCAGAAGGTCTACAAGGAGTGGAAGATGGGAGAGATCAGCAAGGAAATCTATCTTATTGAGGTCAGAACATGTAGGAATAAAGTGAGAAAGGCCAAAAGCCAGGTAGAGTTGGACCTTGCAAAGGGAATTAAAACCAATAGTAAAAGGTTCTATAGCCATATAAATAAATAAAGAAGAAGTGGGACTGATAAACACTGAGGATGGAGTGGAGGTTAAGGATAATTTAGGCATGGCCCAATATCTAAGCAAATACTTTGCCTCAGTCTTTAATGAGGCTAATGAGGAGCTCAGGGATAATGGTAGGATGACAAATGGGAATGAGGATATGGAGGTAGATATTACCACATCCGAGGTACAAGGCAAACTTGAACAGCTTAATGGGACTAAATTAGGGAGCCCAGATAATCTTCATCCAAGAATATTAAAGGAACTGACACATGAAATTGCAAGTCCATTAGCAAGAATTTTTACTGAATCTGTAAACTTAGGGATTGTACCATATGACTGGAAAATTGCTAACATAGTTCCTATTTTTAAGAAAGGGAAAAAAGTGTAATCTGGGTAACTACAGGCCTATCTGTTTGACATCTGTAGTATGCAAAGTCTTGGAAAAAATTTTGAAGGGGAAAGTAGTTAAAGACATTGAGATCAGTGGTAATTGGGACAAAATACAACTTGGTTTTACAAAAGATAGATTGTGGTAACAGATTTTTTTAGACAAAGGAAACACAGCAGATCTAATTTACTATGATTTCAGTAAGACATTTGATACGGTTCCACATAGGGAATTATTAACTAAATTGGAAAACATGGGGATCAGTATGAAAATTGAAAAGTGGATAAGGAACTGGTTAAAGGGGAGACTACAATGGGTTGTACTGAAAGGTTAACTGTCAGGTTGGAAGGAGTGTAGTTCCTCAGGGATTAGTTTGGGGACCAATCTTATTTAATCTTTTTATTATTGACCTTGGCACAAAAAATGGAAATGTGCTAATGAAGTTTGCAGATGACATGAAGCTGGGAGATATTGCCAATACAGAGAAGGACTGGGATATCCTACAGGAAAATCTGGATGACCTTGTAAACTGGAGTAATAGTAACAGGATGAAATTTAATAGTGAAAAGTGCAAGGTCATGCATTTAGGGATTAATAACAAGATTTTTTCTTATAAACTGGGGGGACATCAGTTGGAAGTAACAGAGGAGAAGGACCTCGAAGTATTGGTTGATTAGAGGATGACTATAAGCCACCAATGTGATATGGCTGTGAAAAAAGCTAATGCGGTCTTGGGATGCATCAGATGAGGTATTTCCAATAGCGATAAGGAGGTGTTAATACCTGTCATGGTATAATTCCCCACTCTGAACCTTAGCATCCAAAAGATGGGGTACCAGCATGAATTCCTGGAAGCTCAATTACCAGCTTAGTACTTGTAGCGCTGCCACCAACCAGGAATTCCAGTGCCTGGTACACTCTGGTCCCCCCCAAAACCTTGCCCGGGGACCCCCAAGACCCAGTCCCTCTGGATCTTAACACAAGGAAAGTAAACCCTTTCCCGTACTGTTGCCTCTCCCAGGCTTCCCCTCTCTGGGTTACCCTGGAAGATCACTGTGATTCAAACTCCTTGAATCTTAAAACAGAGAGGAAAATCCACCTTCCCCCCTCCCTCTCTCTCCCCCTCCCAGACTCTCCCTGAGAGAGAAAGTAATCCTAACACAGAGAGAAAATTAACCTTTCTCTCCCCCTTCCCTCCTTTCTCCCCACCAGTTCCCTGGTGGATCCAGACCCCGTCCCCTGGGGTCTCACACCAGAAAAAAAAATCAGGTTCTTAAACAAGAAAAGCTTTTAATTAAAGAAAGAAAAAACAGTAAAAATTATCTTTGTAAATTTAAAATGGAATAGGTACAGGGTCTTTTAGCTGTAGACACTGGGAATACCCTCCCAGCCTAAGTATACAAGTACAAATTAAAATCCTTCCAGCAAAATACAAATTTGAACTCTTCCCAGCCAAATACACATTTGAACTCTTTCCAGCCAAATACACATTTGCAGATAAAGAAAACAAACATAAGCCTAACTCGCTTTATCTACCTAGTACTTACTATTCTGGACATATAAAAAACTGTATCAGAGAGATTGGAGAGAAACCTGGTTGCACGTCCGGTCACTCTCAGAACCCAGAGAGAACAACAACCAAACACTAACAGCACACACAAAAACTTCCCTTCCTCAAGATTTTAAAGTATCCTGTCCCCTGATTGGTCCTCTGGTCAGGTGACAGCCAGGCTCACTGAACTTGTTAACCCTTTACAGGCAAAAGAGACATGAAATACTCCTGTTCTATTAACCCGTAACTATCTGTTTATGACAATATCATTATACAAGGCACTGGTGAGACCTCATCTGGAATATTGTGTGCAGTTCTGGACTCTCATATTTAAGAAGGATGAATTCAAACTGGAACAAGTACAGAAAAGGGCTACTAGGATGATTCAAGGAATGGAAAACCTGTCTTATGAAAGGAGCCTCAAAGAGCTTGACTTGTTTAGCCTAACCACGAAAAGGCTGAGAGGAGATATGATTACTCTCTATAAACATATCAGAGGGATAAATACCAGAGAGGGAGAGGAATTATTTAAGCTCAGTACCAATGTGGACACAAGAACAAATGGATATAAACTGGCCATCAGGAAGTTTAGACTTGAAATTAGATGAAGGTTTCTAGCCATCAGAGGAGTGAAGTTCTGGAACAGCCTTCCAAGGGGAGCAGCAGAGGCAAAAGACATATCTGACTTTAAGACTAAGCTTGATAAGTTTATGGAAAGGATGGTATGATGCAATAGCCTAATTTTGGCAATTAATTGATCTTTGACTATTAGAGGTAAATATGCCCAGTGGCCTGTGATGGGATGTTAGATGGGGTAGGATCTGAGTTACTGTGGATAATTCTTTCCTGGGTGTTTGGCTGGTGAGTCTTGCCCACATGCTCAGGGTTTAGCTGATCGCCATATTTGGGGTCGGGAAGGAATTTTCCTCCAGGGCAGATTGGCAGAGGTCCTGGGTTTTTTTTTGCCTTCCTCTGCAGCATGGGGCACGGGTTACCTGCCCAGTCTGCAGTTCTGGCCGATCACGGCTCCCACTGGCTGCAGTTCACTGCTCCAAGCCAATGGGGGCTGCTGGAATCTGCCCAGGCCGAGGAACATACTGGCCGCCACTTCCAGAAGCCCTCATTGGCCTGCAGTGGCAAACCATGGCCAGTGGGAAATGCGATTGGCCAGACCTGCAGATGGCCCACCAGGAGCTTTCCCTACACAAGTGGTGACCCCAGTTTAAGAAACACTGGACTAGAAGATCATAATGGTCCCTTCTGACCTTAAAGTCTAGGAGTCTAGGAGTTGCAGACAGGATGAAGGACCTTCTAGTCTTGACTAAAAGTATCTCATCGTGGATTTCTTCCCGCATACCAACGTGCTATGACATTGCCCACATAACCTCACCCAGCAGGGTGATAGCACACTTGGAAAGATATCAAGGAGTTTCTGCAGCTTTTCTACCCCAAGTGCTTATAACAGACTTTTGTAGGGCAACAACTTGCTCATATCCCGTACACAACTTTTCAATTCATGATACCATATTTTAGCTTTTCAGGGATGATGCCAGGTTCACATGAGTAGTCCTTCAGTTGTTCAGGTAGACTCAGAATTCTATCTCAGGATTGAATTGCTTCTGAGTCACCTGAAGGGACATGTGCAATCACTTTAAAAAAAATAGTTACTAACCTGTTCTTTTGAGATGTGATGCACATTCCATTCCACAACCCACCCTACTTCACCTCTATATTGGAGTCTGCCTGGTAAGAAGGAACTGAGGGGGATTTGGATGGCTCTGCACTTTATACCATTGTGCAGCAGTGTGAGACAACGGAGAGCACATGTGCCTTCCTGATGGTTACCACTAACGAAAAGATCTCTGATTCTGATGGTTTGGGTGCACACACACCTGAAGTGGAATGGACATGTGCAACACATTCAAAGAACAACAGTTACAGAACATGTTAGTGACCTTTTCTTTTATTAGGTTTATATCAGATTGGCAAACCAATTTTGATTAGAAACTAATTAGAACATTCACTTCAAATGTGAGTCAAGTCACAGGGAACTTTTATTGAAGTTTGAGGAATACTGAATAATTTTGCTAAAAACAATTTTTCATTTTTGTTCGCTGTTCTATTTGGGAACAAAATTTACTAGATGTTCCAAAATACTATAAAAGCCTACCCTTCCTAAGATTTCTAGTCTGGCTTTGCAGATTTGAGAGTAGATCAGTTTAGAGAATGATATGTTTTGTTTTTAAAAAAAGATATATTTTTCCAAAACTTTGGGGAAAAGAAGACATTTTAATTTTATTCCCTCCTCTCTCCACCATGTTATTTTCCCTTTGTTGCAATGGGAAATTGGAAAAAAGTGAAAAATAAAAAGAAGAGAACAGAAGGAAAAGGTGGAGAAGGGAGAGAAATTAAGATTTTTCAAACTAGAAAACTTCAAATAAGTTTTCTTTTGTTTTAAAAAAATGGTATGACCAACTCTATTCATGTGATTATCCCCTTCCCCTTTTCATTTACTTCGTGCTCTGGAGTGTGTATAGAGTGACCAGATGTCCTGATTTTATAGAGACAGTCCTGATTTTTGGGTCTTTTTCTTATATAGGCTCCTATTACCCCCACCCCCGTCCCGATTTTTCACATTTGCTGTCTGATTACCCTAAGTATGTATCTTCACTTTTAGATGCATCTCTGAATCTTTTGAAGTTTGCCAAACTCAGGACTGTAATTCATTGTACAAATCTGTATGAATTGATTCTCCCCCAATCAGTTACACACACTGCAGAGTTCTTAGCACTGCAGGGGTCACACAGAATTCAAGCTCTCTATGGGATATGGAGTGTGGCGGCCCACATGCAGTATTTATTCTAATAGATAAATCTGCTCAGGGATTGTATTTTTTAGTATAAAAGCAAATAATATATTGGGTGGTTTCAGGTGATTTTTTGCTAAATTTCATCCAATACATGACAATTTTTTAGAAATGAAACATTGCACAGAGTTTTTCTGTTGCTTCTAGAACCCTTGTGTTATTTGTTAAAATATGAAGGTAGATGAGAAATTCATGTATGAAAAGTACATAGTGAGCTGCTACTCCAAGGGTAAAACTGCATGCCTCCTGCAGACTCTTTATCCTGAGTAAGTGGGCCAGAGCAAAATAAATGGGCCGTATCACAGGGTGGAACTATTCCTTTAAAAGGAAGCAGGCCCAGCGCACCTGTGTCTTATCAGCTCAGTCCCATTAGGAGGACACCTGGGTTGTAAAGAGAGAGATCTGGTGAGTTTGGGCTACTTTAGAACACCAACTGAATCAATTTGGACAGGTCAGCTGGGGAAGGGACAGGTTAGAGCTGTTAGAAGCAGGAGACTGTATGTGATTCCTGGGAGAAGAGTGAAGGCAGGATAGCTGCAAGAGGCATTTCTTGGCTGTCGTCCCTAACTCAGAATGCCAGAGCTGGAGGGCTGAAGGCAATAAAGCAGCAGAGGTGCCTGCTGACTCTAAGCCAGACAGCCAGAGCCAAAGACTGGAGAGAGCTGAAGGAGGTGCGTGGTAGAGGAGATCACCCCCGATATATCCAGAGCCAGAGGCCTGGACCTGGGGAACTGTGAGAGGGTTTGGGGAAGTGAGGGAAAAAGATGATCTCCCAGTAGAGAGGTTGTGAGGATTTTCACTGGAAAGCGTAGGATTGCACTTCAGTTGGAAGGACCATGGTGATAGTTGTGACAGAGGGATAAAAGAGGACCTACAGAGTCTCGGCATGGTTGAATGCACTGGTGTATGGTATGTAGGGCACTGAGAGATGGGATATCTTTGGATTGTAATGTCCAATTGCATGACAGTGATAAATTGACTATGTGTTTGGAATTTTTATTATGGACTGTTTTGAACTATGTTCTGCTAATAAACCACATTAGTGGACTAGAGGATTGCATGGGTTCCTTGGGTTATCTGATAGAGGAAACTGAGTAAGGCACCACTAAGCCACCCTAGGTCACACTCCGGAGGCAGCTGGTCCTGGTGCAGGCCCTGAAAGCTCTATGTCAGTCTGAGGGAGAATTTCCCTCATTGCAGGCACTGTGGAAGAAGACTGTATAGGTGCCTCCAGAGGACCTCTTTCCCAAGCCCTAGTGCAGAGGGCAAGGCTGGGACATATCAGGGTGGGATTGCAGTACTGCAGAGACTTTGTGCAGGTCTGAGGTCCATAGAACAGCCTGGTAATGCTGTCTTCCTTGCTGCAAACTATGCCATAGGCCTCTAGTCCCCAAAGGAGCCCATAGTCATGGCACAAAGGTGGCTTACAACTACTTTAGCCTCAGCTACCACTGGGTTGTGAGTTCTGTGCTGAGCCTCAAAGAAGTTCAGCTCAGAATCTCACCAGATACTCTTCATTCTTCTTCAAGCGCTTTTGCATATCTGTTCCATTGTTGGTCTACATTCAATCCATGTGCTCAAGTTCGGGTTCTTTATGGTCAGCATTGTCCATGTTAGAACCCTGCAGGGCTGGAACCTGGGAACATGGGAGTTCATGTCCTGTGATGTCTCTGCCTCACTACAAGAGACTTAGGCTAGTCTCCCACTGGAGGAACCTGTGAGGCTGGGCTAGGCAGGAAGTGCCACCCAGCAGGACTGGAGTTGCAGCCTGAGATGGCTCCCTGGTCTGCTGATACCAGTATATAAATCAGGAAGACATGAAGGCAGCTGTCTGAGCAACAACATAGACTGCCTTCCTGTCTCTGTTCCAGACCCTATTTGTGAGAGATCCTAGACTCCAGCTTCTGACCCTGCCTGTCTCCTGATGCCTGACTCTCGATTTGCCCACTGGTCTATTGCGGAACTCTGACCTCCTGGGATCTGACTCCTGCTCTGACCACTAGTTATGACTGCCCACCTCAAGTTTGGCAGTTCATTGCAAGCTGAGTCTGCATCCTAGGTGCTCTTGTGCCTCCCACCCAAGGATGTAAAGGGTAGAGCTATTCCAACCATCCATCTCTTTCTTCTTACTGATGGTGACTACACGTACCTTGATGGTACCAATTAGGGCATACATTGAGAGTTTACATGAGACTTCAGTTAAGATTACTCTATCTCTGGAAGAGGAATACTCTCTCCCCTTCAGCCTTGGGAGGCATCACCAACACACTCCCTCAGGTCCTGGGTATTTGCTCCTCATATCTCTGAGAAGGACTCTTGAGCACACTATTGTTATCCTGAAATATGGGTTCTGAAAGGGACAACTTCCCATAATACCCCCCATGGCCTCCTGCTCCACAGCCCTATCATCAGCTTGGCTCTATTAGGCATCGTGGCACCAGCAGCCATTCAGAAAGCCATCTACTGTAGCCCCATCCCAGAGTAGGTCTTCCTCTCCACCCAGATAGTGGGGAGTTCTGCAGGGAGATCAGGCAGCAATTCCACCTGCTCAAACACCAGCAAGAATAGGGCTTTAGGAAGAGGATTTGCAGGCTAATGATCAGAGAATACCAGGATCCACTTCCTCTTCATCACCTTATAAGGTTGTGGTACCCTCATTTAGTACACAGCCTGATAATTATAAACTCTTTCTAAAATTATGACACTGGATGGCAGATCACCTTGAATTTCCAGTGGAAGTTGTCTAAGAGAAATCCCATAAGCTCCTGGGCATTTTGCTTTCATCCCTCCCTGGATGTCATGCGATACCAATAAACAAGGACCTAGTGCGGCCAGCCAAACTCTTCTTGCAGACATCTACATCCCTAGTGCTAGAATACAAATGGGCTGATCACTGATATAAGGTCTTCTTATCAGATTTTGAGCATTTCTATATGTATCCCGTGCCTGTATCAGTAGTGGCAGCCATCCATAAAAGAATCAAACAATAGGGACTACTAAAATCCATGCCCAAAGACAAAAAAAGCCTAAAAGATTTGATTTATTTGGACAAAAAATATTTTTCAATCCACAGATAAAAATTGCTAACTATCAGACTTTATTGGTAAAACATGATTACTTAAATTGGGGCAGGTTTCAGAGTAGCAGCCGTGTTAGTCTGTATCCCTAAAAAGAACAGGAGCACTTGTTAGTCTCTAAGGTGCCACAAGTATTCCTGTTTTTTTAAATTGGGACAGTATTTCTAAATTCATTGTCAAAATTCCATAAGACAATATAGAAGGATGTAATCTCTTGTCTCAGCAAGTTATTTCATGGCATACACTTCTCTTAGGGCTGCTCTCAAGGTTTGATGTGGTAGCAAGATCCATGGTCGCCTCTATTGTCCTCTCTACTTCAGTCATCAGTATACCTAAAGAAATGCAACCAGTGACAGAAGATCTCCCATTATAGAGATGTAATCTTTTTAATGTAAAGATTGATGAGGCATTCTGAGCTTTAAACAGGGCTGCAGTATGGTGAAGTGGATAGAGCACTGGGCTGGGACTTTTGAGACCTGTCTTCTATTCTTGGCTCTTTTATTGGTCTTCTGGGTGACCTTGGGCAAGTCACTTCATCTTTCTGTGCTTCAGTTTCCCAATCTATAAAATGATACTTGCCTGATTTGTAAAGCATTTTGAGATCCATTGATGAAAAGAGCTATATGCAAGCTAAGTAGTATAATTCATTAAAAGATTCTTGTATGACACTGAGATCTTTAGGTGTTTATACACTTTCATCAAGAAGGATGCAAGTCAAGCAACAACCCTGTTTGAGAAAAACATATCATGCAGAAAGACCATTTGATTCTGAACCTCCTAAGAAAAGGCAGAGGTTCTTTTTCAAATAGAGTCCCTAAGGGTGCTCCACTCTATGTGCACTAGCGCTCCCTGCGCCTTTGATCAGAGATTTCTTATAGCAGTGTCTGTTCGGCCCACTCGTGCATATTAGTCAGTCTCATGCCCCAGGCCTTTGTTATGTAGCAAAAAAAATTATTTCTTCTATATAGTATTTAGATAGATTTTTGAGTCTGAGAGGTGACACCCAGTTCTCCTGGCTTCAAGTGCTGTTTGTTGTGTTGGGAGGTGATCCCGGTCAGTCACAGACATATCCGCTTGTATCCATTGCCTTGGGGAGCCTCATGTTGCTCAAAGGTGCAATTTTTGTCAGGCACTAAAATCAAGAGCCAGGAAAAACAGAGACATAAAGCTTTGCCTCCTTATCATGGAGAGCTCTCTACGTCTGGCCTCCGATTCAGGCCAAGCGAACTCACCATATATCGATCCCCAAGCAAGTCAGATGCTTTGGAGCCCCACAGTTCCAGGGCACCCAAGTGGAAGATTCAGGACTCCTCTCACAAGTTCTCCAAAGAATGTGCCCTGGGTTCACCAGGTAAAGATTCTACCTCTAAAAAGTGAAGGTCATCAGTTCCCTCAGTTACCCTGATGTCTCTCCAGTCAGATACTGAGGAGGATCCCAGGGCACAGCTAAAAAATGGACACAGTTTACCAGTTGGTGTGACCACAGACAGCTGTCACCAATGACCGCATTGCTAGACTAGACACTAACTCTGAAAACCTCAGGTCTATTGATAAGCTCCATAAGAATCCACCTGGCAGCCATCATGGCTTTTTTCCCCCAATAGAGGGCTATTCTGTCTTTACTCACCCAACCTCTCAGGACTGGGAAACCTCCATCCCTCAATATGGGACCTCACTCTAGCCCTTCAAATACCTCACAAGACCTCCCTTTGAACCTTTGGCTACCAGCTCGCTGCTCTGTTTATCAACGAATAGGGCATTCCTGATAGCCATCATGTTGGCATGATGAGCGTTGCTGAAATAGGGCTGCTGATGACATACCTCCCCCTTTGCAGTGTTTTTAAGGACAGGTCATGCTGCGCCGCATCCCAAATTATTGCCTAAGATCTCTTCCGAATTTCATTTCAATCAGCCCATTTGCTTGCCTTCTATCCTAAAATGCACCTGAATCCCCAGGATGCACTTCTGCCTGTCCTGGATGTCAAGAGAACTCTGGCATTATGTCTAGACAGAACAAAGCCCTTCAGAAAGACCAAGAAGTTATTCATCTCGATACCAAATGGCTCAGCAATTTTTAACCAGAGACTTTCCAAGTGGATATCAGACTGCTTTATCTCTTGCTACCAGTTTCGTAACTTCATTGACCTTCACTATACACACACATTCTACCGCTGCTACTTGGGCATCTATACCTACATTCTCCGAACACTATGCAATGACTTACAACACTGTCTTTGAACCTTTGTTCAGCTCAGCTGTACTTTCTGCTGTACTGAACTCAACTCCGAAGACTTCTCTGCCTTAGATGGCTCTGCTCAGTAGTCACCTAGAGTGGAGCTCCTGTAGGGACACTACTTGAAGAAAAAGTGGTCAGTCACCTTGTGTGGTAAGTGTGGTTCTTTGAGATATGTCCCCCATGGGTGCTCCACTAACCACCCTCTTTCTCCTCTTCAGAATGCTCTACCATGGGGGCTTCGCAGTAGAGAAGAAATAGAGAGCAGTTTACTGATGCAGTGCTATACAACAGCAGTTTGGGACATGAAACTGATTGACATGCATGCATGGACTGAATGGACACTGCTATGAGAATTCTCTGATAAAAGGTGCAGGGGGCACTAGTGCACTGAGAGTGGAGCACCTGTAAGGACACACATCTCAAAGAATCACAGTCACTGCACACGGTAAATAACCATTTCTTCTAGAGCGGGAGACCATCTGTCATAAACAGATGGCTAAGAGTTAATGTCTCTTTTACCTATAAAGGGTTAAGAAGCTCAGTAAACCTGGCTGACACCTGACCAGAGGACCAATAGGGGGACAAGATACTTTCAAATCTTGGTGGAGGGACGTCTTTGTTTGTATTGTTTTTTTTGTTCGTTGTTCGCTCTCGGGACTGAGAGAGACGGGACATCATTCCAGGCTTTCCCAATCTTTCTGAATCAGTCTTTCATGTTTCAAAATAGTAAGTAATAGCCAGGCAAGGCGGATTAGTCTTATGTTTGTTTCCTCAACTTGTAAATGGTGTTTTTGCTGGAACGATTTTTTACCTCTGTTTGCTGTAACTTTGTATCTAAGGCTGGGGGGGGGGAAGGTGTCCCTCTAGTTTAAATGAATCTGAGTACCCTGTAAAACATTTTCCATCCTGATTTTACAGAGATAATTTTTACCTTTTCTTTCTTTAATTAAAAGCTTTCTTTTAAAGAACCTGATTGATTTTTCCTTGTTTTAAAATCCAAGGGATTGAGTCTAAACTCACCAGGGATTGGTGGGGGGAAAAGAAGGGGGATGGTTAATTCCTCTTTGTTTTAAGATCCAAGGAGTTTGGATCTGTATAAGCCTCTCAAGGCAACTCAGGGAGGGGAAGGCTGGGGGGAAAAGGAGGGGGATGGTTAATTTCTCCTTGTTTTAAGACCCAAGGGGTTTGGGTCTTGGGTTCCCCAGGGAAGGTTTTGGGGGAACAGACTTGTGCCAGACACTACTTCTGGCTAGTGGCAGCGTACCAAATTTAAGCTAGTAATTAAGCTTAATAGTAATCATGCAGGTCTCCACTTCTTGAACTCTAAAGTTTTAAGTGGGGAAAAAACCTTGACACCATCTGACTCCCCATCATCTGCTCACATTGCTACATCCTCATCAAAACGGAAAATTTGACTCCTTTGTTGAGAGCCACATAAACCTTTGGCAGGATCCTTCTTTCATCATCTCACCACCACACTTCCACTTGAGAACTGTTGGTTTTATTTTCTTGGGGCCTGAAAATTTGTCACTATGGATTATTGGGTCCTAGAAATCATATAGATAGAGTATTCCATACAATTCCTGATCCTGCCCCACCATCACCCACCTTCCTCATCCCTCTTCAGGGACCTCTCTCCCAAGATCATAGACTCATAGACTCTAGGACTGGAAGGGACCTTGAGAGGTCATCGAGTCCAGTCTCCTGCCCTCATGGCAGGACCAAATGCTGTCTAGACCATCCCTAATAGACATTTATCTAACCTACTCTTAAATATCTCCAGAGATGGAGATTCCACAACTTCCCTAGGCAATCTGTTCCAGTGTTTAACTACCCTGACAGTTAGGAACTTTTTCCTAACGTCCAACCTAAATCTCCCTTGCTGCAATTTAAGCCCATTGCTTCTTGTTCTATCATTGGAGGCTAAGGTGAACAAGTTTTCTCCCTCCTCCTGATGACACCCTCTTTAGATACCTGAAAACTGCTATCATGTCCCCTCTCAGTCTTCTCTTTTCCAAACTAAACAAACCCAATTCCTTCAGCCTTCCTTCATAGGTCATGTTCTCAAGACCTTTAATCATTCTCGTTGCTCTTCTCTGGACCCTCTCCAGTTTCTCCACATCTTTCTTGAAATGTGGTGCCCAGAACTGAACACAATACTCCAGTTGAGGCCTAACCAGCGCAGAGTAAAGCGGAAGAATGACTTCTCGTGTCTTGTTTACAACACACCTGTTAATGCATCCCAGAATCACATTTGCTTTTTTGCAACAGTATCACACTGTTGACTCATATTAAGCTTGTGGTCCACTATGACCCCTAGATCTCTTTCTGCCATACTCCTTTCTAGACAGTCTCCTCCCATTCTGTATGTGTGAAACTGATTGTTCCTTCCTAAGTGGAGCACTTTGCATTTATCTTTTATTGAACTTCATCCTGTTTACCTCAGACCATTTCTCCAATTTGTCCAGATCGTTTTGAATTTTGACCCTGTCCTCCAAAGCAGTTGCAATCCCTCCCAGTTTGGTATCATCCACAAACTTAATAAGCGTACTTTCTATGCCAACATCTAAATCGTTGATGAAGATATTGAACAGAGCCGGTCCCAAAACAGACCCCTGCGGAACCCCACTTGTTATACCTTTCCAGCAGGATTGATGCCACATCAAAAAGTCAAGTTACTTCAAAGTCCAAGAGCTGTGAAAGAGGTGCCTCAAGAATGCTGGGCTTTATTCCGGTTGCTTTGTAATACCCAAGAAAAAGGGGGACTGGTACCCTATTCTGGACTTGAGACAGCTAAACATCTTCATCCAAGGATTCAAGTTCAGGATTGAAACACATGTCTCCTTCCCTAGAACAACAGGACTGGTATGCAACTCTTGACCTCAGCGATATCGCTTTATATAAAGCCCATGTATCTGCTCACAGGAAATTCCTAAAGTTCCAGCTGGGCAATTTCCATTATCAGTACAGAGTTCTGCCATTTGGACTGCAGATGCACCCTTGGTTACGCAAACCCAATTTACGCAAACCTGCACCTATGGGGAAAGTTCCATACGTTCTGTAAGCTTTATTTATTTATTTATTTATTCTTGCAAATTGTCAGGTATACATTCCTGACTTATGCAAAATTTGACTTATGCGAGGCGTTCCGGTCTTAGGACAGATCTGATACTGTAGTGAACCTTGTCAACCAACTACAGGCCTAGTCACAAACATCAGTTACTTGCAGGGCACGTGGCCTACTGTATTCATGTAATTCAACATCCCAGACATCCCTTTCAATGCATGGCAAGGTGTTTGAAGTCTCTATATTGGCTCAGCAGACATAATCTGGACGTGACAGTCCAGGGCCCTGCATATGTCCTACTATCCTTAAATTGGTGGAAGGATCTTCTAAAGGTATGCACTGGAGTTCTCTTCTCCCCACCATTGCCATCCAACACACTGGTGACTGATACTTCTAGTCTAGGCCTGGGTGCTCACTTAGAACATCTCCAGAGTCAAGGACTCTATACTGCTCAGAAGCTTGCTCATAAATATCCTGGAACAAAAGATGCTCATTGGGCTGCATAGTATTTCTTCTAGTACTGGGACGGTCGACCACTCAGATCACGTTAAACAAAACCACAACATTGTTTTAGATCAACAAGCAAAGGGGAGAAGATCTCCCCACCTCTTTTGTCAAGAAGCTGTGCGTCTTTAGAACTGGTGCATTCAACGTGAAAATACTCAAGTAGCACTTCACTTATCAGGCTTGCAGAATGTTCTAGCAGACCATCTCAGCAAGTAGTTTGCAAGTGAGAATGAGTGGTAAAAGGCTATCATAGAGGAAATAGTGGGGTCAACTTTTCACAGCCCTATTTGTGATTAGAGAAAAGAAACACACAAGAAATGTCATGCTTTCTGCCCCAGAGGAGGTCAGAGCCTGGGAACACCATTGCATGCATTCCTAAAGCCCTGAGGATAATATATGCATATCTCCTATTTCACTAATACCAAGAGTTATCAAGAAATCAGATAGGACTCAGGCAAGATGTCTACTCTGACACTAACTTGATTAGTGAACATTTCTGGTTCTCAGATCTGATGAATCTGTCCACTTGAATTCCAATACATTTACCTTGTCAACCAGCCACTTTGGGGTGGAAAGCAGGAGTGAGCGCATTACTCCACTTTTTCCTTTTTTGTGTGTGGCCTGATTTCCTATTCTATCTTTGAGCAACCCCTTAGTTTTACTGAGTTGTTTTTATTATGTTGACTTAAAATAAGAACGTCATTCGCATGGAGCAAAGGTTCACTTAAGTTATGTCATCCTGTGGGCTACTGGACTAAAAAGATGTACCAATTAACAACCCAAAAGCTTTGGAGGGAAAGACATTAACTAATAACTTCATGGCATGCATCACTTGCATTTTATGTGCTAGACTGTGAACCCCTTAACCCATATTGGCAAGCAATTACTCACAGAAGTAGTCATAGTAACTTCAATTGTTGCATATTTAAAAAACCTTGTAATATCACAGGGAATGTATACATCGTTACTGAAACAACACAGCCTTTCTGTCCACATTCTTCAATATTGATACTTTTTGATTCTCCCCCACCCCAGAAAGGGACATCATTAACAGGGGCAAAGAAAGTTAAACACCATTATTTGAACTCTATGACTGACAAATACATGGTCTTAATAAAGAAACCAATTATAAAATATTTCCTTGCAGTGTTATGCAAAAAGATATAAAATTAAGATCAGATTCTATCAAGCGCTTTTCAATATTCTAATTTTTCAGGGTCCCTTTTTAATTTTGATGGTTTTGATCACTTCTGTAAAGAATGGATGGTGCAAGTGAAGACTGCAAGAGTATCCAGCCCTTTAGTAGTCTTGTGGTTTTGCAAATACAATTTTCACACTTTTGGAAGACTTGTCATATCTTTCAAATACAGTAGATGTACCCGTTTTAGTAGCCTAGATTATTGCCTCTGAGGTTAGATTAGCTGGACATCTGGGGCTGGAGATTTTCTGTTCCTCTTTAGAGGAATGCATTGCTGCCATGTCATTCCTCTGATGTCCATTCAGAGGATCCTGTGGTCACTGAGATGTGATGAGATGCTGCTTTATCCTGGCAGGTGTCATCAGATGCTACCGGTGTGGTGCTCTGCTCTGTTCAGTATTGACAACCGTCAGCTGTGTGCATGTGTTCCCTCTATATGCTGCCCTGGATCTGCGCAGATAGCTGACACAGCAGACCCCGAGACAACTCCCAAAGACCACAGACTCTGGTAAGGTATGAAGGCACCGGCCAGGTTTATTGTCAAACGAAGCACAGTAATAGTTCCCCGCAAACTCTACAGGACATCTTACAAATATGTCTCCCCTGACAATGGACTGGCTAAGTCAGTGGCGGGACTCTCCACTGCCCCCTAGGCCAGACAAAGACACCACCTCAGGGATGCATTCTTATACACAGGTACAAACAAGTTACACATCACTCATGACATATTGAGGTGCAATCCCTCTACATAGCAAGGTACAATCCCTTTACGCAGTAAGGTCTGCCTCTGACCTTGTACCTGTTGGTTCAAACAAAACAACTCTGTGAAAGTACCTCCCATAAGGCTTTATGGGAGTATGACATAACTAGAATATGTTTTGTGCTGCCTGTGCCATGTAACATATCTCTGTAAAGGTTATGGTCTACTATAGCTATTCATCCTATTTGTACACATATATCATTTTGTACTTGAGGTTAAGAATATTGGCTGTATACTGGCTTGATTTCTAAGTAAGCTTCATGAGGCATTTGGTCAGCTTATTTAGGAAGGAATTTGCAAGGTTAAGTACCTGATCAGGAAGCACTTGAGGAACAATGCATCTTGGAATGCTCCAATCCAAATAAGAAATCTTCCTGGAGACATACAACATACCGTGTGGACAATGGCTTCTGCTTGTAAAAACTGTGAGTCATGCATGGACATGTCACTTGCCCAGGTGACTCCAGAACTCCATCTTGGAGCTGGATTTGCATAGGATACTTGAAGGAAACTGGAACAAAGGACAGGTTAGGACAGGAAAGGACACTGTGAGTGATTGCTGGACCCAGGCTAAAAGGAGATTAGTCTGTAAAAGGGAGCATTCTGGAACTGGTGAGGATCTTATCTGTATTCAGATGGATTAGACGTAGATTTGCGCATTTTATTTTATTTTGCTTGGTGACTTGCTTTGTTCTGTCTGTTACTACTTGGAATCACTTAAATCCTACTTTCTGTATTTAATAAAATCACTTTTTATTTATTAATTAACTCAGAGTATGTATTAATACCTGGGAGAACAAACAACTGTGCATACCTCTCTATCAGTGTTATAGAGGGCAAACAATTTATGAGTTTACCCTGCATAAGCTTTATACAGGGTAGAACAGATTTATTTGGGTTTAGACCCCATTGGGAGTTGGGCATCTGAATGCTAAAGACAAGCACACTTCTGTGAGCTGTTTTCAGGTAAACCTGCTGCTTTGGGGCAAGTAATTCAGACCTTGGGTCTTTGCTGGAGCAGACAGGAGTGTCTGGCTCAGCAAGACTGGGTGCTGGGGTCCCGAGTTGGCAGGGAAAGCAGGAGCAGAGGTAGTCTTGGCACATCTGGTGGCAGCTCACAGGGGGTTTCTGTGATCCAACCCATCACACACTCTATCCATCATATTACCCTTTTGACCCTGTCTTTATGAGGGCTCAGCCTGTTCCTTGTTATCAGTGTGGAATGTGCAAGTATCACAGTGTTCTGGTACCATATGTTTATATTTCTAGTAACCAATACATTGTAGGTAATATGTTTATGCAACATCATCCCTTTCCTTGCCAGCTTCTGTGAGCAGCACCTGCCTCTGGCTCACAGCTTAACTTTGCTTTATGTTAGCAAAGTTTTGACCATCACTTTAGTTCAAGCCTCAGGCCTCATACTGGGCCTCTGATACCAAGGTTTATATCTCAGGGCCTTCTCTTACTACAGCAGGTTGTTCCAGGTGAAGCAAAAGACAGGAATTTCCTAGTCTGTGCTGAACATTCCATGAGGAACATATGAAAATAAGCTGCTTAGTAATACAGCATCATTTCTATACTGGGTATGCTAAAAATGTGTTCTGTTTGTGTCTGGGAATTACAGAGCTGTGATTGTATTCACCTCTGACAGTTAATAGATGCTGCAACGTGATTGTTTGGGGAAGGAAAAAAACAACATACTGTGTTTGCATCTGATTAGCTTGTTTGTCTATAAAGCAGGGTGATGTGAACTGTTTCTGTAATAACCAGACCAAACCAAACCTGAATGTCTTCCAGGTTTAGATAAAAAATTGCCTCCCTTCCTATATTCCTCAGTCTCTCCATGTGATTGTGCCTCACTCCCCACAGTCTTCCAGCAAGCCCTAGCTCACTGCTTATGACCATTTTGAGCAGCATGCCTTTTAGGTTCTAATTACATGTGGCTTGACATTTCATGCATATGGAGAGATGCAGGTAGAAGAAGAAAATGTATAACAACTGAAAAAAGGAGAAGTGAATAATAATTAATATAGTTCAGCAGCTTGGATTTGTAGAAAATTGATAAGGAAAGGAATGGGACACGAGGAGAAATCTCTGGCCAGCAGGGTTGAGGACAATAAGGAGTTCAATTATGTTAGGAACAAAAAGTATCCTAACAATGATATTGGTCCATTACTAGATACAAATTGTAGAATTATCAACAATAATGCAGAAAAGGCCTTTCTGTTCTGTGACTGGGAATAAAACAGATGATGTAGTCATATGATATGATAGCACTCCTTCCATTCTGCTAGTATCTCATGAGGATATTAAGCAGGAGCTACTAAAGTTAGACATTCTAAAATCAGCAGGTTCAGATAATTTCCATGTGACAGTGTTAAAAGAGCTGGCTGTGGAGCTTGCTGGGCTGTTAATATGCTTTTCAATAAGTCTTGGAGCACTGGGGAAGTTCCAGAAGACTGGAACAGAGCTAATATTGTGCCAATATTTAAAAAGAGATGACATGGGTGATTATTGAACTGTCAGTCTGACATCGATCTCGAGCAAGATACAGGAGTGGCTGATACAGGACTCAGTTTAATAAAGAATTAAAGGAGAATAATAATATTAATGCCAATCAGCATGGGTTTATGGAAAATAAATCCTGGCAAAGTAACTTGATATCTCTTTTTAATGAGATTACAAGTTTGGTTCATAAAGATAATAGTGCTGATGTAATTTATTTGGGTACCAGGGTACAAAATATATAGGAATGACAGAGTGGGTTGTGCTAGTGGAGGAGTGACCCTATATATGTGAAAGAAAGCATAGAGTCAAATACAGTAAAAATCTTAAATGAATCAAACTGTACAATAGAATCTCTATGGTATAAATTCCATGCTTGAGTAATAAGAGTATAGCATTAGGAATACACTACTGACTACCTTACTGGGATGGTGAAGGTGATTGTGAAATGCTCAGGGAGATTAGAGAGCCTATAAAATAGATAACTCAGTAATAATGGGGGATTTATGAGCAGGTTACCTCCAGAAATGGTGCAGTGATAAAATTTCTAAACACCATTAGTGATTGGTTCTTGAAGCACCTAGTCCTGGAATCCACAAGAGCAAAGGCCATTCTTGATTTAGTCCTAAGTGGAGCACAGTATCTGGTCCAAGAGGTGAATGTAGCTGAATCACTCGGTAATAGCAACATAATATAATTAAATTGAACAATCTTGTAGATGGGAAAATACCAAAGAAACTCATCACAATAGCACAGAAAGGTGAAATACACAGTGAGGAAACTAGTTAAATGGAAATTAAAATGAATAGTCACAAGAGTGAAATGCCTACAAGCTGTATGGAAACTTTTAAAGAACACCATAAAACAAGCTCAAATTAAGTGTACACTCCAAATAAAAATGAATAGTAAGAGAACAAAAAAATGCCACCGTGGCTGAATAACAGAGTCAAAGAGGCAGTTAGATGCAAAAAACATCCTTTAAAAATTGGAAGTCAAATCTTATTGCAGAAAATAAAAAGAGCATAAACTCTGGCAAGTCAAATGCAAAAGTATAATTAGGAAGGCCAAAAAAGAATTGGAAAAACAACTAGCAAAAGACTCAAGAACTAACAGCAAAATAAATTTTTAGTACATTAAAAACAGGAAGGCTGCCTAGGAATTGCTGGGACCACTGGACAATCAAAATGCTAAAGGAGTGCTCGAGGAAGACAAGGCCATTGTGGAGAAGCCTAATAAATTCTTTGCATTTGTCTTCACTGCAGAGGATGTGAGGAAAATTCCCACCCCCGAGCCATTCTTTTCAGGTATCAAATCTGAGGAACTGTACCAGATTCAGGTGTCAGTATAGGAGGTTTTGGAGCAAATTGATAAATTAAACAGTGCTAAGTCACCAGAACCAGATGGTATTCACCCAAGACTTCTGAATGAACTCAAATCTAAAATTGCGGAACAACTAACTTATCGCTTAAATCATCCTCTGTACCAGATGACGGGAGGATACCTAATGTGATGCTAATTTTTTTTAAAGGCTTCAGGGGTGATCCTGGCAATTACAGGCTGGTAAGCCTAATTTCAATACCAGGCACATTGGTTGAAACTACAGTAAAGAACAGAATTAACAGACACATAGATGAACACGATTTGCTGAGGAAGAGTCAACAGGACTTTTGTAAAGAGAAATCAGGTCTCACCAATGTATTAGAATTCTTGGAGGGAGTCAACAAACATGTTGCAAGGGTGATCCAGTGGATATAGTGTACTTGGACTTTAAGAAAGCCTTTGACAAGATCCCTCACCAAGGGCTCTTAAGCAAAATAATCAGTAATGGGATAAGAGTGATGGTCCTCTCTTGAATCAGTACCTGGTTAAATAACAGGAAAGAAAGGGTAGGAATAAATGGTCAGTATTCAGAAGGGAAAGAAGAAAATAGTGGTGTCACGCGAGGGATCTGTACTGGGACCAGTGCCATTCAACATAGTCATTAATGATCTGGAAAAAATGGGTAAACAGTGAGGTGGTAAAGTTTACAGATGATACAAAATTATTCAAGATAGTTAAGTCTAAAGCAGATTGTGAAGAATTACAAAGGAATCTCACAAAACTGGGTGACTGGGCAACAAAATGGCAGATGAAATTAATTGTTGATAAATGCAAAGTAATACACACTGGAAAACATCCCAACTATACATACAAAATGATGGGATCTAAATTAGCTATTACCACTCAAGAAAGAGATCTTGGATACATTGTGGATAGTTCTCTGGAAACATCCATTTAATGTGCAGTAATGTGCAGTCAAAAAAGTTAACAGAAGGTTAGGAACCATTAGAAAAGGGATAGATAATAAGACAGAAAATATCATAAAGCTACTATATAAATCTGTGGTACTCCCACACCTTGAATATTGTATGCAGTTCTGGCTGCTCCAGTCCAAAAAAGATGTATTAGAAATGGAATGGATACAGAGAAAGGCAACAAAAATGATTAAGGGTTTGGAAGAGCTTTAAAAGACTGGGGCTGTTCAGCTTGAAAAAGAGACAACTAAAGGGGAAATAAGATAAAGTCCTATAAAATCATGAATGGGATGGAGAAAGTGAATAAGGAAGTGTTACATAACACATGCATGAGGTATCACCCAATGAAATTAATAGGCACCAGGTTAAAAACACACAGAAAAGAAAATACTTCACAAAACATACCGTCAACCTGTGGAACTCATTGCCAGAGGATATTGTGAAGGCCAAAACTATAACTGTGTTCAAAAAAGAATTAGAAAAATTCATAAAAGATAGGCTCATCAATGGCTAATAGTTGTGATGGTCTGGAATGCAACCCCATGCTCTGGGTGTCACAGCGTCTCTGACTGCCAGATGCTGGGACTGGATAACAGGGATGGATCATCCTGTCAGGGTGGATTGCCCTATTCTGTTCATTCCCTTTGAAGCATCTGACATTGGCCACTGTCAGAAGACAGGATATTTGGCTAGATGGACTGTTGGTCTGACCCAGTATGGCCATTCTTATGTTCTTTTATTGACTTCTGGAAGGCATTTGACTTGGTACCGCACAATATTTTGATTAAAAAACTAGAAGGATATTAAATTTACATGCTGCACATTAAATGGCTTAAAAGCTTGCTAGCCGATATGTCTCAAAATATAACTGTAAAGAGAGAGTAATCATTGAGGAGGTGTTTGATTTAGCAGGGTCCTGTAGGGAATAGTTTCCTGGTCATACGCTTTTTAACATTTTTGTCAATAACGTGGAAGAAAGCATAAAGTCATTACCGATAAAATTTGCAGATAACACAAAGAACTTGGGGAAGTGGTAAGTAATAAAGAGGACAGGTCTTGGCTACAGAGAAATCTGGGGTCAACTGGCACAGACCAACCACTTGTATTTCAATATTGCTAAATATAAATTTATAACTCTAGGAGCTAAACATGTAGGCCATACATATAGGATGGGGGACTCTATCCTGGGAAGCAATGACTCTGGAAAAAGGTTTGGGAGTTATGATGGACGGTCAAGTGATCATCAACTCCCAGTGTGATGCTGTGGCAAAAAGAGCTAATATTATCATTGGATGCAAAAACAAGAGTATCTCAAGTAGGAATAGAGCAGAGTTTATTTTATCTCTGTATTTTGTATTGGTGTGACTGTATCTGGAGTACTGTATACAGTTCCGATGTCCATAATTCAAGAAGGATATTGAAATATTGGAGTGGTTAAAAGAAAAGTCACAAGAACGATTAAAGGAAAAAGTGTCCTATAATGAGAGACTCAAGGAGATCAATCTATTTAACTTAACAAAGCGAAGGCTAAGGGCTGAGTTGATTATCATCTAGAGCAGGGGTTGACAACCTCTGGCACGCAGCTCGCCAGGGTAAGCGCTCTGGCAGACCGGCCCAGTTTGTTTACCTGCCGCATCTGCCAATTGCGGCTCCCACTGGCCGCGGTTCACTGCTCCAGACCAATGGGGGCTGTGGGAAGCCACAGCCAGCACATCCCTCAGCCTGTGACACTTTCCACAACCCCCATTGACCTGGGACAGCAAACCGCAGCCGGTGGGAGCTGCGATTGGCCAAACCTGCGGACATGGCAAGTAAACAAACTGGCCTGGCTCACTAGAGTGCTTACCCTGGCGAGCCTGATCTAGAGGCACCAACATGGGGAACAAAAATTTAATAACTGGCTCTTCTGTTTAGCACAGAAAGGTATAACCTAATCCAGTGGCTGGAAGTTAAAGCTAGATTAATTCAGACTGGAACAATTTTTAAAATCAGTATTGTATGTTTTTCTAAAAGATATGGTCTAAGAATTATTTTGAGGAAGTTCTATGGCCTGTGTTATACAGAAGATTTGACTAGATGATCACAATGGTCTCTTCTGGTCTTGGAATCTATGCATCTATGAAAAAAAGATACTATCTTGCCTGAAGGTACTGAGTGACAGAATGTAATGTAGTGCTGCAGAGTCTTGAATAAGGGGATGGATCACATAATCCTGGCCATTGGTTTTGCAGGTCTCATTTTAAGGGCTGCCATCTCAGTGGAGGTGACACTGAAGAAGTAGCATCAAGCAACACTTGTTCTTTTGGAAATAGGGTGGACCGTAGAGTGAGGCAACCAAGAACACTCTCGAGCTGTTGGTAGTTTCTCTGCAAGGATCCTCCCTGCCCCTTTGTCTAATCCTCAGTTATCTTTGAAGGTCCAGCTAATGAGAACAAATATTTGCCAGTCTGGAGAAGTGGTGCAGTGAGAATGAGATCAACCCACCCATCATCTTTGAAACAAGTCTAGATAAAAGTTTTCTAAGTGGTAACCCAGAGAGAAGAGTTTGAAAACTTAGAGTGGGATTTTCATAGCACTCAGCATTAGCCTAATTATGTTCTCAATGAAGTCAGTACTATAGTTAACTTCATTGGGAGTAAAGTTAGGCCAACACTGAGTAATTTTGAAAATCTCACCTTTAATTCTGTTTTCCATATAAGAACCTAGGCTGTCACTTGTTTTCTTGTTTTGGCATAGAACACTAAAAACCGATAAAAGTTAACAATTGAGGATTTACTTATATGCTTTGTGGGATTTATTTGTTTTATGTTAGTTAATAATTTAGTTATGATTATATAATATATCTGCAATATTTGTAGGTTATGTCTATGGCCCAAATCCTCAGTAATATAGAACACCATAGGTCCATTGAATTCTGTGGAGCTATGCTGATTTACATCAGCTAAGAATCAGGCCGCTAAACTCTATGTTCTTTTGACAGACCCAATATTCAAAGGAGAGGAGACTGATCCATCGTTAATTAACTGACACCCTAGATGTATCTACTGCTTTTCTTTTGATAAAAGGAAAGTTATTACAAGAATAAAGCTGGACATTCCCTGATGTGCGTACAGTATGGAAGGTTTGAAAGTCCTTTCTGCTTTTTGAAGGTGTAGTGTTTCTGTGTTATACTCTTACAGATTAAGAAGAGTGTAATGTGAAGTCTTTAACTCTCACATTAAAAAAAATAAATAAAATGGAGGTGTGGGGAAATCAAAGGTCTCCTGCTGTTAGGCGAAATGAAGGATGCTGCAGATTTTGCAAAAGAAATTATCAAAAGGTTTAGTACTATATGTCAGGGCTTGTTTGCTGTGAAACATAATATGAATTCATTGAGCAGTCGTGTTTTAAAGCAAGAAATCTTGCATGGTGAACAGACTGCAAATTTGGAAATAACCACATTCATGAAAAGTTTGTGCATGTTTGCTGCTTGCATGAGTGCCTATTTTACTGTAATCTGCCTAACAACTAAAAGAAATCCAAGGGGACTTTATCAGAAATTGAAAGGGATTCAATTTGGTCTCATCTAATTCCTTACCTAATTATTTGATGTGGCATGCAGTGTAAAAGTTAATTGAAATTATATCATTTTTGTTGCATAAAATAGGACCTCAGATGAGTTGACCTTCAGGTTCCTTTTGTTTGGAGTGCTTCTTGATTCAGTTCCAAAAGAAATAAGTCATCTAAATTTAATTGGTAAAATTATTACTCACATGATGAAACCTTTGTAGATGGCTATTAGTTTAAACATGAAAATGGGCAATCCTCTCATTTTTAAAGAGCTGATGAGAGCATTGAAGGGAACTCAAGTACATGGAGTACATACCTTCTGCTCTCTTGAAAAGAGAATAAGATATATTTTGAATATCTGATCAGCTCCAGTGAATTATTTAATCACACTTAATTAATGTCACGTTGAGAAAAAGTTGTCCTATCTAGCAGGACATTTGACTGTAGTATAACTAAAGTGGTGTTCAAAATCTAAAAATGTATCATTTCATTTTGATAATGTGGATATGTGCAAATAGTTGCTGGTATGTTAATTCTCATTTTGCCAAAAATATAGAACTTCAACTTGAAGTGTTTAGTCCTTGTTCAAGCAAAACTTCCCATCTTCTATGCAGGTTTTAACTGCAGAGTAGACCCATAGATGAGTGTTGAGCAATGCACCATCCAAGGGTTTACACAAATGTAAATCCATGAAGTCTGTTACACATTGATGAATTCAGTAATTCATAGGCTAGAAGCGAACTGCAGGATAATTTCCCATAGAAAAAAATCTCCCTAGCTTTGAAAGAAGAAAATCAGTCTAAAGGTAATAGTCTAGAGTAAAAATCAGTTGAGGTGTTTGCTGGATTAGATTACCTTCACAGAACTAGAGTCCAACAGCACTGAAGGGTGATGCTGAGAGTCTATGCTGCTCTACAGTTTGGGCTATGGGGATGTGAACAACAGTGTGCACCAGGTGTCGGCAACCTCTGACATGCGGCTTGCCAGGTGAGCACTCTGGCAGGCTGGGCCAGTTTGTTTACCTGCCACGTCTGCAGATTTGGCCGATCGCAGCTCCCACTGGCTGTGGTTTGCTGTCCCAGGCCAATGAGGGCTGCAGAAAGCAGCACAGGCTGAGGGATGTGTTGGCTGTGGCTTCCCACAGCCCCCATAGGCCTGGAGCAGTGAACCGCAGCTAGTGGGAGCCGCAATCGGTGGGACCTGCAGACATCCCTGGTGTACACCAAAGTTCTGTACTGTAACTCCTCCATGTGGATGCTGTGGGCACAAACTAAAAGGTTCCTACTTCACATTAATGTAGTCCTGTTTGAAGAACTATGCCCTAACACACTAAACAATTCACTATAAAAAGTCCATGTTTTATTATGTTGAATGGAGAATTGGGGAGAATGGGATAAACATATGTTCTTGCTTAACAGAAATTAGATTTCCTGTTCTCTGATTCAAAGAAGACATTTCAGGATCTAGATAGCAGCACAATGAACATAGTTAAGATTTTGAACATGACTATTATGCCACTTGCCTTCCATGGAGTCATAAAGTAATGGAAGGTGAAATAGTTGAAAACATTACCTGAGGCTTGCTCATAAATTGCAAGGAATCCTTTGGATAGGCTTCTGTTCCTCAAAGACCAAATAGGCTCTACAATCATAGTATGATTCAAAATATAACCTGTTGGAACCAGTCAGTAATGGAACAAATCTGGCAGTGGATGGAAAATTAGGTTCTGTGATGGTAAGTAAACGCCACCTATACACAAGCTAATCAGGGGCACATTTTCAGTGAAAACAATGAAAACGGGTCTGAGTTTCAAATGTGCAGATCTGGATTTGAGCTCAGTTCAACTTCTCCATAGTTTATAGAGCAAAGTGCAGGTCTAGTGTTCCAGTTTGCATCCATGTGTGACTATGAGAAGAGCTGGGAAAATTGGGCAGGTTTCCTGGCTGGAATACATTTCCTCTGATGTAACTACTCATGTGATTCCCTGTTGCACCAGGCAGCTGAGTCCGCTGGTTTGGTATTTTATTGTGGGAGCTGTAGGACTCCAGGCAGCACAGCCCATAGGAAACAATGAGGGCCTGAACTCCAGCTCCCATATGGCATGTGTAAAGCAGTTTATAATGTTCACCTTACTTGAAAACAGTGTTTGAGTCAGTTAAAAAATGAAACAAAACAGTTTGATTTCAGAAATGTTAAAATGTTTAATTTGAACCAAAACTGTTAAAATGAAATATTTTGACATTACCAAATCAAAAATTTACAGAATTTCTGTTCCATGAAATTTTTAAAATGTCAACTTTTTGCCCTATTTTGGGATGAAAACACATTTGAATGCTGGAATTTCCTTCAGGATGCAAATTCCAAATTTTGTTCAGCTCTAATTTCCAGTACTTGCAATAAATTGCTCACAAGCTACAGACCAAGAAACATTTACTGAAATGTGGGTTAGTATGTAAGAAGAAAAAGTCGAAAGCCATCTAGTTGTTTGCTAAGAACATTTTGTTCCATTCTGCTGAACAGAGTTGGGTGAACCCCAAGGAGTTTGAAATTTTGCAAGCCTTTCTAATAGACATGCAAAACAAAACATTTGAGGGGCTTTGCCAGTATATATTGCTTCAAGCTGAATTTTTCATGTTGGCAAATCTTTACTAGTATTAGTGTAACCTTTGTGCTCATCTGGATTATTCCTGAAAAAAAAATTGCAAATATTAGTGCAGCTTTTTGTGGTACAGAGTGAATGACTGAAGTCTTCTTCAATCAGTTCCTTTCATTTTTTTTAATAAGACCAGTAGAATAAAATTTTTCGCTAAGGGTGAGTTAGCAATGATTGTTCTAGCCTTTCACAGAACATCCTAAAAATAGGAAGAGCAATTATTAGAGACTTTGAGATTATATCTAGAAGTTAGAGATAAATGTGAAATGAGTATGCAAACGTGTTCTTAATTTCATGAAGGCAAAAGAAACAAGCATTACAATGATACCAATGAATGACTTCTCCATACTTTCTCCATCCCTTATTTGCCATCAGTTATATTATAGCCCAAATATTGAAAAGTGGGGAGAAAATGCAAATAGCCATTTAAATCTCTATATAGGATCATCTGGGGGAGGTGGCTGTCCAGCAGATTTTCAGTGTTTCAGTTGTCTATTTTGAGGACATACTCTGTTTTGAAGACACATCAGAATTTTTTAGACACTTTGTCTCTTGTTAAGTTCTGAGTGCCCTGCTATTTGGGCACTTCAAAGAGGCTGGGTGCTGGGGGAGGTATTGGCACTCTCAGAATAGAGGTCAAACCTGGTAGTCCTATCCCAGGCAGATGTCCCATTAATCATAAAAGGGGTTGTCTATGCATGGACTGAATGGACCTCGCTAATAAATCAAAGGCAGCCTGGGCCAGAACATAGGGATACATCAGCAGTGGGTGAATTGAATGTGCTCCCAAAACTTTCTAACATCTTACAGACACTGTGTGTACTTTGAAAGCCAGGTTCCATTCTGTGCACAATAAATACTTATCCTAGAACATTTCAGACTGCAAATTGTTTATAAAAGGTTGGCACCTGTCAACCTAAACACCTATTTTGAGGAAATGATCTGTCTTGAAGACACATCCGAATTTTTAAGACACTTTGCTTCTTATCCGGGTATATCCACAGATCATAAAACATTTGACACAATTCAAAGGTTTCCAAGAGCTAAAACTATCACATTTATAAGATTTTGGGGGTCTTTTCACCATTTTATTCTTGATTTTGCAAGATTACCTTTAGATTATACAGTGGTTTAGCTAAACACATTTAATGGAATTGGACCATTGATTGTAGAGAACAGCTTGAAGCCCTAAAGGGAGTGCTGTAATGTTATAGCCTTTGATACTTACTCATCTTGACTTCAGTTTTCCTTTCAGAGAATGTACAGATGTTAACATTAGCAATATTGGCTTGGGAGCTGTTTTTTACCCAATTGTAGAACCATGAGGAAAGCATAATTGCATATGTGAGCCATGTCCTTGAATTTAGAAAAAAAAAATCATCTAAATCAAAAGCATGTGTGACTATTATACTGTCTGTGAAATTGCAGCAAACATATCTGTTAGGTGCAATATAAGATTCTGATGGTAGACAATGACACTAAAAAAAAATCTCTGGTGAGCTAAGACTTTAGAATTGTCACGATACTAACATCACAACCACTAGAACCAGATCCATCTTGAACCAAAGTGATCAGGGATTAGACTCAGATTGTCTGGCTCTAGAAACCAGGATGTAGAACTGAAATCCAGTTTTCCAGGAACAGTGAAAATTAAGCAGCTAGGGAACTGGGCATCTGATGTGGTTCCGTAACACTGGAATTGAATGGCTTCATGGATGGGAAATAAAGGGTGGATCTCAGATTGGGAGACCATTGAAAATATTAAGTTTATTTAATCTGGAAAAGAGCAGATTGAGTGGGGACATGATAACAGTTTTCAAGTACGTAAAAGGTTGTTACAAGGAGGAGGGAGAAGAATTGTTTTCCTTAACTTCTGAGGGTAGGACAAGAAGCAATGGGCTTAAATTGCAGCAAAGGAGGTTTAGGTTGGACATTAGGAAAAAATTCATAAATGGCAGGGTGATTAAGCACTGGAATAAATTGTCTAAGGAGGTTGTGGAATCACCATCATTGGAGATTTTTAAGAGCAGGTTAAATGAACACCTGTCAGGAATGGTCTAGATAATACTTAGTCTTGACATGAGTGCAGGGGACTAGACTAGATGACGTCCCAAGGTCCCGTCCAGTCCTATCATTCTATGATTCTATATAGGATTCCTAGAGAAGTGGAACCCTATGCTGCAGCAGAGACCTAAAAGTACAATCTTCTTAGATTTTAATCTTCTTAGATTTTTTTTCTAAGAAGCTACAAACCTTTAACTTTGGACTAATTCAGAATGAAGTTCATAGAGCAGTTTTAATTTGCCCCTCAATAAGTCCTTGTGCTCTGGTGATTTTTAGAAAGATTTTTAAAATTTCATAACACATCTCTTATGTAAAGAGGGTCTGAATGAGCTCTCCCCTGACATCTAGTGATGAGCTGGAGGAGAAGACTTCAGGAACTGACCTTGTTTGCATAAACACACTCTGCCTATGTGTACCGCATGATGGATCTGCTTTGCCCAAATGATCACTTTCGGCTGGGTATTGGACTGCAAGTCACTTTATTATTGGGTGAAGGGGTAATAAAGTATTATCATCTTTATTGTGTGAATAAAGAGCAGTAGAACTGTGCTTGGCATGCCCTGATTGAGGGGTTCACCCACAGCTTAACTGCACTTGTTAAGCAGGGGACAGGGTGTCAAAAGCCCAGTGGAGATGAAGCTCCCCTACTACCTGCTGAACTCACTGAGAGCTATGTTAAGATATCCCAGAGGTTGCAATAGAGAGGGCGATGGTGGAGTGGCTGGAGGTGGAATGGGCAGTGGTGCAGTGCTGGCAGTGAGCAGCAATGCAAAGTGAATGGCGCAGCAGCAGCAGATGAGACATTTTTTCTATGCCTTTCCACCCCCAGAGTCGAAGGTGAACTCATGCAAATGCACCTCTGAACTCTGGGTCTTCACTGAGCAATGACAACAACTGTGTGTGGGGTATAATGGAGGGAGAAGGGAGAGAGATGCTAAAGGAACTTTTGTTTATTGGACTTCCTCACCACAAGGTGAAAACCTCAGGCACTAGCCAACTGGTGTGGGTGTTTTACTCATGGTCATATGCCTCTTAATCATGCTATTGGCGTTTTCCCAAATTAATGCTGTGTTCCTTTCCCCTTTTTATTAAATATTTTCTTTTCCACACACAAACTCAGTGCTTGTGAGAGGGGAAATATTGCTTCTTAGAGGTGCTCATGGGGGGTGGTAGTGTCATTTTTCCAGATTACTCGGTGGGGACTCGAGCCAGTTCTGTGTTGCATTGTTAAAAAGAACCCCTAGATATTGAACCTGGCCCTTGTCACTGCTGACTCCTCCTGGCTGAAGGGTACACTTAGTAAGTAAGTTTGAGATATGGCATGTCACATGGGCAAATGGTTTAGACTGAGAAATGTGCAATTTTTATAAGCTAAACTTTTTAATCAACATTGATGTCAAAATCTTACATAAAATTTTTGTTCACTGCCATCAGAGAGTTATCAGAAAAGTTAACTCAGACACACGAAAGAGGATTTTATTATAACAGAAACTTCTTTAGTAATATTTGATGTTTTATTAACATTCTTCAGTTCCCTAATAAGAAAAAAGACCTCTGCTATTTTCATCTTTATGGACAATGAAAAATATTTTCATTGGGAGTTTATTCGTTGTTCTCAAAAAGGGCTTAGAGCAACTTCTCTGTCTTGTTTTGGTTAACTCATCTTTATTGTGTATTGTTGCATTTGCTGCCTAGCTAAACCAGTCTGCAATTTCATCCAAGTATAGTATAGTCTTCATTTCTTACTTAAAACATTGTGTAGTGTTTCTACAATTAGTCCTGCCACGAATGCAGGGGACTGGACTTGATGACCTCTCAAGGTCCCTTCCAGTTCTATGAGTCTATATCTAAATGCTATTTTAACTACTTTCATGTTCAGTTTCAGTGTTAGCTACATTTTAAGGGTGGACAAAACAATTCCTATATCTATGGCAAAATGACCAATTCTTTAGAAATTTAAGATTCTTGATTATTATTAATACTGAAAACTCAATTGTATTAGGTTAAGTTTATTTACCTATTCATGCCAAAAATTAGTAAAATGAATTCAGAAACACCAGGAGAGAGTAGTACAAGATAAAGAAGGAGTTTGACATGCCTTTCTCTAAGGGTATGTCTACACTACAGAATTATTCTGATTTTACATAAACCGGTTTTGTAAAACAGATTGTATAAAGTCGAGTGCATGCGGCCACACTAAGCACATTAATTCGGCGGTGTGCATCCATGTACCGACGCTAGCGTCGATTTCCGGAGAGTTGCACTGTGGGTAGCTGTCATGTAGCTATCCCATAGTTCCTGCAGTCTCCCTCGCCCACTGGAATTCTGGGTTGAAATCTCAATGCATGATGGTGCAAAAACAGTGTCGCGGGTGATTCTGGGTAAATGTCGTCACTCATTCCTTCCTCCGCGAAAGCAACGGCAGACAATCATTTCGCGCCCTTTTTCCCTGCCAGACGCCATAGCATGGCAACCATGGAGCCCGTTTTGCCTTTGTCACTGTCACCGTATGTGTACTGGATGCCGCTGACAGAGGCGGTGCTGCAGTGCTACATAGCAGCATTCATTTGCCATTTCAAGGTAGCAGAGATGGTTACCAGTCGTTCTGTACCGTCTGCTGTGCCATTGTAAATTGACAATGAGATGACGGTTATCAGTCGTTCTGTACTGTCTGCTGCTGTCATGGGTGCTCCCGGCAGCCCTTAGCTGAGGTCAGCCAGGGGCGCAAAGACAAAAATGGGAATGACCCCCCAGGTCGTTCCCTCCTTTATGTTGTATCAAAAAATAGAGTCAGTCCTGCCTAGCATATGAGGCAAGTGTACTAGAGAACCAGTGTATCAGAGAACCTGAGAGCACAGCTGCTCTGTGTCAGATCCTGCAGAAATGATGAGCTGCTTGCCATTCACGGGGGGTGCCCCTGCAACAGCCCCACCCATTGCTTTCCTCCTCCCCCAACCTTCCTGGGCTACCATGGCAGTGTCCCCCCATTTGTGTGATGAAGTAATAAAGAATGCAGGAATAAGAGACACTGACTTTTTAGTGAGATAAAATGAGGGGGAGGCAGCCTCCAGCTGCTATGATAGTCCAGGCAGTACATTAAACGGTGGGAGGGAGAGGAGCCCAGCATCCCGCTGCTATGATAGTCCAGGCAGTACAGAATCTTTTCTTTAGACATGAAAGGATGGGAGGGTGGGGGCTGATGGAACTCAGCCCTCAGTTGCTATGATGAGGATGATTACCAGCCGTTCTGTACCATCTACTGGGAATGACTGGGAGTCATTCCTATTTTTACCCAGGCGCCCCCGGCCGACCTCACCTGAGGCCAGCCAGGAGCACTCACGGGCTGATGATGATGATGGATAGCAGTCATATTGTACCGTCTGCCACCAGGGAGGGGAAAGGAGAGGATGCTGCTATTCATTGCCGCAGCATTGCGTCTACCAGCGGCATGCAGTAGACATAGGGTGACATATAAAAAAGTCAAGAAACAATTTTTTTCCCTTTTCTTTCATGGGAGGCGGAGGGGAGGTAAATTGACGACATATACCCTGAAACAACCCGGACAATGTGTTTGACCCTAGAGGCACTGGGAGCTCAGCCAAGAATGCAAATGCTTTTCGGAGACTGCGGGGACTGTGGGATAGCTAGACTCCTCAGTACCCCCTCCCTCCCTCCATGAGCGTCCGTGTGATTCTTTGGCTTTCCGTTATGCTTGTCACACAGCACTGTGCTGTGGCCTCTTTCTATCATAGCCTGGAGATTTTTTCAAATGCTTTCTCATTTCGTCTTCTGTAACGGAGCTATGATAGAACAGATTTGTCTCCCGATACACCGATCAGATCCAGTATCTCCCATACGGCCCATGCTGGAGCTCTTTTTGGATTTGGAACTGCATCGCCACCCGTGCTGGTCAGAGCTCCACGCTAGGCAAATAGGAAATGAAATTCAAAAGTTAGCGGGGCTTTTTCTGTTTACCTGGACAGTGCATCCGAGTTCAGATTGCTGTCCAGAGCCGTCACAATGGTGCACTGTGGGATACCGCCCAGAGGCCAAAGCGTTGATTTGCGGCCACGCTAACTCTAATCCGATATGGTAATACCGATTTCAGCGCTACTCCTCTTGTCGGGGAGGAGTACAGAAACTGGTTTAAAGAGCCCTTTATATCGATATAAAGGGCCTCGTTGTGTGGACGGGTGCAGTGTTAAATTGGTTTAACGCTGCTAAAATCAGTTTACACGCGTAGTGTAGACCAGGCCTAAGTTACAACTTACTGGAAAATGATTAGCTAGGAAAATAGCTAATTGACTTTCAGAAAATGATATGGGATTTATTGATTTTTTTTAAGCAGGCAGCAACCTGCAACTTTCTAGAGGTGTTAAACCATTATCAGGGACATAGGTAAATAATAGTGCTTTACCCACTCTAGAACTGGTGAGATAAAGGAGGATAGCTGTACTACTACTTTAAATATGGGAATTTGTTGCGTCAACAGACACACAAATACTACCTCTCTTATACAACACTTTTAATCAAGTTACATAGAATCAAATCCACCAAAGATGTTTAGTGAATAAAAATCTATTAGCTCCCCAAAAATCTTTTCTTTCAAACAGACTTCAAAAATCAAAGCTACTAACTCTCAGTTATAAACAAATCAGCACTACCAAGATATTTGGGACAGCATCCCCTTGATGATGCTTTGATCAAGCCTATATTGAGCCTATACTGAGCAAGCCTATATTATAAAGGGCACCAGACTCTTCACATTCCTAGCATGCCTTGCTAGAAGGATGTTTAGTAGCCAGGCTTACCTTTTTTTCATTTTGTCGATGAAACAGACCTGCTTTGTGCCAGACAACCTCATATTTCTGTTCTTCCAAAATAAAGCTAAACTTCTCAGGATTAATTTTTGGGGGGCTGGGAGAAGGGGGTTAATTAAAGAAAACTTGAGCATTTGGGAGGTAAAGAGTGCCTGTTACAAGTAGCCTTGTTAACTCATGTCTCTTCCTAGGTCTAGGTTTCTTTGCTAGTTTGCCTGTAGCAGTTCTTTGTGAAATAGAAGAGGATGTTTCTGTCCATGTCCTTTCTCACCCCATGAGTAAGGGGTTATGCTTCAAAAACTCTTTATCTTTTACCACCTTAGTAAAGAGTGAGGGATTCTCATTTTTGTGGAGTAGTCTGAATGAAATTATGCAGTACAGTAAAACTGTACCATTTGAACCAGGAGAACCAGTTGGCAAAACTGCCACAGTCTTTGTCCCCATACAAGGACTTTTTCATCCTCTTGTCAGTCCAGCATTGCACAGGCTACTTTGATCTCTGGCTCCATGCCATGAAGAGTCCTCAGTAGTCAATGTGATTGACTTTTGATTTGCATGTCCATTGTTCTTGGCTATAAGAATTAAATCACTACCTCATGCTGGATCTCAAAGGTGGTGTGGATTATTAATTTTATTATTGTTATGAAGCATAAATTGTCAGATCCCAGGCCTTCTGTCACAAAGCCCTAAACAATTAGGGAAAATAAATCCAACTTCTTAAAAGAGCATAGACTTTTCTTCGCTCCAGATCTCTGTCTTTCCTTCAGTAACAATTTACGTCAGTTATGGTGTGCTTTTTTTACTCCTACCCTTATCCCTTCTCTTACTAATTGATGCTAGAAATTCCTTTGTGAAATAATGAAGGTATACTGGGGTTCAAATTTATAACTTCATCAGCTCCGTTTTACTTTTCCCATTCAAAAATTTTGGGACAATAGAGGTCTTGACCCTGAATTTTCTTGTTTTATTGGTTTGATAACTCTTTAATTGACAGTTATAATGGCTCTATGGACAGTATTGTTGTCATATGATCACTTTCCTAAATGAGTGTATCTGAAAACATACAGCTATAGAAATGACTTGCTTTTGGCTTGGTGTGTAGAGTTTGTGAAAGTTCAAGGAGTTATAATTTTTCCTATTTAGGTGCATTTTTGGCAGCTTTTCATTGGGAAAATGAAAGAAAACAATCAATTGAACAATATTTCTTTAAAATACTAAGTGCGGTAAATATAACATTTTTTTGAAATGATGCCATATATAATAAACTTTATTTTCAGACTTTTGTTTAATAGGTGAAAGACCTTTTTTTTCTGTGTATGAAAATTTCTCAACTTTCCTAACTTAATAATTCTCAAAATGCTTCTCTTTTCCATTGGAAAGAGCTGGTAAAAATGAGAAGGAAAAACTTTTCAATTTAGCTGTAAACTGCTCTTGTGAATTAAGGAACAAAACACTTATAGGGCAGAAATGGCATTTGTAAAATTTAGTAGTTCACCTCCACATAATTACTGCCCAAGAGCTAACTACTTCACCGCAACTCAGGGAACATGACAGATGCAACTCAACTACAAAAGCTCTTTTCAATTTAAAAGAAGCATAGGGAAATATGTCTTGCACCAATAGCCATGGAAGACCACATATTTCAAAAAGATGTACATATATATCATACACTTTAACTTGTGTAGCTTAATTGGCTTAATGTGACCACATTGTGATCACATACACAACACTGCAAACAGAGCATCGAGGCTATGTGCCTAAGCGAGAAATCCCTAACTATGGAGTGTCTAAATAAGGAGGACAGACATAAAATGGTAAGCATGTTAGATGTTGCTATCTAAAGTATGTAAGCATGCAAATGTTTACTTATTAGGTCTGAGGGCCAAATTTTTAATGATATTTAGACACTTAGTGGGATTTTCAAAAGCATCTTGATGCCCAAACTCCTGATGAAATCAATGAGTGGTCCATGCCTAAATGCTTTTGAAAATTCAGTAGGCATCTAAATATCATTTTAAAATGTGGCCTTAAATTATCTGCCTTATGTCAAGACTGAGTAACTCGTTTTGGTGCAAAAATATGTTGCATGGGGGATGGAATCCACCCCCTGAAACCACACAGCATCTGTGGAGCTGTTCCACACAGTGTTAGAATTTTGAAGTTGGTGCCTTTTCAGGTCCTATTTGTGGTTTCTATGTGTGTGATCAGTGGATCTATGTATTTAGGGGTCCACTACCTGTGTTCTGTTCAGCCCTCAAAAACCTGAGTGTTGGGGCTGATGTAGTTATAGAATCATAGACTTTAAGGTCAGAAGGGACCATTATGATCATCTAGTCTGACCTCCTGCACAATGCAGGCCACAGAATCTCACCCACCCACTCCTGTATCAAACCTGTGTCTGAGCCATTGAAGTCCTCAAATCATGGTTTAAAGACGTCAAGGTGCAGAGAACCTTCCAGCAAGTGACCCGTGCTCCACACTGCAGAGGAAGATGAAAACCCCCCAGGACCTCTGCCAATCTGCCCTTGAGGAAAATTCCTTCCCAACCCCAAATATGGCGATCAGCTAAACCCTGAGCATGTGGGCAGGACTCACCAGCCAGACATCCAGTAACAATTATCCACAGTAACTCAGATCCCACCCCATCACAAGCCATTGGGCATATTTGCCGCTAGTAATCAGACAAATTAATTGCCAAAATTAGGCCATCCCATTATACCATCCCCTCCATAAACTTATCAAGCTTAGTCTTAAAGCCAGATATGTCTTTTGACCCCACTACTCCCCTTGGAAGGCTGTTTCAGAACTTCACTCCTCTGATGGTTAGAAATTTTCATCTAATTTTAAGTGTAAACTTCCTGATTGCCAGTTTATATCCATTTGTTCTTGTGTCCACATTGGTACTGAGCTTAAATAATTCCTCTCCTTCCCTGGTATTTATTCCTCTGATATATTTATAGAAAGCAATCATATCTACCCTCAGCCTTCTTTTGGTTAGGCTAAACAAGCCAAGCTCTTTGAGTCTCCTTTCATAGGCTTTCCATTCCTCAGATCATCCTAGTAGCCCTTCTCTGAACCTGTTCCTGTTTGAATTCATCCTTCTTAAACATGGGAGAACAGAACTGCACACAGTATTCCAGATGAAGTGTCACCAGTGACTTGTATAATGGTACTAACACTTCCTTATCTCTACTGGCAATACCTTGCCTGATGCACCCCAAGACCACATTAGCTTTTTTTCACAGCCATATCACATTGGTTGCTCATAGTCATCCTGTGATCAACCAATACTTCGAGGTCCTTCTCCTCTGTTACTTCCAACTGATGCCTCCCCAGCTTATAACAATAGTTCTTATTAATCCCTAAATGCATGACCTTGCACTTTTCACTATTAAATTTCATTGTGTTACTATTACTCCAGTTTACAAGGTCATCCAGATCTTCCTGCATGATATCCCAGTCCTTCTCTGTATTGGCAATACCTTCCAGCTTTATGTCATCCGCAAACTTTATTAGCACATTCCCACTTTTTGTGCGAAGGTCATTAATAAAAAGATGAAATAAGATTGGTCTCTGAGGAACTCCACTAGTAATTCCAGGCTTCCTCCACCTTTAGATCACCAAGTTCTTCAGTCCAATCCACTTCCCTAACTAATTTCCTTAATTCTTTAAAGTTAGCCCTTTTGAAATAAAAGACCCTAATCCCAGATCTATTTTTGTTTATCCTTCCATTTAGTTTAAACTGAATTAGCTCATGGTTGCTTGAACCAAGGTTGTTCCTACAACCATTTCTTCTATGAGGTCCGCACTACTCAGCAAAACCAAATCTAAAATGTCATCCCCTCTTGTTGGTTCAGCAACTACTTGGTGAAGGAATCCATCAGCTATCACATCTTGGAAAATTGAGTCCCATTATTATTACTAGCACTTGTCCTCCAGTCTATATCTGGGAAGTTAAAGTCTCCCATGATCACACAATTCCCATTAGTGTTTACTTCATTAAAAACATTAAAAAGGTCTCTATCCATATCCAAATCCGATCCCAGAGGTCTGTAGCACACCCCAAGCACGATCTCAGGAGAGGCTCTAGTAGCTTTCTTCCCCAATGTGATGTTTGCCCAGACAGACTCTGTCTTATCCATTCCATCCCTTCTTATTTCTTTACAGTCTACCTCATCATTGATATACAATGCTACTCCACCACCTTTGCCTTTATGTCTGTCTTTCCTAAACAGCACATACCCTCCAAAACCTGTACTCCAGTCATGACTACTATTCCATCATGTTCATGTTATCCCTATAATATAGTCCTTATTGTTCCATCTTTCTTGTACTGTGCCGGGAAACTTTACAGTTTCTGCTGCCATGGGACAATATGTGTCTGCAGGTGAAGTGGAAAGTACTTGTTTCTCACTATGTAAAGCTTGGGGCAGGATATCTGGGATCTATTTTGGTCCCTGCCACAGAAGCGCTATGTGACCTTGGGCAAGTCACTTTAAACTTTCTGTGCCTAATTGTACCCATGTGAATTTACTGTATTATCAGTTGTTCAGAGGGGATTGTGAGACTTAATGTGTTAGTGTCTGCAAAGTATTTTTCTGACTTCAGATGGAAGGTGCTATAGAAGTGCAAAGTATTATTATATTCCACATAATTAGATGATGTACTCAGGGAAATTTAAAAAGACAAAGCAAATATTTCCAAAATGTCTTCAAAATCCAATCACTCACAGAGTAATTCCATCTGAAGGAAATGGGGAACAACTTACTGCAAACACCAGAGCTTTGCACCTTTAAATAATGATGATTTATTTAAAAGGGCTCTATTAGGAATATTTTGTTCTCTATTCCCTTAGGTCAGATCAATGAGTGATTGGTTTGATTTTGAATATGTTGGCTCTGATTTTAAAATTTCCTTTTCATTAAAGTTTTACAAAGCTAAAAAAAAATGAACACTACAACTTCTTCTTGCACACTCTCTCTCCCCCATTAACCCTCCTTCATGGACAGCCTCTCCAAAATCCTCCTTCTCCAGAATCCCCCACGTGTGGCTCCTATAGTATGCCCTTTCCTTCCTTCCTCCTTCCCTCCCTTCCCATACAAAAGTCTTATTTGGAATGATGGCAGCCCTGCACTCGCTTAATAATGGGCTGTAATAGTATCCCTATTGTACTAAAAAGCCATTCAGTAGAGTACATTACAAAAAAGGTGGGAACCTACAGCAATGGTGTAAGGCCAGGCACCAACACTTCTACATTTTCATTCACATTGTGCATAGAAAGTTGTGCTACCAGGCCCAAAAGAAAGTCTAGCTAAATCTCTCTGAATTTTTACTGTTGAAGTTGTTCCATTTTGGATAAATAATTACTCATTGGAGCAGAGGAACGGTACCCTGGGTCTCCCACATCCTGTGTGACTGCTCCAACCACCAGGCTATAGAGTCATTTTCATGCTTGTGTGTGCTCTCTATCTCAGCCCCTCCCCCTATGACTTTTCAATTCTTTATCCACAGTGCCCCAACTTCAACGGAGTAGGTTGAGAGAGCCCCCTATCAGAATGTCCCATAACCCGATGGTTAGGGCATGCACCTGAGAGGTGACAAATCCCTTCTCCTTATTAGGTGGAGGGAGGAATCAACCCAGGGATCTTCCACATCCCAGGTGAGAACCCTAACCATTGGACTAAAAGTCCCTCTTCGTACCCCTCCCCACTGTTTTGTGTGAACTCACATTGGGAACCCGATCTGGTAGGTGGTCTATGAAACCCCTACCATTGGGAGAATTTTGAAAGGGATGTTCAGAGAAGGTCAATAGTTACAGAGTCTTATGAACATCCCTACACTCTGCATTAAATCCAGTATGACTGATTAATGTGGCATTGATCCTTTACTGAGGTGGAACCTAGAAATTATCCTCCAGAAGGCTTGCTCACCTGCAGGCACTCAGAATTGTTGAAGAGAAAATTGATAGTTTTGCCCATCTCTTATTAACCTCTCTTTATAAATACCTGTCTCTCTCAAAGAGAATATTTATGTAGGAGAATGCATTGGGACTTTACCCAGTATGTTCATTATCATTTTGATTTTCCATTCTCTCAGTATGAACACACTTATCTGTGTGCAAACGTAAAGCCACCTTCAAGTGGCTAATGCCATATGTGAAACATTTGAAGACTAGGTGGTGGTGGTGGGAAATCCCAATTGTCTAAATACATATAAATGCCACTGTAGTGAGGTTTTTTTTTTCCTAAATTCATGTTGATGTTGGTGAGATGTGAAACTATCCCTTAACCTGCACAGTAAATTCTTTAGCTACCTTATTCCCTTTAGAGAGGTGCTTCTGTATTACAAATAATTAATAGTAATAATAATTCATTGGAGAGTTCAAATCAGTGAGGATTTTCTGTAAAAACTGATGGAATGTATCCTTAAGTTAAGTTTTAAACTATAGAATAAGTTCTATAAAACTTCTCGCAACAATGGCACTTGATGATGTATGTCACATGTGTGTTTTGAGAATGATTGGCCAATGTCTCTGAACACCAAGCTCTTGACTGTATTACTGGCCTTAGCTGTACTTGATTTCTTCTGAACAACTTCATGTTCTTTTGGGGATACTGGGTAGTCATTTAGTATGATATTTTTGCTCTATTTGCCAGACTCTGAGATTCATTTTACCTACCCTTGAGTACATTTGCAAAGAAACAGCCTTAGTCAAATTATATATTGCCTACTAGATATATTTCCAGATAAGTGTTTCTATTTTTGTATAGAACAGTCTAAAATGGGAGGGAAAGTAAAGAAATCTTTGAAAAAATAATAATAATAAAGCCATAAAATACATTGTCATTTCAAAGTTGTTAAATTAATTCCTCAAATTTAAAATGAGATGGACTTTGTCTCTGCTGTCCAATGTGAAGAATAAAAGTAGTACACATTTTAACAGGGATGTAGTTTGTTGTCAGAAAATGGCTGTTTTGCTCATTGCCAGAATAAGTAGAAAACATTCTAAAACTAGGCATAGGTAAAAATTCGTAGTATGTTTCTGACACATCAGACAAATATGAGTATTCCTATGGTACTTGAAAACAGTTTCTTTTCAAGAAGCAGGAAGTTTAGTGCCCTTAAGGAATCTTAACTCTGGTCTTTTAACAAGTAGACCAAGGTTACATAGTGACTCCAGAATACAAGAAAAAGATATCTAGGTCTATTATAATCTAACACAGGGTTGATTAATACATTTCTAGCAACAGTAGTTACTAACTTGACTTTTTCCCACAGAGTCTTTTCCATTTGACACTCATGAACAAAGCAGCCAAGGCTGACATTTAGGTCTGATTAACAAGCTATGTCTGTTGTAAATGGACTAAAAGATTTCTATTATTTTGATGTTTAAATCTAAATTTGCATCTTTAATTAGGTGTAACCTCATATAGGTTTATGGTTTTTGTTTTCTATAGCTTTGAACAAGAACATGTTTAAAATATTCCAAATAATACACTGCATGCAGTTTTATGCATATTTTCCCCTTAAACATGCAATATTGAAATAGTATTTTTTTCTTTTTGCAAGAAGTATTTTTCTTTACTATATCAGGTTTGAATTCTGTCAAGTTTACAGTCTGCAAAAGATTGATTTGAAGCCTTAACTTCTGAAAGAACATTTAAATTCCCACCATCTTTAATGACTAGGGCCTAATCCTGTTATCTTCATTTATGGAACAATCTTTGTTCATGGTAGTAGTTCCATTCTCTTTTGTGTGAATAAAAACTACTTACATGACTAAGATTGCAAGTTATCTCCTCCCCACATGCTCCTGTTAATTTATGATTCTGTGTCTTGTCCTTGGGTAGACAAAGTAGACAGATGTTTGTTTTTTTCTTACACTGACTTCTAATGAATTCTTTATCTTGTTGGTGGACATGTGTTGAGGTAACATAACATCCATATGCTCTCTAGAAATGTATATTTTGAGGACCTTTGTGGACACACAAGCTGACAAATTCTTCTGTTTTCCAGTAAGAGCTGAGACACAAGCCCTACTGGAAATGCTATTGAATTCATAATACTTGAGTTAAATAGTTTTCTGAAAAGAAGCAATGCATAATAATATTTTTGCTCCAAACATTACTGGTTCAAAGTTAATTTGCAGAATATTTTAATAAAAAAACAGTTGAATTACATCTGCAAAATATTCTAGCTCTTCACTAACTGCAAGTTGAAAGAATAAGTTGAGTAGTTGCATACAAATGAGCACAACAAGCCTTGCACTTTGCTTCAGAAAGATCATATCTGGAAGAACCACAATGGGCAGTTTGTGGGAATAGGAATGCCAGTCAGCACAGAGGGAATAATTGCCAGTCATAGAACAGAAGTGAGATGACAGAACACTTTGCAGTACAACAATTTGAAGATGTTCATTGTTAACTCAGCCATAACTATATGTAAACTACCAAATGCCTCAGCCTTCAGCTTTTTCAGTTATTATCCCAATATATGATTATTACTTAATAAATCATAAGCACCCTCCCAGCTAGTTATACTAAATGTCATGTACATGTTTAAAGCTGGGGAATCCTCAGATTACTTTCCTTGAAATAAAACTCATATTTTTTCATTGTTCCCTGAGATTTCTATTCTTGTATTACACTAATGCCTAGAAACCACAACCGAGTACAACATATAGTAAGACAATCCCTCTGAACAGTCAAGACAGATAATGGGTAGAAGAAAAGCAGTATTATTATCCCCATTTTACAGATGGGGAACTGAATGAGATCAAGTGACATGCTCAAAATTGTAGAGGAAGTCTGAATCAGAACCAAGAATGGATGTCAGCTCTTTTTAGTTCAAATACAGTGTCTTGACTACAAGACCTTGTGTCCTCTCAGGGATTGCCAGTATAGGTGAACACCTTAAATGACTTTCCCTAAACCATGTGTGAGTAGTGAGGTTTGAAGCAGAGATTTGCAGCATGGGAGATGGAGATGAAAATTCCTTTATATACAGAAAAAAGAACACTATTAGTTTTCTCCATGGAGCCCAAAGACTACATTCTCGTTTACAGTGAAATCAGGATGCTATGATCTCACCAAATTCCACCTTCCATTACAGCATCTCTGGTGGCCTGAGTGCTCAGAATGCTTTTGATTAGCACCTCTTCTGAGCTATGAATCAGTAACCACATAAATATTTTTTTGCATATTTAAATACAAATGAATACAAAGTAGTTAGATATGATGTATGGAAAGCAATAATTGAAAGTTTATTGCAATGTGTACCCTTAGAGCTCTTAGTCTTCTGTTTCAAAAGCACATTTGAGCTTGTTTAGAATTTATATTATTAAAGTTATTCTCTGTGACCAACTATGTACAAAGATCAAGGGAAAATATATGAAAATTCAGCTCCATGCAGTGAAGGAAGTTCATGTCATATTTATATTATAGGGACTGCTGATGCGATGTCATTACTGTTCCATATAACTATTGTGCAGTACCACCCACTGGGAAAATGGTAGAGCAAAGCAACGTACTGTGCAGTGACTTGTCAGTCAATCAAAGAAATAGCAGAAAAAGGAAACTAGTGCCATTATTTCAGTCTAGTCCTAGGGGGACACAGCACACAACAGTGGCAATTGAGAGCTGATTAAATGTGGCTTAATAGAATATATTTGGGTTTGCTGTAAATATTAATTGTATTATGGAGCAACCTAAATATATAGCAAATTGTAGGAGTTGTTGTTGCTCTAATTGGTGACAATCAAAACAGCAATCTCTGTAATAGAATATAACTGCATAGAACACTTTAATCTGAGCTGGTAAGGTTAATTTATTTCCCTCATGAGAGTCTTTGTGAATGTTTCAGTACTGTATATGAGTGGATCATTTACATAAACTGCATAGAACCCCAAATCAGACGTTGATTTTCTAGCATCGTGTATTAGAAAAGGGTGTTCTGCCTCCTAGGTTGAGAGTTGACAAACTGGGACTGTACAGATGGTACAGGTAGTCTTCCGAATTATGACACAATTGGTTCCTTACAATTTCATCATAAGTCGGAACGTTGTAACTTTGAACCGCAATCTACTCCATTGCAGGACGAATGTTATAAACTCAAAACCCATAGTCCTAAGTCAAATTAAGATGTCAGTCTAGACGTGTCATAAGTGCAGTTCGACTTAAGTCGAATGTTGGAAGTCTGAGGACTGCTTGTGTATTACTTTTTGTTTAAGACTAGCTAATATCTGACAGACCTGCAACTAGCTGAATTTCATCCTCAGTGTTCTCTGACTCTCATAATTCGGTTGTGATCTGCTCACCTACCCATTGAAATTGTTGCAGGTTTTTTACATCATGGTCTCCAGTTTAAAGCTCAATTTTCAAGAGCCTGTAACTTAGTTTTCAAAACTGATGATGCCAGTTCAGGCATCCCACAGATATGGGTTGGCCTCAAGAACAAAACTGAGAATAGGATGGGAAATGGACTCATTCCAAGAATTTGACCCATTCACACAAGTGGTAGTGACGGGAACATTAACAACTATCAGGGCTGCCAACTGTGCCACTTGTCTTTGTTGTTCATTTCCTTTACTGTCCAGGAGAGACCCTACCTAACACACTATAAAGAGCTCTTTAGAGAGGAAGCTACTACCAATTTTGAACAGAGCAATTGAGAGAAGAAATCATTACTTGGCACTAAAAGTTTAATTATTTTTTTCTAATATTTTGACCTCCTAAAAGAGAAATCCAGCATTGCTCTGAAGCTTCAGGCAAATGGCATGATACTGAAGCAGCACTGGCGAATAACCACCTCCTGTTCATAGACAAGAGAAGCAGACTCATATTCATATATTTGGACACCTCTGTGACATTAGTACTGTTGGTATCCAATACTAATGTCTTGTGTCCATGTCACAGAAGCCATAGCAGGAGGGAGATAATACAGGTACAGAGTCATTCTGCCTTTAGGATATCAACCCCAGTGACCAAAGTCAGGTAATAACATTACACCCACCCACAGTAAAGGTCAACCTATAATTTCAATTCCTGTTAAAAAAGGGTTTTGTAATGGAGTTTGCATTTTACTGATGGGTTAAATAATTTGTGTGTAGGTTTGTGTTGCAAGCTACATTCTCCCACACTCACAGGGAAGTAAGATTTGCATCTCCCTGCACAAGGCCAACACCATATGGTCCAGGGATAATTGAGGTGTTCCACTGATACTTTTTCTAGAGAATTTCACCTTTTGGGAGTAGTTTAAATTCCCAGAGAGGCTGCTGTAGGGATGTTCTGCATCTGGGTATCCCTGGTTCTTTTGGCTTTCCATTTCCCCTTCTTAGTCACTGTTGCCCACTTGTGGGTAGTGTTGGTCACGTGCAGGTTCCTAACATTGGGAAGGTTGCCTCCATTTTCTTCCATCTCTGCATCCCCCTCAGGATGGACTTTGTGCTGTTGATGATAGCCCAATAGGTTCTGTGCTAAGAATAGCTTGAGGAGACTTGGTTAATTTAATCCCAGTTGGCATGCAACCCCTTTAAGTTCGTTTGGATGAAAGGCACTGTATATGGAAGATTCTTTCATATATCAGGGAATAAAATCCTGATATCTTTTGCATTAAATATTTACCTTACCTTTTAAAATGGGTAGGGCTGTCAGAGTTGTAAGCTAAAAACCTTGTGAACATAATGTACTGTATAAGCAGAGTTTACCTACGTCAGCTGATGTTTGTACCCCAAACCCCCAGTGACTGAGGAGGTATTGCTTCTCCCTGCTGACAAGCCCTGCAGTGATTCAGCTCCTGTAACCTTCATTCCACATCATCAATTTTTTTCAAATAAATGGATGAAGTCCATTGGTGGTGCTGGGCAGCTTTGTTTTTGACATATATTATAGAGACACAGCAGCTCCACTACAGGTAAGCTTGTGTCATGACTTTATAGGGCTAATTCTGATGATCAGCAAGGGGCAACTTTAGAGGTTTTGAAGATGAACACCCTGCGAAAAAACAGAAACCTTCTCTGTTTCAGTAATGTGATAGGATACTGGCTCCAGATCACAGCAAGGGCCATCACATTGCCGAATAAATATCTGTTTTCAGGGGGAGGAGGCCTTCCAAAATTCATTTTCATATTTCTGAATTTCCCCTCCTTCCATGCCTCTCCCTGTCACTCTTCAGGAGCAATCTGGCCCAAGGCATTGGAGCAATCTCTTCCAAGTCTGTCTACAGCGAACCCAGAGATCTCAGATTCAGACTGACTCACACACATGCTTTCTCTAACCAACTGAAGTACTAATAAGCAATCAAGACAAGTGAGAAATTTATAGCAGAAGGTCTGTGTTGTACACTCAGCAGCAGCAAGCAACATCTTGCTGATGTTAGGTGTCTCTGAGCTTGACAGCTGGTGATATATCTCAGCCATTTGAGACTGACTGAGGCTAGAGAGATGTGCATCTGGAGTACAATTTACTTGTTTAGTAGCATGGGGTGAGGAAACCTTAACACCTGGAAGAGAAAATTGCCCTGCTCTTCCAGTATGAATGCTAAATCTGGCATTTTAACATAAATGCGGATGACACCAATTTGATTTCACATCATAAATACAGGCCTGGGGACCTGCTAATGGGATGAGGGTGTGGGCGTAGGGCAGTGGGAGAATAACAGCTTTCTTGTAAAAATAACACACCAGAAAGCATAGATACTGGGCACTAGGAAAAGATCTGTTCTTGAAACAGGTGTCAGTAATTGGTTCAGCAGCACACAGCTTAACTGCTAATATAAGTGAAGACAGACACTATGCTTTGATCTTAGCTCCAGGGAGCCATTTCAGCACCATCTCAGAAAACTAAGCTAATGACAGGTAGTTGGGTTTGGTTAAGCACTGAGAAGTTCAGAGGTTCAGATGAATATGTGAAGTTTCATAAAAGAGAACCAAAAAAAGAAACAAGAAATCAAGTTAAAATAAATATTATCCTGTATTTTTTTTTTAATTTTACTTGCTCTCCAGAAGGTTGGAATGCTAACCACATGTAGCAGAGCTGGCAAATTCATATTAAATTACAATTTTGATTAATTGTAATTTTCTCAGTATTCATGAATTTTCTCTGAAATTCTTGAATTTATTTTTTATTTGAAATTATTGATGAATTTTATGAATTAACCTTGAACCAGTCCACTGCAGAGATTCAACATTTGAAAATTGTTCATTGTTAATAATTAGTTATGTCTTGAATGGTCCGTTGATCTAACTAACCGACCATGCACATATCAAATTAAATATCCGAATGCCAAATTCACAGTTTAAAATTAGTTGGTTAGTTATGCAATTCATTCCCCTTCTGGTGAAAATATGATGACTGGAATTTAAAATTTGCAGAGATTAGCGTGGGTATGTTATCCATACCAGTGACTTTTTTTTTTTAAAAAAAAGTAAAATTTGAATTTAGTCCTTTCCTCCTCTACACAAGACAAAGGTGGCTAATAATGCCTATCAGCTTTCAGGATAACTATACTATTTGACTTCAGTGGGACTATTCAGGACAGCAATGTTAAGCATGGATATTATGCCTGAACCTGTTAACACTTATTTCTGATTTCTAATCTTCAGGGAAAAAAAGGACCTATCCAAAGCTCTTGGCTCCCTTTGTAATCTCCTAAGTACACTAAGGTCTTGTCTATACAAAAAAGTTGTACCTTATTAACTATAGTTAAAGCAATACAACCCCTAATGTGGGTGCAATTATACCAATATACAAATTTTTATATTGGTATAACTTATTCCTGTATTGGAAAGGCATCTTACTGCATCCACACTAGAAGCTGCATAACTATTTTGGTTTTTTTAAAAATCACACCTCTAACTGAAATAGCTGTACTCAATACAAAATCTGTATGTAGACCATATAAGAACTGAACTCTCAATTAACCCTGTATTTGTTCCCTAAGGCGAAATGGAACTGTGGAACTTTTAAACCTCCACATGAAGAGATGGAACATTTCAGATATAATCTTTTCCATAGCTTTCCAACTTTTGTTACAATACTGTAGCATTGTTCTGGAATACTGGACAGCATTGAGTGATTTGCCAGACACAGTGCCATGGCAGATGGTGTCACACTGCATGCTGTTTACAGAGTTCTCAAACTTTTTTTGTTAAGTCCATTTGAGGTTATTAATTTCAACATGTGTGGTAACAGATTGAGCCAACCAGGTGATACTGCAAATTGGGTTTCTGCATCATAAAGTAATATAGCTGAGAAACAATTTTAAAAAAGGTAACGTAGAACAAGACAAGTCAGCAGCAATGGTACTAAATAATACGGTGTTAGCTAAATTGGATGATGATGAATGAGGAAAGAGCACGTTAAGATCAGATAATGTAGTATTGGCCCATACAGCTTTGACTTATGGTATGTTTAAAAATAACTTTGCTGTTGGAAGCTGTTGAGACGTAAATATATAAAAACTCTGTTCAGCAAGGCAGTTCGTCAGCTGCCCTAAGCCGCCTCCTCCTCATCTGTCAAGCTTCTTGGCCTTTGCCTCCAAACCATCTTGGTGACATTGCTGTCACTGATACGTCACAGAACATCTGCTCCCTAACAGTCAGTTACAGCAATGGAAGATCAGCACTGACCACAACAGAACAGCAGAAGAAGCTGTAAAGTTATGGTGGAAAAATAATCTAAAAATCAAGGTCTAAGTTGGAAATAAGTGTACTTTGGCTGTCTGCCTATTTATGTGTGCTCTGAAAGAGTGTTTGTTGCTGCTATGGTTGTTGAATGAAAATTTGGGACCAAATGCATTTCTGAGGTAATTACAAAAGCACATAACCATTCACTTTAATACCTTGCACACAGCCTGAATTTGGCCCAGTAGGCTGAATGACAGCACTACTACATTTGCTATGCCCCAGCTACACGGGATTTTAGCTGACGTGAATGAGGAATGCCTCTCCAGGTACAGTTTTTTCTGTTTATCTTAGAACTACTTTAACATATGAGATGAAGTTTACCTATGTTGTGCTTTTGAGTCCTTATATCAAACCCAGTGCAATGTTATCAATAAATGCAACTGAACTGGAAAAAATGATGGTGTTAAAGTACCAAGCAAGAAATTGGCTTTTCTTCTCTTTAATGCTTTCCTGTGTCTGGTTCTGTAGAGTTCTGTTCTGTTGCATCCTTTTCTGAAAAGTATCAGTGAGACTTTGTGGGAGACTGCAAGGTGGTTTGGGTTTCAGTGCCATTGGTATGCTGATTATTAGAGCTTGAGGAATAATTCACAGTAAACAATGTATGCCATTATTGTTGCCTCTTTCTGAACTTTGATTGTCCATAAACAGCTCAGGATTTTCTCAGACTTATTTGTTGTTTAAGATTATTTTCTGAATAATTTGTATAAATAATTTTTAGCTTGTAGAGTGTGTGTGAGCAGTTGATTCTGCAGGCTTGACACAACAAATGAGGAATCAGGAGATGGGGAAAAATTGTTATTGCACAGATCCAAGTAGAATATATAATCAAGAAGCAAGTTCAATGGTGAGCATGTGAACCATGCTGAACCACATGAAATTCATTTCACACACATGTGGGAACATATGCACCTCCCCAAACTTCTGACACTGGATCGGAATAGTCATTAAGAAGTGTAAACAATCTTGATTTTCAGAAGAACTTATCCATGTTTGGGCAGCTTTTAACCATGATTCCTAATATACCTTTCTTAACAGATGTGAATATTGAAGTGGTTTGAAAGTGAATGGAGGTTTTGGTGGAACTTGTGGTCATATCAGCATTTTCATTTATGCAAGTGAATAAATCAGGAATGAAAGTTGCAAGTAGGTAAACAAATATTGAAAGCCTTGATTGGATCTGCTTTATCATTTTCAGGCATGTAATTTTTAGGCACTATTTCTTATGGGTGGGCTATCATTCCAAAACCTTTTTACAAGGAACTGTCAGGTCTATAAATAGAAAGATTTTCAGATTAACAGGAAAGTTGCTAATGTAGAAAAAGAACATCACTTGGTAGGATTTACTGGTACTACTGTGCAACTATACAGTATTTACATGTCCCTGAGGATTACTGGATAATTCTTAGTACACAAAGCAATTGTCATCTAATATAGACCTATTTGTGGACAGAAATAAATATACTGATGTTTTGTTTAGTGCCTAGTACAATGGGATCATACTTGCTGATTGGTGCTTCTGGGCATTACTTTAATGCAAATGATAAAAATAACATGAGTAAGAATACAAGAATCTGGCCTGCAATGGCTCTGTGCCTTAATTTACCCATCTGTAAAACAGGGATTATATTTATTAGCCTTTCTCAAAGATACATTGTTGAGGCTCCTCCTCTCTTTCCTTCCACTCTGCCAGCTGGTAGGATAAAGAAGGATGGAAATAAATCTCTCTAATCTGTTCTGGTTACTGAGAGGACCGTACACCCACTTAAATGATACTGAATAATACCATGGTTACTGTGCTGTAAATAAATATGCTACCAGTCTACTGTATTTATATTGCACCATTAACTCCCTGCTGCTGCATTAGAATAACCATAACTCAGCTCAGCTCATCCCTACTGCCTCAATAAGTGAGGGCGAGTTCATGATTTGGAGTACTATGTCTGCAGATTTGTTCCCTCTGCTCTGTGACCTTGTAGAAGTTCCTTTGCTGAGACCTAGACCTGTAGCTAGGGAAGAGTCAGACTTTGGATGAGATTGCGTTAGGTAGCAAATACATTGTGATGTCTGCTTTTCTTTTTTGGGGATTCAGCTGAAGTGTTAATGCTGGCGGCCAGCTGCTTTTGTGTCCACTTCACAGGATCATAATAGCTTCTTCTTTGTGACAATTTAGATGGTTTGTAGCTGCTTCAGCCTTATGCCCATAGTTGATCCCATAGCGCCCTGCTCTCCCAAAGGCCCCATACCTTAGATCCCCATAACATAGCGCTCCATCTGAAATTCCCTGTGAATAGTAACCTGATTCCTCCTGCTCCCTGTTTGGAAAGGTGTCCTTTGATTCCATCTTCTGCCTACCATGGCCTGGTAGGGGCATTATGAGAATGCTGAGCCTTGTGAATGGGTGTGCAAAGGACTGACATAGTCTAGAAGGGATGAGGATGTGGTGTTCACAAGGCAGGTACAGTAACTTCTCGCTTAATGTTGTAGTTATGTTCCTGAAAAATGTGACTTTAAGCGAAAATGATGTTAAGCAATTAATGTAAATGGGGGAGGAGGTAGATTCCAAGGAAATTTTTTCACCAGACAAAAGACTATATTATATCTATCTATCTATATACACACAGTATAAGTTTTAAACAAACAATTTAATACTGGTACACAGTGATGATGGTTGTGAAGCTTGGTTGAGGTGGTGAAGTCAGAGGGTGGAATATTTCCTAGGGAATATGCCTTACTGCTAAATGATGAACTAGCAATTGGCTGAGCCCTCAAAGGTTAAGTAAGTCATTGTTGTTAATGTAGCCTCACACTCTACAAGGCAGCATGAATGGAGGAAGGGGAAGCAGCATGGCAGACAGAGTCAAAGACACACACTGGGTGTGAGAGAGAGAGATGTGCATTGTTCCTTTAAGTACACTGACCCCACTCTAAGTACACTGCCTTTTTAAGTAGATCAGAAAGCTGAGACGGCAGCTGCTGCCAGGAAGCTCCCTCCATCCTGAGCCCTGTCATGTGTCCCCCCTGCTCTGTGGAAGATGGGGTAAGTGGGGTGCAGAAGCAGGGGGGAGCAGGACATGCTGACATTAGCCTCCATATTCCCCCCCACCCTCTACAGCAAGCAGGAGGCTCCGGGGAGCAACTCCAAGGCAGAGGGCAGGAGCAGCACATGTCAGTGGGGGGCAGGACAGCTGAACTGCCGGCAACTGATAGCCTGCTGGGTGGCTACTGCACAGGGAACTTAGGGGAACCGGGAGCTGATACGGGGGCTGCTGGTCCACCCTGGTTCCAAGCCCCCACCAGCTAGCTGCAATGGGCTGCTCTTCCTGCAAGTAGTAGACAAAGCAAGTGGTTGCCAAAAGACATTGTAAGGGAGCATTGAGCAACTTTAAATGAGCATGTTCCCTAATTGATCAGCAATGTAACAACAGAACGTTAACCGGGACGACTTTAAGTGAAGAAGTATCAGAGGGGTAGCCGTGTTAGTCTGGATCTGTAAAAGCAGCAAAGAGTCCTGTGGCACCTTATAGACTAACAGACGTATTGGAGCATGAGCTTTCGTGGGTGAACACCCACCTCATCCGAGCATCCAATGAAGTGGGTATTCATACCTGTTAGTCTATAAGGTGCCACAGGTCTCTTTGCTGTTTTAAGTCAAGAGTTACTGTAGTGGAGTGTCCTGTTACTTGGAGGTGAAGTGGGAGTGTGATGGGGAACTTCAAGTGTTACATTGGGCTTTGCGAAACTTGGTGCCAGACCTAATGTACAGCATATGGTGAGGAAAGGATAATTGTATGATATGTTTATATCCTATAGATCTCTTGTTTTGCCATCATCTAAAAAGGGCCAGTGTGGACCCAGTGCAGATTAGAGACAGCAGACATAACAGAGAATGCAGCACATCTAAAATAATAAATAAGGATTTTAGAGATGCATAAGATGAGGCTCAAGTTGTGCCTGCTCCAGAATGGATACAAAAAGGGGAGGGAACTCTACCAACCGGCGGACCTGCATAGGCGTCAGACAGGGCTGCTAGGGAGTGCAGGGGAGGAAACTGATAGTGCCTCCCCCTGGAAAGGACTGGACCGTAACAGCAAGATGACTGAACTTGGGACAGGGTTAATGGTGCATCTTTTGAACATCTGTAGCTAGGGGAACAGCACTCTATGCTCTTTTTGAAAAACAACATCTCCAACCAGCAGTCCTGCACTGGTGCACCTACCTCCTTCCTACAGCTATTCAGTTGAAACCCATCTGTCTCACTAGAGAAGTAAATAAGCCCCAGTAGTATAAAAATGTACTGAATGGCTGACACATTTATGCCTGACAGTGGTCTTCATCAGTCCCTCACCTGGAGAGCTGTTGTTCTCTGTGGTCAATTGCCTTATTTCATGATAATAAGTTCCTGAAGCCTCAGCATAGTCCTGGCTTATCTATATATACAGTATGCAAAATAAGTGGCCAAATAAATTAGATAAAATAGATAATGTTTTCAGACACAATCCACAAGATTTCAAATACACATTTGATGTTTTTTATGTTGGATGCAAAGTATGTTCTATGGCATATTTTTATATTTTAAAAGGTTAGACATGTCAAAACAGAATCCAATCAGCTTCTAAGAAATCACAGGTAGTAGGGGGAAATGGCTCGGATAGGTCAAAGAGATGGAGATAATAGAATACTAGTTAAATACATCTATTTTTACATGGGAAAATATAGATTTAATTTTTATTCTTAAAATAACATTTGCAGCAGATCCATTGTGCATAGCTAGTACAAATAGAACAAATAAAGGTGATGTTTTCATCGTAATGGCCACCATCTCTCCACTGATGTGTAATGCATGCATGGGGATACTTAATAACTTTTAAAGAACCAGGGACAACAGAATCAGACTCAAAAGGGAATTAATTTTGAAGGTCATGCTGTTGAATGTCAGAAACTGGATATATAGGAAGATAAAATTTCTGCTAACTATTTTATTTTAAGATTTCTTTGTAAATGAGTTTGCTGCAGGATTTCTTTGAAGATTGAAAAAAAATCATATCAGTGGTTTATTTCCATTCCAAATCAATTCCCATTTTATGTTGTGCCAGAAAAAGAAATATGCAAATAAAATTATCTTTTGGACCAACTAGATGAGAGCAAAGTGATATTTTTTCTGAAGTTCCTAATACAAATTCTACTTTAAGTTCACTTTCAAAATATATATAGAGAAAAATACCTCTGAGGCAGGATGGGCAGAATTGGTCTGATATCATAAGAACCCACCCAAACAGTGGTCCATTTCATCAACAAACTCATCTTTGTTCTCTATTCAGTATAAATGATTAACTTAAAAGCAGCTCAGTTAACTTACTCTCCTTAAATGGAGATGAGCCTGGACCAAAACCCAGTTTCTGAAACTCCCCAAATTATGAGGATATTTGAAATCTGAACCCAGATCTATTAAGATTTGTTTATATCACCAGAATAGTAGTATCTGAATGTTACAGCTGGCCCATAACTTTATCAAACCAGAACCTTAGATCTGAATTCCAGACAACTCTAAGATATATGAGATCCAGATATGGACATTTCAACTTAAGGCTGTCTCTGCACTCTCTGATTTTGACAGGGTTGGAAAAGTAAGTACATCCTAGATGAAGGGAAGAAATATTTTAATTCTCATGACAAATTCTAATCTCTAGTGATTCCAAGCCTAGTTTCCAAGCCAAAGTTTCAGATAAGCATCTGCTCATACAAAATTGAAGCTAAACTCACTTCTAAGGTTATCCTATCACCATCTATGAGATTATCCTGTCAATCTCCTTGCCACAGCAGAATTGTTCCTTATAAAGTAGAGAGCAGTTATCTTTGCTTCACAGGATCTATGAAGAGGGTTATCCTGTATGCTACTGAACCCTTCTGTGGAGCAGACATGGGTAAGAAGTGAATCATTCCATTTGATTACAGAACATTTTCAATCTACAGGATGCAGTCCTGGCACTTTGAAAAGAAATGTATGAATAGTCTTATTATGGGAAATCAACCTCTGAAATATATTTTGCAGTTGGGGGAAGAATGGGAAAAATACAGAATTTTCTTTAAATCTTTAATAAAATATTAAAGTGTAGGATAACTGACTGTTTCATCCGTTTAAGACTTTCATAAGCTTGGGGACATGGTCTTGATAAAAAATATGAATACATTTCAATACTTGCAAAATCAAAACCTTGAAGAAGTGCAAAGCAGAACAGAAAAACTACTAGTGATGACTGAGGATAAAAGAAATAGATGGCCTAGGTTGGACAGCGTACTATAATGCTTACATCCCACACATGCTAAACCAAGGCTGGATTAAACAACACCTGACGCATATCCTGTCTGTTTAGATAATTAGTTTTGTAGTCTTAAATTTCTGCCTTGTTATAGTGCTCGGGAGTGTTTTTATAGTAGTTGCATTGTTCAATGAATTGCCCCTTGCAGGGTCAGAAATTCCACACAAGAGCGATATAATGGTAAGGACACATGTCATAAACAGATAAGAAAAGTTAATAGCACAGAAGTACTTTATAGCTCTTTGACTATAAAGGGTTAACAAGTTCAGTAAGCCTGGCTGTCACCTGACCAGAGGACCAATCAGAGGACAGGATACTTTCAAATCTTGAGGGAGGGAAGTTTTTGTGTGTACTGTTAGAATTTGGTGGTTGTTCACTCTGGGGCTCAGAGGGACCAGACGTGCAACCAGGTTTCTCTCCAATCTCCCTGATACAGGCTCTTATAAGTTCAAAATAGTGAGTACTAGGTAGATAAAGCGAGTTAGGCTTATGTTTGTTTTCTTTATTTGCAAATGTGCATTTGGCTGAAAGGAGTTTAATTGTGTATTTGGCTGAAAGGAGGTCAAATTTGTATTTTTGCTGAAAGGATTTTAATTTGTACTTGTATACTTAGGCTGGGAGGGTGTTCCCAGTGTCTATAGCTGAAAGACCCTGTACCTATTCCATTTTTTTTTAAATTTACAAAGATAATTTTTACTGTTTTTTCTTGCTTTAATTAAAAGCTTTTCTTGTTTAAGAACCTAATTGTTTTTTTTATTCTGGTGAGACCCCAGGGGACCGGGTCTGGGTTCACCAGGGAATTGGTGGGGAGAAAGGAGAGAAGAGGGAGAGAGAGGCTGATTTCTCTCTGTGCCAGGATTACTTTCTCTCAGGAAGAGTCTGGGAGGGGGAAAGAGAAGGAGGGAGGAAGGTGAATTGTCCTCTCTGTTTTGTGATTCAAGGAGTTTGAATCACACAGTGATCTTCCAGGGTAACCCAGGGAGGGGAAGTCTGGGAGAGACAACGGTAGGGGAAAGTGTTTACTTTCCTTGTGTTGAGATCCAGAGGGTCTGGGTCTTGGGGGTCCCCGGGCAAGGTTTTTGGGGGACCAGAGTGTACCAGGCACTGAAATTCCTGGTTGGTGGCAGCGCTACAGGTTCTAAGCTGGCAATTGAGCTTAGAGGAATTCATGCTGGTACCCCATCTTTTGTACGCTAAGGTTCAGAGTGGGGAATTGTACCATGACAACACAGGAACGTATTTATATCATGTTAATCACAGTTCTGGCAGTCCAAGAGCCTTGGAAATAGTAATAGGAAATTAGTTGAGGAGATTCTCTCACCCCTTCATCCAAAGACAGAAATGGATGTTTATTATTTTTTCAGCTGTGCAAATTGTTAGTTAAAGAAATGGAAGAATCCTAGTGGTCTCAGTTTGTTTATTAATGGAAAACATCCATGTCATAACTGGAATTAATCTGTACCTTTGTTGGTAGTCTCAGAGCCAGGAATGAGTGGGCCATGGAGATTGAACTTCCCTGATATCCCTCTTCTGACAAACTTATCGATTCAATGAGATCAGTGAAAGCAGGTTAAGAAAGCCTTATTTAACCTTTGATGACAATAAATCTGTGCAGCCAAAAGTCAAGTTATCTGGAGAAAAGGAAATATTTATAGCTCCAGTGTTTCCCTTATCATAAATCAAATGGAGCTTGGAATGGAATTTCAAAATGAAAAACTCTGCATCACTTTTTTATCTTTGAGGATATGAGCAGTGCAAGGAAAAATCTGAAGTCTTAATTATAACTAAATTTTCTACAGTGTGGAAACAACTGATACCAAAAATGATCTTTGCAGGATAATGGGCATACTACCTCTGAAACAGCACTAAATGTCCATATTGAAATTGGATGTCAAAAGAACAGATGGATAATAATGCACGTTTTCAGTTAGTCTACCTTTCTTGGTCTAGCTCCGTCTGGATACTGTAGAACACTGTAGGTATGTCTACACTGCAGCTAGGAGTGAATCTCCCAGCTTGGGTAGACAGACTTGTGTGAGTGTGGATACTGCAGCTTGTGCAGCAGCTCGAGCTCTCACACCGCTGGGTTTGAGATCAGGTACCTCAAGTCTCTGCTGGAGCCACAATGTCCACACTGGTATTTTTAGAACACTAGCTTGAGCCCTGCTTGTGTGAGTCTGTCTACCGGGACTGGAAGACTTGCTATCAGCTGCAGTGTAGACATATAGGATGAGTGAGAGACTCATCTTGGGTAAATCCGTGTAGTTTCTTTGGTTTCAGTATACCACACTGATGTACACAAGCTGATGTTCTGGCCTTAGATTTTTATCATAGACTCATAGACTCATAGGTCAGAAGGGACCAATCTGATCATCTAGTCTGACCTCCTGCACAAGGCAGGCCACAGAACCCCACCCATCCAATTTTATAACAACCCCTATCCCAGGACAGAGTTATTGAAATCCTCAAAATTGGTCTGAAGACCTCAAGCTGCAGAGAAACCACCAGCAAGCGACCCGTGCCCCACGCTGCAGGGGAAGGCGAAAAACCTCCAGGGGCCCTGCCAATCCGCCCTGGAGGAAAATTCCTTCCCGACCCCAAATATGGCGATCAGCTAAACCCTGAGCATGTGGGCAAGAGTCACCAGCCAGCACCCAAGAAGGAATTCTCTGCAGTAACTCAGTTCCCATTCCATCCAACATCTCCCCGCAGACCATTGAGCAGACCTATCTGGTGGTAATCCAAGATCAATTGCCCAAATTAACAATCCTATCATAACATCCCCTCCATATACTTATCAAGCTTTGTCTTAAAGCCAGGAAAGTCTTTTGCCCCCACTACTTCCCTCGGAAGGCTGTTCCAGAACTTCACTCCCCTAATGGTTAGAAACCTTCGTCTAATTTCAAGTCTAAACTTCCTAATATCCAGTTTATACCCATTCGTCCTCGTGCCTACATTAGTACTAAACTTAAATAATTCCTCTCCCTCCCTAACGTTAACCCCCCTGATATATTTATATAGAGCAAGCATATCCCCCCGCATCCTTCTTTTGGCCAGGCTAAACAAGCCAAGCTCTTTGAGTCTCCTTTCATAAGGCAGTTTTTCCATTCCTCGGATCATCCTTGTAGCCCGTTCTCTGAACCTGTTCCAGTTTGAATTCATCCTTCTTGAACATGGGACCCCAGAACTGCACACAGTATTCCAGATGGGGTCTCACCAACGCCTTGTATAACGGTACTAACACTTCCTTATCCTTGCAGGAAATACCCCGCCTGATGCATCCCAAAATCGCATTTGCTTTTTTAACAGCCGTATCACATTGGCGACTCATAGTCATCCTGCTATCAACCAGTACCCCAAGGCCCTTCTCCTTCTCTGTCGCTTCCAACTGATGCACCCCCAACATATATCCAAAATTCTTATTATTAATTCCTAAATGCATAACCTTGCACTTTTCACTATTGTATTTCATCCTATTTCTATTACTGTATCAATTTGGGTACATGGTGGAAGACATATAACCATCAACACACATTTCAGGGATGTATCACCAATGAAGAATAGGAATATTTTGGTAGAGTCAAAAAGATATAACCAGAAATACGGGAGTGAAATTGAGCAAATGAAAAGAAAACTTTCACTGAGATTTATTGACTGTGAAATAATCTCCCCTGAGAAGTCCCCTGGCTTGATTAATTTAAAATTGAATTGGACAAAGCACTTTTCATACTGCAGGGAGCATTGGGAAGAACTGGATTACATGTTAGGTTTCTTCTCACTTTGATTTTTAAGAACAGCAAAGAATTCTGGTGGAGATTGAGAATTTCATGAAGATTAGTTCAGGCTGAGTATAGATAAGAGAGGTGATGCCTTTCCCTGATAACCATGAATTTTCATGAAATTATCAAAGGTGATAACTGCTCTCTCAGTTGAGGTCATCTGCCTGAATATTCACATAGTGGTTCAAAACGTCAGGCACTTACCAGATTCTTATGTATGGTCACAGTTGCTCCATAATTGTCCCTTACAGGATTTTTTGCTCCTTCCTCTTGAACACCTGGTATTCATCACTGTTAGGCCTGGTCTACACTAGAAATTTACTCCAGTATAGCTACGTCTCTCAGGAGTGAAAAAGCCACATCCCTGAGAGATGTAGCTATACCAGCCTATCTCCAGTGTAGACCAGCACTACACCAGTGGAAGAATTCTTCTTTTGACCTCTTGGGCCATGTCTATGCTACAAAATTGTCAACTTAACTGACATTGGCATACAGCCACCACAGTTATTAAATTGCTTGTGTGTGTACACACTTGGTTCCTTCTATCAGTGCCACTGGGAGAGCTTGTATCAATTGTATTGTCAGTGTGAGGCATTGTGGGACAGCTCCTGAAAGCCATTAATAGTTGACATAAGATACAGTGTCTACACTGACCCTGCTTCAACCTAATAACATCAACCACGCCTCTGGGCTGCTCAGGGAGGTGGTGTTACTAAATGGTGTGGAGAGGCACTTACATCAGCAGGAGCCAAATTTAAGTGAAGACACTTTGGCCTTGTCTGCACTACAGGGGAAATGTGATCTAAGCTACACAATTTGAGTTATGTGAATAGCATAACTCAAATCAACATAGCTTAGATCTACTTACCTCAGGGTCCACACTATGCAATGTTGATGGAAGACGCTGTCCTGTCAACTCCCCCTACTCTTCTTGATCTGGTGGAGTACAGGAGCAGGGCCGGTGCTACCATTTAGGCCAACTAGGCGGTTGCCTAGGGCGCCAAGATCTGTGGGCGCCAAAAAGCAGCGCCCTCAATTTTTTTTTAAGCGTTTCAGTAGCCACTGCGCTGGGAGGGAGAGGGAATCTGAGCTGCCGGCAGCTCCATCCTATGCGATTTTTCTCATTGCTGGTGGTGATGCTGGCAGCTGGGCAGAGCTCCACAGCTCTGCTTAGCGCATGTGGTGCGAGCCCGGCGATGGGCATGACAGCAGGGCTTCTGGAGCAGAGGTGACCTGGGGTGGGGAGGTGCCTCCCATAGGCATAGATAATCTCTACACTGATGTGCTGCAGTGGCACAGTTGCACAGTTTTAAGTGTAGTCATACCTTTAGACATCAGAATGGATTAGATGATTCACTGGTCTCCCCATCACCTTGACAGCTGCACTCAAAAGGAACACTGAAGCTATTTATACAATATCTGAAGCTTGTGTAAGCCTTCACTGCTAGCACTTGATACGATAAACTCTATTTTGGGCCCTCTTTGGCCAATGTATAAGATGCATTTTTGTTCATGTTTAATACTATTATCAGGCTTTGAAATCTTAGAACTAGTCCATTGGTTGCTACCCCCATCATAGGCACTCTTAGGGAGGGTGGAGGGATGGTAAGTATACACTATGCTTTCATACTGTAATAAAGATAGATATTTTGTGGACACACACACACAAATAGCATGATACCACAGTGATGGCTACTCTATACATACTTGTATCAAAAAATATTGCTCAATGTGCCACAAATACAATAAGAGAAATAACATTCAGACACATACATAAAATATATCATATTAATAAAAATACCTTTAATTTTATTAGTAAGTGCAAAGATGATATCCTGCCGAAACAGTCATTGAATATGCACATATTTCTCCTTTGGACTTGATTTCATCATTTTGCTACATTAGGATCAACCACAAGATTTTTTAATATGTCACTTTGAATTATATTTCATTTGCAAGAAAACTGGAAAAGAGTAGAAAACATCGATGTTAACCTGGCATTGTCTCGTGGGCCACAAACCCTGTTGCTCTGTTGTGTTTACACTTCCCAAAATAGGTTAAATCAGTTGGGTTCAATTCATATTCTGTCAATGAGCCTGCTTCAGAAGGATGATTGGTCTGATTCAAATTAAATATCAAAATATCAAATCCAACACAATAATCTTAACTTTTATCCCCCCGTGGTATAACTCTTAATATTGAGAAAACACTTAGCCTCATATTTCAAAGCAATAAATCAGCACCATCAGTCTCTAGGCTTTCCCTTTTTATACTTTCACTTTCTTCAAGGGCATCCATCATGTACTTCCCATTAGCATGTGAGACACAGAGATGTGTTATTTGGACACTGTACATTGGCCACAGTTACATTCATGGGAGAGCACTGGACCATATCAAGGTTTTGAGCTCACTAACCCTTTCTTTCAGTTGAAAAGTATTTTGCAATCATTTGGGTTGAAAGGAATTACATTTAAAATATTATTATTCATTACCTAGTCCTTGAAAAACCAAGAATCAATGCCAGCTGACACTGGAGTTGAACCCTAGTATCCAACAACAAATTTAAGTATGGAATTATAACTGTAACAGTTTCTGTGAAAACTCCAAAAGGTTGCTTCTAATTGTACATTATTTGGCCTTATTAAACAATGCTGAAAAGCAATTCTTTCCTTGGGTTTAAGAAGAAACTAGAATCTTTGTAATGGTTTAAGTTATTTTATTGATGAAATGGAGCGACCCTTCTGTATAGTTCTGTTAACTTAAAATAGTTTGTAACTGATTAGAAGTTCATGTAACTTAAGCATAAGAGAAGTAGAGAAATTTTTCTTGGGAATTTGTGAGTGAAGTCAGTGAGGGCTGAACTGAAAAGAGGACTAGAAGGGAACTGTTCAGCAGCAAGTTAAAATCATGAACAGATTTGTTCAAGTTTGCAAATGAAGGGTAAAGTGTCCAATGTAAAGCTGAGAGTAACTCAGGATTTACATACCAGAGGATTGTAGGGTTTTCTAGAAGTAAAGATGGTCTTTGTTCTTAAAAACAAACAATCAGAAACAACAAAAGCATATTTTTACACTATATATTTTATGTTTTAACTAAAGTCAAATGTAGCGGGCTATGTGACATCTGTAAGGTGAAGACTATAAATGGTATGGAGATTGAACTGTTCTTTCTCTACAAGTGCTCTCTGAGGTCAAAAGTGAAGCATGTTAAGTGAGGGCATGAAGGGGTGCTTACACCTAAGCAAATACTAAGGCTAAAGGACTTTGGTTTCTAGTGTTGTGGAGGTGATACCTTTTGCAAGCACTGAAATTGTAATAAATATGTGATTTTTTTTTTAGCTGTACAGACTGTCACAAATAAAGTTATGGTTTTGACTTACAGTACATGTACACCGAAATAAGCTCTTACAAGGAGTGACTATTACAATGTTTTCATTTTATATGTGCAACAAGAAGTTTGCACAGATTTGCCAGAATTCCTAAAGTAGTTGCTGTACATTGTGCCATAGAATAATACTAAGGCACAGTCACTTAACGTAGTGTTTGCTTAATACATATATTATACATGCTTGTTATAATCAATTCATCTGCAAAGTACAAATAAACTGTACTGGAACATGTAAGGTAAAGGATTACAACAGAGACCACTGAAATGTAGAAACTGAGGTACTTCCTGTGGACAAAATAACCTGGCAATCAAAATAATTGACAAATAATAGACAGAGGTCCATTAGACCCTCTTTTGAACCCTCTCCATTGTTGATTGCCTTCCACTGCAAAATGATAATAAAAGTTTTTACAAGGTTTATGGGCCAAATTACAAAATAAAAAAAAGTATTTAATAATCGATGCATTTTTTTTCTTTTGGGGCTTACACCAACATTTTGTCTCATTATGACTAATTGGTAGAACCCCCTGTAGAAAAAATGACATCTATTATTAAAAACTCCACCAGAAATGCCTGGCAGACCAAATGCTCAAATTGCTATCCTTGTATTGCCATCATTTTAGCTTTTCTGATCACTACACCAACCTTTTTGTAATCAGAAGGAGCATTAACACTTATCTACAATGATTTCAGTTACAATATTAAGTGCATTACTCTTATATGCCCCATCTAATTTCAGCTGAAAAATATGATCCCTTCCCCCAGCCAAAGGTTGTTTATATCATGGCCTTTATATAAGCAGGAGAAAAAATGTTTTTTTCATTTCTGTATTGTCTAAATGTCTGTTTCTGATACAATATATTGTATAACTTTTTCTTATAGGTAAAACTCCATTAGAAAATAATTTGCCTTTGTCACTTTGTAGTTACATTGCTGTGTAATGCGACCTCACGTAAAACAATTAGGCTTCTCATAAATATCATGGTTTCTTAAAGAAAAAAATAATTAGTATTTTCCAGTGCATTCTAGTCAACCAAATATATTTTTCCCATATATATTTTTGCCCATCTCTATGAAAATGAACTACGTAGAATCTTAAAAAAAGACAATAAAATCCACCACAACCTCCTTTGACTTTTCTCTAACCAGATTAAGAAAGGGATGTTTGTTTTAATGTGCCTGTGGCTTATCAATGCTGATGTCAAAAAGCAGGCACATTCTCAGACAGACTACAAGTGTTCTTGACATTTATGGATCCCATTTTATCTAAATAGGCTTTTTTAGAATCAAGATTGCATTCAAAGGCTGCCTTTCAAAATAATTTTATTTCACTTTGATATGAGAATTTTGTGTTTAGACCATTTGCATTTTTAACAGTTTGTACATTAGAGAGAAGGTTAAAAAAAAAAAAAGCCAGCACCTATGGAATACGAATTTAATATTGAGTAACTTTTTAAACTGGAGGTATGCTCAGCTCTCTATAATTAGCTCTCCTATAAAACTTTGCTCCAAACCCCATTTAAATGGAATTAAAACTAGCAACTCCTTTGAAAAATCCAGATGCATCACCACAATGCTTTGGATTCTGTGAGCAGCATTAAAGAGGAGGGATGTCACCACTTTCAAAGATGTTTTCAATGAAAATTATTACATGACAAAAAAGACAAAACTCTTTCTCACTAATACTAAGGGACTCATTTTCCTGCCAGTCATCCTTCATGCAGCTCTGCTTTTACAGGCACCCCTTTTAACAATGCAAGATCTCTCATTCAAATTTACAAAATACCATCTCAGGCCTTGTTCAGTGTGTGTGTGTGTGTGTGGCGGGGTGGGGTGAGGGAGAGCAGGAAGGGGGTAAATGGTGAAATCTGCAGCTGCTGCTAAATGATAGGTTGAAAAGGGGCATCACAGCTTTTTAAAAGAACTTACTTTTAAAGAAATTAGCATGTATAAATTGCATCTTAGCCCCTCTATGCTTAGCATTCTGTGGGGGGAGAAGGAAGTGAATGGAGCAAAAGAATAGTACACACAGAAAAAATAATGTAGGTACTGCATTAGTAGTGCATCAATCACTTTATTTATATAGTGCCAATCACTGCAGAACCAGTGTCTGGTCCTGATTTTACTAGCCTAATAGGTGTTGGGGTGTTTGTGGGTAAATTCTTAGACAACAGTACAGGGATCCTAATGCATATGTAATGATTCAGATAGCGCATACATATAGTACCAAGGTGTGTACTATACAGGGGGATTTTGCTTATGAAACTCTCTTTATTTGATTTATAAATAGCATTCAGTGCAAAAGTCTGTGAGCACAAATCATAGTGACCAGTGTCCTAGAAGTCTCTCATGAAACAAGATGCATACTAATTCCCTCCTCCACCCTTTCAGCCTGAAAATAGATGAGTCTTGCTGCATGCCCTGAAGATCAACTAACGCTGGCTCTGTTGCACTAGTGGATAAAGCAAATTCCAGAATCATTAGCTCTTCGCTTGGAAGGCTCTGCCTCCATACACTGGCTGCTAGGGTCTATGAGTGAAATTCACACTGATGTAGAAGCTATACACCACTTAAGGGATATCTGTATCATGGGAAATTTGACCCTGTTAGTGCAAATGTCTCAAGTGCCCTTAACTACTACAGTGGTGTATATGTGAAAACAATTGGTCTCCAAGAACCAAACCTCAAAGGACTTTGTAGATGATTGGCAAATGGCAATACCTTGAATTTTACCCAGAAGTAAATAGTAGGTCAGTGCAGTTCCTGCAGATCCGGTATAATGTGCTTATTATGACTAAGCAGTATAAACATACATTCCTGTGCATTGATATTAGACTGTATATTCTTTGTCAATTTACAACTGTCCTCCTCATTAAAATTCCTGATCCAGACTCTAAGCACAGTAGAAAAGAAAAAAAAAGGAAAATATTTTAAAATATTCAAATTAAAATGAATGTACCGAGACACCAGTGAATATTCATTGATTACATTATGCAGAAAGCTATAAAGGCATCAGTACTATGTACAATTTGAAAAAAGTGTATCATCAGCATCAGGAGTGCATTCCCTAGGACAGTGGTTCTCAAACTAGGACCGCCGCTTGTGCAGGGAAAGTTCCTGGCTGGCTGGGCCGTTTTTTTTACCTGCTGGGTCCGCCGGTTCGGCTGATCGCAGCTCCAGGCCAATAGGGGCTGTGGGAAGCAGCGGCCAGCACATCCCTTGGCCTGTGCCGCTTCCCACAGTCCCCATTGGCCTGGAGCGGCGAACCGCTGCCAGTGGGAGCCATGACTGGCTGAACCTGCGGACCCGGCAGGTAAACAAACCGGCCTGGCCCCCCAGGGGCTTTCCCTACACAAGCGGCGGCCCCACTTTGAGAACCACTGCCCTAGGAAGGATATAGCAATCTAAAGATGACGTCAACCAAAACTCACTGAATTTTGTGTGGGATTGAAATCCAGATCTGAATTTTGTTGCTCTGGTCTCTCTAAATACACATCACTAATGAAAATTTATTTTCTCAAATGAAGGATTCTAGGATTCTATGTGCAACTTTTCAATGACAATCCCAGATTTTGAATTCTAGCTCTTTCAGAGATTTTCACCTGAGTTAGGCATGTCAAAATGTCGTATAGGTTCTGATCCTGCACTTATTCCTCTATCAAAAGTCCCAGGGAATTGAACAGGAGTATTGCCAGAGAAAAGAGTCTGCAATCAAAACCCATAAGGAAGAAAAATAGCTCCTGAAATCCTCAGCATATCAAAATACAATTTTCATCAGGAAGCATGTAGCAGATTTTCCTAGGACACACAGTAGTCATTTAAAAAGTAATTGTCTCCCAGCATTTAGAATAGGCCTATGACATCTCCAACAACTGAGTGAAGGGGGAAAGCTAATCTTCCAGACATCACTACTAACTCTCACATGCTGACTATTTAATAGCGACTATTGTATTTATACTGTATTTGTGAAGGTGATTGTTTGTAAATTAATGATCAGTGTTAAAAAGCCAGCATTTATGAGGTTGCCACACAAAGTATCTCAGGTACCAACATTTCCTATGCTAAGCAAACAGTTGTGTATGTCTTAAGTCTATATGTCTTCAGAAAGGAACAATATGTGCTTTCGTATGTACAACATATGTCTGAAGAAATCTTCCACGTCACAGGAAACTAAATCCCAATTTGGCCATATTTTAGAGTGAGTTATAGAACAAAAATCTGACTAACAAAGAGTTAATCTATCTACTGTGATGTTCACGGTAGTTTATTCATTTAGGGTGGATTTGTAGAGGGATCTAGTAGGAAAAAATGTCAACAATACAGATGGGAAACATTTAATTCTTGGGGACGTGAGCTAAGGATGGAAAAACATGGGACATAACAGGAGTTAACTTAATCGCCACATGAAATGGATAGAGTTAGAGAGGGCCTGAGCTTTTAGTGCAGAATATATTGATGCTGTATCACACATGCCATTCTTTGTGGAGGCTTAGAAATAGACTAGGGTCTTGAATCTTTTTCACTTCTTGCTCTAAGAATTTGTATATTCGATTTTTTTGGTTTGTCTAATATATATAAATCTTTACCAGGGGCTGCTCTAGGT